>NC_137787.1:178093133-178693133 GCF_963383645.1 Muscardinus avellanarius
AAGAGTCAATTGCTTTAGGAATTATCAGAGCTAAATATTATTCTTGGACTGTCTATGTGGCAATTCTCTTTATATCACAGAATAAAATATTGTAGATTAATTTATTAATAATTTTATTCATTCCTTATGTGTGATATAATAAAATTCTTTTTTTTAATTTTTTAAATTTTATTTTTTATTGGTGCAATGTATTCATACATCATAATGGTATAAAGAAAATACTTTTGTAGACATACATGCACACATCGCCCAGTTAGCCCCTACCTGATCCCCAGCCCGTTCCCTCCCCATCCCTCCTTCCCATGCTTGGCTTAGTGGTTGACATCTAGTTTTATAGTAATTTATCCAATATTAATGATGATAATCTCACAAAACAGTTTCATTTGTCTGATACCAAGCTTTTGATGACTTAAAGATAACAGTTCAATATTTCTTTTTGCTTTCTTTCTTACCAGAGAATATTTTTTTCTCTTGTTTTTTTTTTTGGGGGGGTGAAGCTATCATACATTTATTTATTTATTTTTCAGAAAAAATCTATCCTGATATGGAATATGGACTCTAGATACCCAAAACAATCTAAAAGAAGAACAAAGCTAGAAGATGTATATTTTCTGATTTCAAACCATATAAAGCTACAATAATTGAAACAGTGTAGTGCTGTTCCAGAGGCAGATATATAAACCATTGGAGTTAAATAAAAGCCTAGAGATACATTCTTCCATATATTGTCAAGTTATTTTTGACAAGGTTTCCACAAAAATTTGGTGGAGGAAATAATAATCTTTTAACTAAATATTGTTGAAAAATAATAATTACATGAAAAAGAATAAAATTGGACCCTTACCTAACACCATATACAAATATTAACTCAAAATAGATAAAAGACCTAAGTATATATCTTAATACTATGAACTTTTAGAAGAAAATCTGGGTCATAAAACCTCACAACATTGAAATTGGCAGTGATTTCTTGGATATGATTTCAATGGCACAGGCAACAAAAGGGTAAATAAACTCCCTAAAAAATAAAAAAAAATTGTATATCCAAAGACAATGTAAACTGATGGCATCTTACAGTTGGTTTGAATGAAATTAGATCTGAAAAATTCTATAGGTACTGCAGACATGTTAGTCTTGGGCTAGACCCTCTTTTTAAAATTATTAATGTTTCAGGTTTGATATTCTTCTTGAAAAGTTATATATAGTAACCCTCAAATAATCACCTTTTTATTATGCATCCCTCTGCCTCAATAGCTAATGTCTTTCACTCATTTACCTTAGACTTTTGCCTTGATTGCCCTTCCATTTATTTATTGTTGGTATTTCAGCTTGTTGTAACACAACCTAACTCTACTGTGGATTAGTACTACAAACAATATTACCTAGAAATAATCTCCTAGTATTGCTAATATTTATAAAATATTGTGATACAATGAATTTTTTTGTTCACAAAGTTCTAAAAGAGAAAAAAATACTACTCACCATAGGAAGAGCATGAGTTAGCAATGCAGAAGTACATGTTTCCATTTTCTACTTTTTTATTCTTTTTTCAGTACTGGGGATGGAACCCAGGGGCATTCTGCCTCCAAAATACACCCCAGCCGTATTTTTTATTCCTTCTTTTGAAACAGGGTCTCACTGAGTCGCAAATGGCCTCACTAAGTAGCTGAGGCTGTCCACAAACTACGATCCTCCTGTCTCAGCCTCCCAAATGCTGAGATTACAAGCGTGCACCAGCACTCCCAGCTTCTACTTTTCTTAGAGAAGTAAATATTCCTAACTGCCATGCCTACATTCAGGGCTATCAACATACTAGTAGCATTTTTTATGGAATTTTGCTATCTTTATGCATAATATATAAAAAAGACTTATGGCATAAAACATACCCCACCATGATATATAAAGTCAACTATTTATGAAGAATATAACATATAAATTGCTATAATTATACTTAGAAACAGCATAATACTGAATTTTCAAATGGACAAAATATATCAATTCCTTAATAAAATTTAAACATGATTCTCTACTTCAGGACTCATGCATCTTTATGTCTGTGCTTGTATATTCTGAGATATTCTGTAAGAAATATGTTCATTACATCCTAACCACTCTCATTTAACTGCTTTTAACAGTCAGTATTGTTAATTTGACAATAGGAGCTCAATATCTTTGAAAATCATTTTCTCACAGTGTTTTATATGCATGAAAATTTGCATATAGTTAATCGGTAAAGGGATTTTATAACTCATTGTTGTTAGTTATCATAAAAGCAGTGAGTGATTGGACCTGTTTTTACTCTCATCATAAAGAAATATTTTCTTAAATAGCTCTTCTTAGCTGGATTTGGTATATTATTCTACATATTAGACAAAATCCTTCAAATCCCATTATCATATAGCTTTCTACTTAGAGCACTTCAGTACAATTGCATCTCATGATTGAAGGGCTTTCAGTGATTTCTGCTTGAGAGTTAGCTGAAAGTCTTTCTTATATAAATGCATCTTAAAGATAGGGCATGTCCTCTCCCTTTCTAGGCTGCCAAACTTGATTTAGTCAACTAATGAGGCACTTTTTCATAGGAACTACTTCAAACTTTACTACAGTTCATAAAGATTGTAAAGCTTAAGATAAAAGAAAATCAAGGACATCACTCAGCTTCTTTATTATAGGTTTACATTGAAGAAAATGAATGTTGTTATAAATGGAACAAGAAAAATAATGTTATTTTATGTTAGTAAAAGCATGTTCCATTGTAATGAAATAAAAAGTCATAATTGAAATGAAAATAACATAAATTATTAGAAAGGCATCTTATTCACAACTGAAATAGAACTTTTAAATGGCAAATGTTTTTATCTTAGAGTAAGAGCAGAAGTATACTAAATAACACAATTTTGGGGAAATGCATAATACATGGTCATTATATTCTTGCTATAAGTAATAAGTGTTAGATTGTTTGTATACATTTAAGTTATCTAAAATATGTGCATATAAATTTAAAGAGCATAGAAAAACTGAAAGATCTATTGAGAACTAGTAAATTATGAGAAAAAAAGAAAAGACTGAGAATACATGGTTTGTTTTAGAGGAAGGATCAGTAAAGTCATTGGAAAGCAGTCCATTGAATATTAAACCGTGTCTTCATATTTTTAAAAATTTTAAATATTCAATTTAAAAGATATATATCCAGATAATGTACAATGTAACTATGACAAAAATATAATTTGTAAAACAAACAGTGATTATTATAAGTAAAGTAATACTGTGTTGATAATTTTTCTAAGAATATGGAATTGTTCTAAAACATTATCTCTTCTAACATCAGACTGAATATAACACTGTGATAAGATCTCATAAAGCATGATTTGTATGCTAAAATATTTACGGGTCTTTAAAAAAACTTTCTCAACAAGACCACAAAGGCACAAGAAACTAAAAGGTGAATCAATATGTGAGATTGCAATAAACTGAAAAGTTTATGTAAAGCAAAAAAAAAACTATCAAGAACCTCAACAGAGAGCAAACAGATTGGGAGAAAATTTTTGCCAACTCTTTCTCTGATAGAGGACTAAATATCTACAATGTACAGAGAACTAAAGAGATGAAGTGCAACACTAAGAAAACAACCCAATTAAAAAAGTGTGCATCTGAACTAAATAGACACTTCATAAAAGAAGAAATTCAAATGGCCAATAAATGCATAAAAATGTTCAACATCATTAGCAATCAGAGAGATGCAAATCAAAACTCCACTGAGATTTTACCTCACTCCAACTAGGAATCATTAAAAACACAAACAACAGCAAATGCTGGCAGGTATGTGGAGAAGTGGGAACTCTAATACATTTATGATAGGATTGCAAATTAGTGTAACTACTTTAGAAAACAGTAGAGAGGATCCTCAGAAGAATGGGAATGAATTTACCATATGATCCAACACACAATAATACTTCTGGGTATCTACCCAAAAGAATAGAAATCCAACTACCAAGCAAATTCATGTATATCTATGTCCATGGCCACACAATTTACAATTGCCAAGCTATGGAACCAGCCAACATGTCCATAAACAGATGAATGGATTACAGAATTATGGGATATGTCCACAATCAGCAATAAAAATAACAATTATGTCATTTACAGGGAAATGGGTGGAACTGAAGAACATTATACTAAATGAGATTAGTCAGTCACAGAAAGTAAAAAATCAGATGCTCTCCCTAATATGTGGAAGCTAGAGAGAAAAATGGGTTGTAGGAGAAACTCTAGATGAAGAAAGAGAAACTATGGATAAACAAATAAGGTTACCTAACATAACTGAGGAGAGAGAGGGAAATTATTTAATGTACATGATGTACAGTCACAAACATCAATGTGAGTCATTAAGCCAAACATGAGAAAGGGGGGAGAAAATGGGGTGAGAATTGGAGAAAGACTAAATAAATAAGTTGTGTGTGCATGTATGCCTTTACAATTTTGTACACCATTAAGATATATGAGCATAGCCGGGCATAGTGGCACATGCTTGTAATCCCCACGCTTGGGAGTCTGAGACAGGAGGATCACACAGGTTTGAAGCCAGCCTCAGCTACTGAGTGAGGCTCTCGGGAACATAGTGAGACCCTGTTTCCAAATAAAGTATAAAAAATAGGGCTGGGAGTATAGCCCGGAGGTAGAAAAAGCCCCTGGTTTCCACCCCCAGTACCACCAAAAAATAAAAAAAATATGAGTATAATGTACCAATAAAAATAAATAAATAAATATTTGTCAATCTAAATAATAAATAAATGTAAAATTCTAGTTTAATGGTACAAAAAAGTAAACTTATTAACCTTCAATAATTTATTCCATATATTTTCCAAAACATATTTTATAAATGAGATGTATAAAAGTAAGACATCAGAAATCTGAATATAATTTCTAATGTAAAATACTTTTTTCTTAAAATTTAACTTAGTACTTGTAACTTTTTAAAAATTATCTGTCGCCGGGCATGGTAGCGCACGCTTTTAATCCCCGCGCTTGGGAGGCGTAGACAGGAGGATAGCGCAGGTTCGAAGCAAGGCTGTTTCCAAATAAAAATATAAAATAAGTCTGGGAGTGTAGCCCGGAGGTAGAAGGGTTTCCAGGAACCCCAGTAACATGAAAAAAAAAAAAAAAGTTTAAATATTTCAGTGTACAGAATTGAATGGATTTTTATTAATTATAAGGTTTGTTCTCTTTATAATGAAAAATAAAAGTATGTAAAAATTATGTGAAGTTTTTCTAGAAAACATAGTTAAACTCAATATCCAAAGCAGTTCAATTATTTTTGCATAATAATTTTTGGTTGAGAAAAATAGGTAAAATTATGTCAGCAAAAGTACGGGTTCCGAAGAGAGGAGTGAGGATGAAATAACATGACTCTTAAGAATTAAATTCCAAATATGATTTATTCCTAAACATGGAAGGATCACCAGTCAACTCCCGGGTCGATATCTCTACTGGCCGATACTGGGGCTTCTTCTCTAGTGGTATTTATAGTTTTTTGCTTTAGGTTACCCTGGAGGGAAAAATTCCAATGTCCGGGCAGGTCAAACAATACCCTGATGCAACACAAACCTAGTCTTAGTTCAGACAGAACAATATCATCATTAGCATTAGTAACCTTGAAGCTTTCAAGGCCCCAAACCTTGTTGACTCTGGGCAAGGACAGTCAGAAGTATGCTTTTAGTAAAGATAAGGGGAAAACCTTAATGGCTCCCCACAGAGGTACATTATGATTTTAGAGATTGATTTCATTGTACATAGTTTGTAGTAGTCATTTTACTTTTCTTGAATCAATCACATGCCCATAATAAAATAGTTTGACTTCGTAGTTTCTATAAATTATTTTAAAATCAAATTTATATTCAAAATGTGTTCATCCATCTCTGTTCATTTAGTAGTCAATTTAATTTATTAAAATTATGGATTCTTTCTCTTGTATTTATGTTCAGTAAGTAATTATTGCATATACTTTCTTTTTAAATTTTTTTTTATTGGTGCATTGTAGTCATACATCTCAATGGGGAACAAGATGGTGGAGGCATACATGCACACATCTCCCAATTAGCCCTTACCCAATCCTCTTTCCATTTTCTCCCCCTCCCTTCTTCTCATGTCTGGCTAAGTGACTTACTTTGATATGTTTGTTAATGTACACCCTGTACATTAGAGAATTTCTCTTTCCCCCTCCCATTTCCTCAGTTAGGTCCCCTTATTTGCTTACATCAAGTAGATTCGAGAATACTTATTCTTTCACTTTGAAATTTACAACTCCACATTTTTTTAGCTTTGATCATTACCAGTTTTATTTGGCATCTATGCCACTTTGACCTGTAGCGTGTGTGTGTGTGTGTGTGTGTGTGTGTGTGTGTGTGTGTGTGATTTTATTCTAAGAATTGCATTACTTTTTGGCACAACATGTTATAAAATCTTTTTTTATATTTCATGTTCCAGTCTTAGACATTTCTTTTCAGGTTTCTGTTGTTTTTTTATTGGAAAATTATATTATAAATAAAAAACTGGGCTCCAGTTGTGTTTGTTGCTACTGGAATGCCATTGATGCTAGTTGATCTTAGCTGTTAGTGCAAGGTGTTCAACATACACACACATATATACATATGGCGTGTAAATTTGTATATGTATGTGTATATATATATATATGCCTATAAACATATAATACATAATTATATACTTTCACATGATTAGCCATTTATAGGTACATATTCAGAAACATAAATTTACCTATTTCTATATATAGTTATCTATTTTTTGATGTTACCAATATTGAAATCAATAATTTGAATTTATTTCCATACAAATTATTCTAGTGTTCTCTTCCATGCCTGTAATCTCTCATTCTCACAGTAAGAAAGTTGGCTCTTAATATCTTTCATCCATTAAGGTAAATGTTTAAGCCAGGCATAGTAGCACACATCTGCAATCTCCATACTTGGGAGGCTAAGACAGGAGAACTGTAGGTTCAAGGACAGCCTCAGCAATGTAGTGACACTCTCAGAAACCTAGTAAGACTGTGTCTCAAAATTAAAATAAAAGATTGTGGGTGCAGCTCAAATGTAGAAAGCCACTAGGTTTAATCTCCAATAATAACAACAACCAAATTATAAATGTTAAAATTTTGATATACATTTGTAGCAGTATCATATTTGTTAACTCATTTCTCTTTGAAAACAACTTCAGGTAGAGTGTCCAGCTTACATACAATTTATTTTGCTTTTAGCATTTAAGACTCCACATATCTACAGTGACTTAGGTAAGCCTATTTTTCTCTACTTTCTTCAGTGACCTCATTGCCTACATGAGGCCTCTTGTCATACTTTACATTGTATCCTAGGATCTCCACTATTGTATAAGCTTTCCAAGGGTATAATTCTAATAGTGGGAGTTTGAGGCTATTCATTTCTCTTATAACTTCTAATAGTTTTCAAGTGATTCTCTTACATTTTCCAAATATACAGTATAGATAATCTTATGCAATTGCACTGGTATATGCTTTCACTCCAGTAGTTTAAAAAATAAATCTGCAGTATTCTTGTCAAGTTTACAGTGTCAATGGTAATAGCTTTAGTGTTTTACCTTTGGATTTGAAATATGTTTTAAAAAACTATTTTTGGCACCCACTAAAATAATTATATTACTTTACTTGTTTGATATTATTAAGAAGGCATAAAGTTAATAACTTTATAACTTAAAGCTTCCGTTACCTTCTAAATTGAACCACCACTTTATCATGCTATAGCATTCTTTGGTATGATAGAAGACTGAATTTTCCAAATGGTCACAAATGTAATTTATCCTGTCATTTTCTTACAATGTGACTGACACTCCTCCCACCAAAAGGTGGAGTCTTTGTCTTCTTGGATTTGTCAGGGCCTTGTGATGGGCTCAACCAGTGCAGTACAGAAGAAGTGAATTATTGTTATTTCTGAAGCTGAGTCAGAAAGGACTCTTGCTTGTGTTTTTCACATGAAATTTGCCACCATGTTGAGATATGGCCCAGGTTATGTCAAAGGACCAGGTGAACAGAACTGAGACCTTCCATCAACAGTCAGCACCAACTTGGCAAACCTAGAAGTAAATTTTACTTCTATGAGCAAACCTAGAAGTAAATTTTCCATCCCAGTTGAGCCTTTTGATGACTACAGCTCTAGACAACAAATCACACAATCTCATGAGAGATTCAAATCCAAACTGCCTCATCACTTCTGAACTTCTTGCTCAGAGAAAGCATCAGAGATAATAAATAACTTTTACCTTTATGTTGTTGAGTAGCTCATTTTTATAGTTTAGTGTTATCCCATTGTATGTATACACCTCATTTATTTATTTCTCTGATGCATCTAAGAAAATACATCAATTTTCAGTTTGTTTAGGCTTTTTCCTTTTGCAAAGATGGGAATGACAACTTACAAACTTCCCATGTTCCACCTGAAAACTGAATTTTTACTCCCATAGTCTTGTGTTTGATTGTTGTCTTAGAAAATTTAGATAATACAGCAAAATGGGAAAATAAAAACAATATATTTTCTGATGCTATCACATTATTTCAAAGTGTTTATCATAAACAAAATATATATGTGCATGTCTTGGAAAAATAAACTACTTCTATGAAGACACCAGGGGAAATGTGGACTAAAAACTTAAGAAATTCACCCCAGATAGTATATGAAAGGTGTATGAAGAAGCAAGTTTTATTTTAGAACCTTAAAAATAGCTATGCTAAAGCCACAAATATAGTTTCTTTCAGCTAATCATACAAAAATATGTATTTCTTTTTACAATAACCAAGGTAATCTTTGTTTTGAAATAGTACCTTTCTACAGATTTTATTTTCATTTCAGGAACCCTAAGCTATATGTTATATTTTATAAGCTACTTATTAAAATAAAGTAGGTGGCTCCTGCCAGTACAAGCAAATAAGTTTATAGGTAAGAAAATCAATTGCCAGAAAGTACATAAAATGAATTTACCAGGAATTTTTATTTGATATAACCTATACATTGAAAAATATTCTAAGAATCATAAATATTTAAAAATATATTTTGCTTTCTGAATCCTCAGTTCCAGCAGTAGGACTATTTATTTTCTTTCCCAGGGTTTCTTATATGTGTGTATCATTCAACACTCACTCTAGCTAGCTAATCCAAACATCATTGCCCTCAAAGTTCTGATCTTGATATATCTTTGCAACATAACTTTTCCTGTTGTCAGTGCCCTTCTGCTGCTCCCTGTTTTTATAATGATAGACATAGAAGACACAATATGTAAATAGACATAGAAAAATAGATAAGAAAAAACTATATATAGGCATATAGTTGCATTCATGTGCATATTCTATTTATAATTTATCTATTACAAAATATATCAATATTTATCATTGGTGTGCATTTTCTTTAATACTAATTCAATGAATTGTGTAATGTTTATCCTGTTTTAAAAGAGTTTTATGTAAAATTATAAATGTTAAATGTAAAGTATTCAAATAAAAATGAAATGGAAAAATCATTTGTGACAAAGTGTTGTTAATAAGACAAAACATGGAATACTTTTTTCAACATAAAATTCAGTTGATTTGAAATAAGATTAAATCAAGCTTTAGTTTCACAGTATTTATTTGGCTTCATGTTCTAAATCTGCAGATAGATATCTTATGTTCAATTTCATATATAAGTTAATTTTTTTCAATAATTTTGCAAAGCTAACGCATTTAATTTCTCATAACCAAAAATTCTATTTACTTAAAAATAAGAAATATTACTCAGAATTGTAGGGAATTGAAATCTGTGGAAATATTTATCCTTCTTCTTGTTCACTGAAAGAAGATGTGCAGAGGTGTACAATTGTTATTGAAAGTACCAAGATTGTACAAATATACCAGATTTGCTATATCAATTTATCAATCTATATCAATAGATTCATAGCATTTTTCTCTTCTTGGCTATTAGGGATATTGCTAAAACATGCATTGAGACTGCAGATTTCAAATATTGTTTTCCTTTCTTTTGAATATATACCTAGTAGTAGAATTATTCTGCAGATTTCTATAATGGCATTACTAATATACATTTCCATCAACATGTATGTGAGGTCTGTTTTCTTTCAACCTTTGCTAGTATCTCTTGTAACTTGTCTTTTCCATTACAGCAATTATAGCAGGAGAGAGATGATGATTCATTGTGTCTGAGTTGCATTTGTCTGATGATTCATAACATTCAACCTTCTAAATATTAATTTGTTATTTATATGTCGCTTTAAAAGTTATTCTAAATATTTCTTTGTTTTTTTATTGAGATATTTTGCTTTCTTTCTGTTGAATAGTGTATCTTTATGGTGTGATTTGGATTTTAAGTATCATACATATGCTTTTCATTTATATTACTTATCCAGTGGGTTACCTTTTTATTCTGCTAATAGTTTTCTTTAATGTACAGAAGCTTTTCAATTTTATGTAAACCCATAACAGGACCAGCATGACTATATGGTACTCAGTGGTCATATGTAGGTACATATAATGCTCACGGGAATTTAATTTTCCAATGACATGTGATTTTCTCACAAAAACAGGTTAAAGAGTTTTCTACATTATTTGTCTGCACTGGGAAAAGAGTAGTGTTGTTGGGTATTTCTTGGGTAACGATTGGACCTAACTTTACAATCTTCCTTTTGTGGGAAAAATCTAGCTTCTTAACACATCTATAATTTTTTACATGATCAGGTTTCTATACGATAATTGCTTGAAAAGTTTAGTAAATTTGACTTTGTGCTGTACATTAATACAATTATTTTTAAATTTGAATTGATAAAATGGTATGTCAGATAATGTTTGTAAACTTATACATAAACTACTAATTTTTAATCCAATGTTTTTATTAAATTTAATTGTTTCTTAATGAACCAATTCAATAAGAAATAGTTCAACATCCATAAATAGACTATAAATAAAAATATGTCTCAGCTACATACCTAGCCTTTTTGTTTTTTGTTTGAAACAGGATCTTGCTAGGTTGCTGAGAGTCTAGCTAAGTTGCTGAGTCTGGCCTCAAGACTGAGATCTTCCTATCTTGGCCTTTCAAGTACTGGAATTAGAGGTATGCATCACCAATGCCCAGCTCTTGTGTTTTGTCTATCATAAAATTATTCAAGTTAGATAATGCTGTTTTCATTGAGCTGGATGAAAACAATGAAACAAATTAAATTCAAATATATGGTATTCTTGGTCTCAAAATGACAGGGAATAAAATTATGAAATGATTTTAATTATGTTATTTTCAAATGTATGCATTTAAAATATAGTTTTATTCAATTGTCAGTATTCAGTCCTTCTCAGTGAAATCAAATATATTTGTGTGTGGGGGGGGTTCTAGCATCCTGTTGTTCAATTACGGAAAATATTTTGAAGTAACTAAAGATTCTCTTTTGTAAAATGTTATCAGAAATACACTTTCAGATACTACAGTCACTGCCTATCATCTCCTCTTGTCACTACCACTCCCTGTCCCACCTACCCCTTACCTCCCACCAATTCATCTCCTATTCTCACGAGATAGATACTCCATGTTAAGCTAACTCATAAACATACATTCACCATTTTAGTAAAGAACTGGCTAGTCACAAATGTATTTGGTAATGAGTAAGAAAATTTTATATAAGTTCTTCAATTCCTCCAAAAATTTATTCTTGTTTAGTAATGTTACAATGTGTGTAAAAAGCATAAAAGGAAATTCCTGAATGCACATGATGTACGTTCACAAACATATTCAAGTCAATCACTAAGCCAAACATGAGAAGGAGAGAGAATGGGAGAGAGAATGGGGTGGGAATTGAGGAAGGGCTAAATGAATGATGTGTGCATGTATGTATCTTGTACCCCATTAAGATGTATGACTACAATAATACACACACACACACACACACACACACACACACACACTATTATATATATATATATATATATATATATATATATATATATGTAAAATATTAAAAAAGGAACACTAAGCTATACCCCAACACTTTTACTTTTAGGGATTTATGTTTTGCTTTATTCCATTACATTTATTGATTAATGAATACATTTGCAATTTGAGTATTTTGACCTAAAACTCTTTCTTCATATATTTTTTACACTTGGCTAATTTTTTTCAAGATCAGCAATTCATCATTGTTTGGTTGTTTATGTGAAAATAATGTAGAAGTAAAACAATTTACTTTCTGAGTGTATCATGTATCTAGATGGATGATAAATAGCAGTTTCTGTAATATATACTTAAAAGTTTTGGATTCCAGATTAATATTCTGTTGAAGCTTGTGTGGGGATTATATTAAAGAGGTCTATTAAGCCATCTAGAAGACTTATAAACTGACTTCATCAAACTTTTCATATTTATTGGTATTATTACTGTTTTTTATTGTCTGAATAAAGTTTACCTAGAGGAAATACTGAAATATCTCAGAATAATTCTAAGATAGGTAGAAATATTATGTGCACATTCTTCTTAAAAATTTTGACTGACAGTAATTTTACTCCTCCTCCAAAGGATCATCTATAATCTCTGCAAAGTGCCCATTTTCTGGAACTTTCTTGAAATCGCTAGTCTGTCTGTCTTTCTTTCTTTCTTTCTTTCTTTCTCTCTCTCTTTCTTTCTTTCTTTTTCTTTCTTTTTTCTTTTGTCCTTGCAATATACAAGACACCTCTGAGGGAGAGAGAGAGAGAGAGATAGAGAGAGAGAGAGAGAGAGAGAGAGAGAGAGAGAGAGAGAGAGAGAGAGAGAGAGAGATTGTAAATAATTAAAGCTCTGAACATGAAGCTTTCTGATATAGAAACATCCCTGTTAATGGATATCATCCAAGCAATTTGAGTAACACTACAAATCATCTCTTGTACAAGTGTATTTGCTTTTCTATTTTAGTCAATCATAAGACATACTCAAAATTAATGGGAAGTGTGGAGAAATTGTACCCTAGGGAAAATAGCTGCATTTAGCAATGTTCTTGTGTGTGTGTCTATATATATATATATATATATATATATATATATATATATATATATATATATATGCAAAAAATACAATCTATATTTACAGACTAGTTCTTTAAGTACAAAGATTACATTGTGATTTAAAATTTTAAAAACAAATCTATATCCTATGAAAGTTCTTAATTAAGGCAAAAACTAGGCCACATGAATATAAATAAATCCAAAGACAAATACATGATGAGCTATGTTAATACTTTGAATATTAAAATTCTGATTGTATATGTCAAATTTAAAAATATATACCATTAAGCTTTACTTTCATTTTGAAACAAAATTTGTCATTAATTTTGATGTTACTCTTGATATTAAAATAAAATAGATAAAAATTTCACTACTTAAACCAATGATTCTAATTGTCAATATTATTTACTTTTAATCTCATGAGTAAGTCATTTCCATTATTTCTATTCATTTCTCCCATACACTTTTTCTCTTTTGATTACTTAAAAATTAATATTCAAATTAATATGCAAAATTTATGTTATATGAATATATAATTCTCTGTAAGACATAGCTCCATAATTCTGACATGTTTTCATGACATTAATAACCATTCTAATATTGTGGCTGATGTCATTATTTTTTATACCTTGAATTGTTGCTATGGGTTAGATACAGTTAAAGTGTGCTCCCCATGGGTTCATATGTTCGAAGCTTGGGCCTCCATGTGGTAGTGTTTGAAGGTGGTGAGATCTTTAAGAGGTATTATCTGAGTGGGAAGTGATTAGGTCATAGGTATCACTCTCAGAAGATATTAAAGAACTTATTGGGGACTCTGAATTATTTACTCTAAAAATTCAAAATAGTGACCTTTGACATCTCTAGCACTCTAGATCCTTGTCTTGTTATGTGATCTTTTCTTCTTGCCCATACATGCACCATTTTGATGTCATTAACTGTGGAAGATATTGCTGTATATACTCTTGGACTTCCAGACTTGTAAACTAAGTTTTGTTATTGTGATAGAAAATGGACCAATGTATTTTTTACACATTTCTTGAGGTTATTTAATTTAGTTCTAATGTAACTATGTGAAGAACATTTCATCTTCATGTTACAGATGGAGAAAAAAATTATCCATAATTGTTATGTTTAGGTAGAAATAAAGAAAGCTGTCATTGGAACAAAAATATTTTTAATCAGAATTTTTTGTAACTTTAAAGTTTATTCTTTAATACACTTACTGAATAACTGCTTGACAGAGGCTCTCTTGGATTAACAAGTGAACTATTAGAAACAATGTTCTTCACTTATATTTAAAACTAGAAAAGATTTCTGGTAGGTCATATTGCAAGTACAAAATATCTACTATGTGGTGTGATCTGTTAAGAAAGTATAATAAAGTATATGCATAGAAAAAATCAGTTGAGACACTAAGTGGTGAATTTATAAAAAATTTTGAAATCATCGTAGGTCCTTTATTTACTCATCATTGATGAGTTCTTGGGTTTTGTAAAATCATACAGCACACTTAACTTAAAATGTACCCCTATATATATAATAACTTCAAGTAGGTTCTTGTGACCTGAAAAAAAGACAATTGGGGTTTAACAGCTCAGTGGAGAAAAACTTGAATTTATATTCACTAATAAGACAAATGTCAAGTAACCAGAAACTATACCAAATGTGGTACAAATAATGGGTGACAAGCAATTTTATAAACAAGTTCAGAAGCAGAAAAAGAAATGAGTTTACCAAATATTTAGTGACTGAAACAACCTTGGAATATGGTAGATAGGAAGAAAATAAAATCGTGAAATTTGTTAGTGGATTGCTTCACTAATATTACTTAATATTTACTTAATCTTACCTGATGTTCATTAACTAACAATTCCTGAATAAGCTTGACCTAAAGAATATGTGAGAACCTTCCTGCCTTCCTATCTTCCTTCTTTTCATTAAATCAACACTCATCAAATACCACCAAAAATACTATCTATGCCTCATAAGTATTATGTGAAAAATATGTATTTCTGCTTCTGTAAGAAATATATATTAATTCACCAAACCAATCAATCTACCAATCTGCTATTGCAATGGCTCCTCCTCCTCCTCTTCCTCCTCCTCCTCCTCCTCCTCCTCCTCCTCTTCCTCCTCCTCCTCCTCTTCCTCCTCCTCCTCCTCTTCCTCCTCCCCTTCTTCTTCTTCTTCTTCTTCTTCTTCTTCTTCTTCTTCTTCTTCTTCTTCTTCTTCTTCCTCCTCCTCCTCCACTTCCTCCTCCTCCTCCTATTTTTATTCTTACTCTTCTTTTTATATTGGTACTCGTGATTGAATGCAGGGGAAATATATCTCTGAGCTACATCCCCAATACTATTTTTATTTTTATTTTGAAACAGGGTCTGTCTAGGTGGATGAGAGTCTCACTGTTTGCTAAGATTTTCCTCAAACATAAAATCTTCTTGTCTCAGATTTCCAAGTACTGGGATTACAGGCACATGCCAGCAGGCCTGGCTATGGATATTTCTGATTTAAAAAAAGACGTCTGGTGATACAATATGACAAAGTCAGAATAGAGTTTTCTACCACTGAAAAAATAATAATTATTTTCTAGGTGAAATGGAGTAGAAGAAGTATTCTAGATATGAGTACACATGTATAATTATTTGGAAGGTGTATATAATAAATAAATGAATTAATAGAAATCTAGAATGACTAGAAAAAAAGAGATGATAGAGAATCATGAAGCAAATCATAGCTGGGAAGTGTTGTAGGAGTGATATTATACCATGTAATAACATAACCTTTATAATGAGAAAGAAGTCTCACAGTAATTGCTTTGAATATATCAGAAAAAGCAAAACAGACTTGTCCAGTCTAGAGACAGTGGTAATTTGCACAAGATATTTAATGAGAGACAAGGGGATAAAATATCAGAATAGAGATAAGCTAATCACATAATTAGTAGAAATCAACTGGGAAACGTTTTCATAGAGAAGTTTTCTAAATTATTTATTTAGTTTTTACTTTCACCTGATGGAGATTAACACTATTTTGAGTATGGGTTAGATTTAATGATGCACTTCTGAAGAACAGAGTAAGAAAAGGAAAACTAGATGACAATAGGGAGATAAGAAAGATGCTGTTTGACCTAGTAAACAAATTTGACATCATTGGTGGTAAATAATATTGACCTCCTATTCCTTGGCATGGTATTATGAGGAGAACATTTCAATCAATTGTTGTTTTGCTCCCTTTGAACTCCACAGTCGCATTCTAATACTGAAAAAATATAGGCAAATCCAGTTAAAGGAGAGTTCTACAAATTACCTAACCAATATTATTCAGAAGTTTCAAGGTCATCAAAAACTAGAAAAAAAATGTTACTTGGTTTCTCTGATGAAGCAGGAAGAATTTATAATGCATTCAGAACTCAAGATGAATTAAGTAACTGGAGCCTACAAGAGACAACAATTATTTTTCTGAGAATAGGACAGTAGAAAGAGTGTACTAGATTTATTGTTTCATATCCTGTACAAAAGGGGATTTTTTTGTTATCATGAGTGGAGTATTTTTGCAGAGAACAATTAGTAGAGAGGAGAAAGTTGAAAAGGGCATTATAAGAATGGAGCATCAAGTAGCTTAGAAAAAATATTAGAAATATGACAAGATTTTATTTTATTTATTTTTTCATATATATATATATATATATATATATTTAATATATTTTTATTGGTGCATTGTTGTCAAACATTACAATGGAATACAAGACTTGTGAGGTTATACAAGCACACATCATCCAATTAGCCTTTATCCAATGCCCATCCCATTCCCCCGCTCCCTCTATCCCATGCTTGATTTATTGGTTAACTTTTATGTATTTGTTTACATACATCATGCATTTTAAAGAGATTCCATCTTTCCCCCATCCCATCTCTTCTGACTGGTCACCTTGACTGCTCCTCCATAGGGCCCTTTCTTCAACTAGATTTTCTCCTAATACCCATTTCTTCTTAGTTTTTGCATATTAAGGAAAGCATCAGATTTTTTATTTTCTGTGATATTTCTCTGTGTATGCCACATTGCAAGTTTCGATCCCATTCTTGAAGGCCCCGGTACCAGCCTGGCCACCCGGCAGACTCTGATCCTTGCCTCGCTGGCTCCAGCTATGGCTTCACCATATGGCAGGCTCTGATCCCGGTCTTGTACGCCCCAGCACCCGCCTTGCCTCACAGCAGTCCCCGATCACAGCCTCACTGGCCCTAGCACCAGCATCACTCTTCAGCAGGCCCCAATCCTGGCCTCAGAGGCCCTGGAACCGGCCTTCCCTCAAGGCAGGCTCCGATCTCAGCCTCACTGGCCATGGAACAGGCCTTACCCCTTGGCAGGCTCTGATCCCAGCCCACTGGCCCCTGTGCTGGCCTCACCCCTCAGCAGGCTCTGATCCCAGCCTCAGAGGCCCCAGCACTAGCCTTGTCTCATTACAGGCTCCGATCCTAGACTTGTAGGCCCTGGCACCACCCTTCCCTTAAGGCAGGCTCCTATCCCAGGCTTGCTGGCCTCAGGACAGGCCTCACCACATGCCAGGCTCCCACTGGCCCTGGAACAGGCCGCATCCTTTGGCAGACTCTGATCCCGGCCCACTGGCCTCTGCGCCGGCCTCACCCCTCAGCAGGCTCAGATCCCAGCCTCAGAGGCCCCAGCACCGGCCTTGCCTCATTGCAGGCTCCGATCCTGGCCTCGTGGGCCCTGGCACCGCCTTTCCCTTAAGGCAGGCTCCTATTCCGGGCTTGCTGGCCTCAGGACAGGCCTCACCACATGCCAGGCTCCCATCCTGGCTTCACTGGCTCCGCCACCCACCTAGCCACCCGGCATTCTCCTATCCTGGCCTCAAAGGCCCTGGCACTGGCCTTGCTGTGCAACAGGCTCTGATCTCTGTCACTATGAACAGGTTGTCTAGAGAGGTTCCCTTTTTTCTTCCCTTCTTTTTTTTTTTTTTTTTTTTGGTACTGGGGTTCCTGGAAACCCTTCTCCCAATGGGCTACACTCCTGGAGACCTATTTTTTTATATACAGGGTCTCTTAAGCCAACGAGTCTGGCTTTGAACCTGAACGATCCTCCTATCTCTGCCTCCCAAGTGCAGGAATTACAAGCGAGCACTACCACTCCCAGAATTCTTTGATTTTTTTTTTTTTTTATAATGAGAAAGCAGTACATGTCTTTTGCGAAAGCTGGGATCCCAAATACCTAGTGGCAATTAATTTTGTCTTCCCTCCAGAGGCAGAGGTCCACAGGTTCACTTCGAAGAGCAGGCTCTGCTGCTCCACATGCACCCTGGCCTCCCACTCTGTGCAGAGGTGCACAGTGACCATGAGGACTGAAGACTCCCAGAACAGGCAGTGTGGTGGTGCATCCTGGCTATGCGGGCCTCCCTCTGAAACCTCCCAAGCCCTTTTACCACTTAGCATGTTGTCCAGAATTCCCGAGCATGTGTGGCAGGAGCAGTCTACTTTTGGGGAGATTTCCTCAAAAGTTCATGGTTGGACTGGACTGGATCTGTTTGCCCCTCCAAATTCTGGTCACCACCACCGCTGCTGCCACCACTGCCATCTCGGTTCTCTCCTGAACACCCTTCCCACACAGTTTGTTTTCCAGAATTCCTGAGCATGTGCAGCAGTATCAGTATACCTTTGAGGACATTTCTTTAGAATTATGATGTGGATTGGATCCCATCTCTGCCTCTACCAAATACTGACCACCACTTCTGCGTTCTCTTCTGAGCACCTTATTCAATACCCAGCATGTTGTTCCAAAATCCTGAGCATGCGCGGTGGTAGCATTATACCTTTGGGGCGATTTCCTCAAAAGATCAAGGTAGATTGAATCAGATCTCCGCCTCTCCTGAATACTGGTCGCTGCCATTGCCGCTTCCTCCACCATCTAAATTATCTCCTAAATACTTTTCCCACACTGCATGCCATCCAGAATGCCTGAGCATGTGCGACGGTAGCATAGAATGCTTTGGGGCAATTTTTTCAGAAGATCAGGATGGGATGGATCAGATCTCTGCCTCTCCCAAATACTAGCCTCCACTGCCACCGCCACTACCACCACCTCCACTGCCGCTGCCACCACTGCCATCACCGCCACCGCCTTCTTCTTGGTTCTCCACTGAGCTCCTTCCAAAAGTTCCAAGTGAATTGGATGCAGTTTGTCTGCATCTCCTGAATCCTGGCTGCCGCTGCTGCCATCTTGGCTCCTCTCCAATATATTATTTTTTAATAAGAGAAGACAGTATGTGTGTTTTGAAGAAGTTGTGAGACTGAGCACTCAGCAGCAATAGATTTTATCTTCTATCCAAGAGCAGAGGCAACAGCCTCACCACATAGAGCAGGATCTGCTATTTTGAGTGCACCACGAACCCCAGCACAGCAAAGAGGAGCAGGGCGACCAGGCACACTGATTTCCCCGGGACGGGTGGCTCGTCTTCTTGCCCGGCGCTGCTGGGCTCCCTCCACCATGCCCGGATCATTTTCTTACAAGGTATGTTGTTAAGAGTCCCCAGCATGCATGGCTGAAGTGGTCTTTTCTCTAATCTCTTCTGGGATGTTCTTCCAAATATCACTCTTCTTGAGTGGCATGCGCCTCCTTCTCATCTTGCTTCTAATTCTGCCGTTATCCACTCTCTCTCTCCTGTATTCTAGATAGGAAGTCATGGCTGGAAATGTCTCCTTAAGTTGTCCCAGTCAGATGTTAAACCAAAATCTGGTGTCCAGGGCTTCTCTGAGGAATTCATGTCCTTTTCAGCGGGTAGGATCACCACTGCAACCGCAGCTGCCACCATCTTGCCCTGCTCCACAATATTTTAGAGGCTGAATTTGGACACACCTGAAAAAAGAAGGGATTACTATTTTATTTCCTGTTTGATCACTGCTTTAGCAAATAAATTGTTAACCAACATGTGCCTTTTCTTTTTAAACCAAAGAACACATCCAATAAAGATATCAGAAGTAGAACATAGGATTCATTTGTGAGAATAATTTGACTTATTAAGAACATATTGTTTTCCTGCAGGTCCATGTGTACAACAAGGAAGAGGGTTAGAGTTGAACATTCTTACCAGTACAAACCAGTATTTTATATAAATAAAGTTTAAGAATTAGAGAATTGTCACAGAAAAGATGACAGAGGACATCCCCTGTGCCAGAGAAATACCCTGGGAGAAGCCATGGATCATGTACTCCTATTGAAATGATAGACGTACCCCTGAAAAAAGCAGAATCTGAGCATGGGCAATCAAGGTTTGCAGAAATACAAGCTTAATTAGGGGATTTTACTCCCTCCTTTTCTGTATTTCTTCACTTAAAAACATGAAAGCCCAAAGGAAAATGATTAGATGCTTGAAGATAAAAAATAGGATATATTTTTTACATGTGCCCATTAATTCCAGGACTATCTGCTACTGGGAATATATAACACAGATAAGTTAAATTCAAAATAAGTTTAAATTTGCTAGATCTTCTTTATAACATGCATATAAATAGTAACCAATTTTATCAAATAAGAGTAAAAACACATCAGGGAATTTTGGTTCCCCCCAACCCCCTCAAGTAGGTCACCTTATTTGCTCATCTATGGTTTCCCCTTCTTCATTTAGAGTTCCTTCTATGACCCTTTTTCTCCCTACCCTCTGCATAATAGGGAGAACATCCAATATTTTACTTTTGTGACTGACTAATCTTACTTAGCATAATGTTATCCAGTTTCATCCATTTCCCTGACCAAATTTTGTACTCAGCTATAAAAAATAACAAAATTAGGGCATATGCATTTTCTTAATAAAGAAATATTTGGCAGTGTCAGCCCATGGGACATTTATAATCAGGCATGTGTTATTTACAGTGAGAGTAATTAGTAAACCAGAGATTACCTATATAAGTTCTTTCAATATTCAACTTTTCTTCAATTACTGAATGACTTAACAACATCCCTGGAGTTAATATTATACATTTTAAGTTTTAAGAGTTAACTATCTCTTGAATGTGAAAAGCTATAGTTCTATGGGTCACAGTTGATACTTTTTATAATCCAAAGTATGTATGGAAGGAAATCATCTGGGTATTTTACCCTTTCTGTCATTTGACTTTACAGGTGATTAGAGTTGTTATCTTTGGAAGGGTAAACTTAGTCTTCTTTCCAAAGTTGTTTATCTTAAAAATAAATCTCTATAATATTACCTCATGAAGACCAATTAGTCCTTGTCTATCCTGTGTCAGGAGATAAGTATCTGGGTTGCCTGTCACCAGTTGTTTATGGAAGGCTCATAACAGTTGTCAAACATTATGTTTCACTCATCCAGTTAGACACAACTAAACAACCAGCAATGAGACAATCACAGATCATTTCTCTTATGTTTTTCATCTTACTCTGGAATAGCATTCAAGACTGACAGTCTTACAGTTATTAACTGTGTTTTCATCACTCTTCCTATGATCAGAATCACTTACTGTGTTACATTTATTGGACATATCACATACTTTGTAGACTTTGTCAGATATTATTAATGGTTCAAATATAAGATTTCTACAGACGATTCTATTGTAATCCCTATAATGCATCACATCTGGTCTCCTATATTTTTAGCAACACAATATCATAATATAAAATTCCTTCCTTCTGACTCTTTAGTGTCTAAAACAGACATATGCTACTATGCTTTTGTTTTTGCACCAGATGTTTGAGTATTTTCTTAAAAACATTGCTTCTGATTTTGTAATAGAATGAAAATAGTGTTATGTGTCACTTTAAGTATTAAACAAAATACAATTTTTCTATGGTAGATAGCAAATACAATTCAAGAATTGCCATTTTGTTTTGAATCCAGGGCTTATTCTGCTTCAATTTTCTTACATGTTCCAAATTTCCTAACACAGTGGTAATTTAAGATGACATTTCACATATATTCTAGTTTATATTGGAAACATAACATGAGAAATTGTGTGTTTGTGAGTATAGTTGCTCAAGTTTCTCACTTGATTCCTTTAAAATACTGCTCAGATGAAGAGAAAAAAAAAACTAAGAGCATATTCCAAAGTAAAACTAAGATCCAGCTGAAAAGAAAAAATAATAACCTGGTCAATGTTATTGTACAATTTGAGTGTTCATTCTATTCAAAATTTCATGAAAGAAACTTGGAATGGATTTATGTGAAGATTGTACATTGCTGAGTAAAATCATACAAATAATTTTTAAATGGTTTTAAATGAAGAAGACTAAAATATGGAAATTATAAACAAAGTTAGAATTCTAGAACCTGTGAACATGCTATTTGTACATAATGTCTAAACTGTGAGGAATATATATATATATATATATATATATATATATGTATTTGGGTCTACGAGGAACAAAGTATGCACTGACACTGGATCTTGATGGCAATTTAATAAAAGGTTTAATAGAAAAAGTGAAGAGACTTTATGGTATTTGATCATTTTAAATTCAATTTGGAACTGACCAAACCTGAATGGTAGGGAATGGCAACTCAGAGAGGATATCTCTATTTAGACTGTCCCTTTGAAGAAGCTATGGAATTTGGTAGAAGTTGTAGTTACCCATTGAAGCCATGCAATGAGTGACCAAGATAACTAAAAACATATAACATAATGGAAATGAATATAGTGTGACATATTGACAATCTTCAAACAACGAAAAAGAAACATCATCCGTTATACCATTCAGATGAAGAGCAACACTGCTATCTTCCAAAACAAGAATAAGGTACAGGCGGAAATAAGGTTTATGCCTGTAAATATTACACAAAGATCAGAATGTTGAGCTTCTGTACGGATCACATCGTAGAACCCTCTTGTAACAGAAGTGCTGTGTGTGGTCAACTCATGGAGGTGGGCTGGACACTGAACACCATCTTCTTTCTTCCATTATTAGGTCTGGGCTACACTCCCAGACCTATTTTATATTTATATTTGGAAAGAAGGTCTCTTAAAGCCAGCGCGGCTGTCTTTGAACCTGCACCATCCTCCTGTCTCCACCTCCCAAGCGCGGGGATTACAAGCATGCGCCACCACACCTGGCTTCCATTATTCTTTATTTTGAAGTAAGTTCTCTCTAAGTTGCGGAGGGCCTCACTAAGTAGCTGAGTCTGGCCAAAAACCTGAATATTCCTGTCTCAGCCTCCCAACTACTGAGATTGCATGAGCCACCATGCCCAGCAGTACTATCTTTTTATAAAGATTGCTGAATTAAGTAACATAGATGCTATTTAAGATGACAAAAAAAAAAAATGGAGCCATGACAGTTCTGGACCCTGAATGCAATTCTATGTGACAGGCATATTTTAAAAATCACACAAAAAATCAATGAGATAGAGATAATTTACTTAAACTGATACTATTATCAAAATATATTTGAATAAGCCTGGTGTGGTGGTGCACACTTGTAAACCCTGCGCTTGGGAGGCAGAGACAGGAGGATCGTACAGCTTGGAAGCCAGCCTCACTGGCTTAAGAGACCCTGCTTCCAAATAAAAATATAAAAAAAAGGTGTCTGGGAATGTAGCCCAGAAGTAGAAGGGTTTCCAGGAACCCCAGTACAACCAAAAAAAAAATATACACATATATATATATATATATGTGTGTGTGTGTGTGTGTGTGTGTGTGTGTGTGTGTGTGTGTTTGTGTGTGTGTATACGAATGAATTTTAGTAAAAAGTTAAATGAAATATGTGCTTCTTTAAGAATCATTATTTTAGTAAGTTTGAAGAAAATTATAAAAGTTTTAATTTAATAAAACTTGCTTATTTATTTAATTTAAATATTTTTAATAATTTTATACATATATTTCCTATTAGGTTAACAGAAAATTTTGCACATATAATATTAAACACAATATTATATATAGTTTTGTATTTGAAATATTAATAGGAAAATGTTACCTTAAATTTAAAATAATTTAATTTTTTAACTTTATGTTAATTTTTTCTAGAGACTAGATATAATCACTCTCTGTATGACAAATATCAGTAGAAAATGTAGCACATTTACAATTGAAAAGGATGGTGTTATTACAGCAGCCTTTTTTTAGCTATGTTATACTTTTAGTTACCAATACAACTGATATACTTTAAAATATGATTCTATATTTCTATTTTACATTATGAAAAGTTAGAAACTTCAGCCTTTAAGTTCTATAAATGGCTGCTACACTGAACAGGCCTGAATATACCTGGAGAAGGTGATATATAGAAGGAAGAAGTAGATTGAAACTGAATAATTAACTTTCCCTTATTTTGTTTAAAAACTCTAATACATATTTTTTTCCATAATTTTGCAATCCATTCATCTGTTGTTGGGCACTTGGTTTGGTTCCATATTTTGGCTATTACGAATTGTGCTGCTATGGACATAGGTATGCATATGTTACTGTAGTTCTCTGATTTCAACCCCTTTGGAAAAATACCCAGGAGTGGTAGAGCTGATCATATGGTGGATCTATTCCCAGTCTGCTTTTGTGCTTGCACTTCTATAAATATATAGATTTTAAGTGTAAATATACAATTACATTTATATTAATAGTGAAGACTTGGAGAAAGGAAACATTTAAACTATGCTGATTAATTTGTGTTCCATTAATTTCTATGGTTGTTTGATCCCTTAGTCAGTGGAAACCTAAATTGTGATTCCTTAGTCAATATTATTCCTTGTATCTTTTGTACTCAGAGGTTCTCAGGCATGTATCTTGAAAACTTTCATGGGTTCAGCATTAATTCAAACACCTAATTTTCATGCATTTGGATTTAATACCAAGATATATACTTCATCTGATGCACAACCCAAAAAATAGAAAAATAACTGAGACCATATGATATTAGTGAAGAAACACAGAGACAAACACACATGCACACACACACATAGACATATGCTTCATGGCTAACTTTGCATGCATGTATGTTACTCTCACTAAGAACTACCTTAGTATGTGAGACTATAAAGCACCAAAGTATTAAAAAGAATTTTTGTGAAGTTTTCTTTACCAGTTTCACTAAAATGGCAAAGGGAAATATAGCAAGTGGTGTTTTCATACATGTTTGCATCACTTTGAACCTCACTATGATGCATAATTACAATGCACTGATAAAAAGAATGCCATGCTACGTGAACTTAGCCAAGAAAGAAAAATGAATGGTCCGATGTTTTCCCTCATACATGGAAGCTAGGGAAATAGTGAGATATCAAAGGGACTCTAGAAAGAGGACAAAGCCTGGTAAAAATATTGTAGGGGCCTAATGGAAGGAGGTGAATAGGAGGAGATTTGATAAAAGAAACAGTCCAAAGGACATGATATATATAGACAAAATTATCAATGTCAATCTCAATATCATGCAGAGGAAGGGTTAAGGAGTGGGGTAGGAGTTGAAGTGAGGTTTACTGAATTATATATATATATATATATATATATATATATATATATATATATATATATATCACTCTGAATCTCATCATGATGTATGATTACAATGGACCATAAAATAAAAATAGAAAAGTGAAAGAAGTAGGCGTATTTTCATATTAAATCAAGCTAAAATTTAGCAATTAGTGTGGGTCATTAATCATTATGATTGGTGTCTTTACAAATTAGGGATATTTGGACACAAACACACATGGAGGGAAGAAGTCATGAAGACAGGCAAAGAGAATGATCAGAAGACTGAAGACTGGCCTGATGCATCTACAACATGGTACTTGAGACCACCACAAGCCATGACCAAGCTCCTTCCTCATGCTTTTAGTGGAGGAATGGCCTTGTCAACATGGTTAAGACAATAATTTTCTTTTATTATAAGCCATTTAATCTGTAGTGTTTTAGGATGACATAGAAAATGCAAATATGAAATTTATTTGCAAAATCAGTGGATTATCTCAAAAGCTTTGGTCTTGCATACAGCTTCTCCACACTTTAAATGTATGTTTTTTAATCACACACTGACTTCATGTGAGACATATATTTTTGCTAGAGGTGGATATAAGAAATTGTCTTGGGTATTATCTTCAGTTAAAGTTAATATGTATAAAACAGATATAATCAGGAAAATGAAAAACTAAGAACAACCACTGCTTTTATTTTCTTTTATACTTTGATTTGTGCATTTTATCTCACATCATAATGTAGTTCACATTGATACTAATATACATGCATAAAGTTTTCTTTCTGTCTCCCTCCTCCTCCTCCATTCCCCACACACAATATTGGAGCTGACATTTATATTTTTTGCAGTACTGGGGATGGAATGCCCTCAGCCCTATTTTTTAATCTTTATTTTGAAATGGGGTCTTACTGAGTTGCAAAGGGCCTCACTAAGAAGTAGCTGAAGCTGTCCTTGAATTGCAGTCCTATTGTCTCAGCCTCCTGAATGCTGGGATTATAAACATGTGCCACCATGCCCAGCTCTGAATTGATAATCTTAAATACTTCTAAAAATATTGGTTTGATACATCTTGGGATTTATACTGTTGGTTAAACATACTACATAAAATGGTATTTAATCATGGTATATCAAAAATCCAGAGTTTCATCTGATTACAATGTATGAATGAAAAATTAGTACTATTTTCTAAGCACAGGAAACATGCTTTTCCTAGTTGGTTAAATAACCGACACATAAATTATTAAACTAAATGCTTTGAAACTTGCTATCTGAGGTTCCATGGTAATATTTCATATGTAACTGTTTTCTTGTCAAATTAAAAATTAATTTTATATAGTACATCACTAATTAGTTATTGTTTTGAAATATGATCTATCATTTAATTTTCCAAATGTCTTTTTTTGGTGCATGTAAGTCAACAGTAGACCTTTGTATTATAGGCTTTCAAGACAGATGGTTTGGTTGTCATTACATTAGATTTATCCATTAAATACTATGTTGACTTGTCTGATATAGTAGAAATGCTACCTAGAATCTTTCTTGTACTGATGATACTGTACATGCTATCTTCCCATTTTTTGTTGAATTTTGTATTATGCCCCAAATTATAACTTTTATTTTCAAAAATGTATTTGCCAATGAGAAATATGCTGAGGCTATAGTTTATACATACCCTAGGAATGTCTATCAGTATTAGAAAGTGTGAACATATCATTAATTTGCGATACTAATACAGCAAAGTTAAACTGTGGGATGACATAGTATGTATCAAGATAATAATGTGTGGGCATTAGAGAAACCATTTAAATTACTTCTTATGGCTTAAACTATTTAGCATTGTGTAAATTCTGATACTATTCTCAAAATTCATGTCATCCAGATACATAAAAAATGCACAAGCCCATTGCTTTAAAAGACTTGTATTTTTTTTTTTTTTTTGGTGGTGGTCCAGGGGAATGGAACCCAGGGGCCTTCTACCTTCAGGCTACACTCCCAGACCTATTTTATATTTTTTATTTGGAAACAGGGTCCTTAAGCCAGCTAAGGCTGGCTTCTAACCTGTGCGATCTTCCTGTCTCAGCCTCCCAAGCACGGGGATTACAAGCGTGCGCCACCACACCTGGCTAAAAGACTTGGAATTTTAAAATCTTTTCATTCATGCATTGTAGTCATATATCTTAATGGAGTATAAGATGGTGGAGGCATACATCCACACATCACTCATTTAGTTCTTCCCCAATTCTCACTACATTCTCTCCCTCCACCTTCTCCTTCTCATGTTTGGCTTAGTGATTGATTTTGATATGTGTGAAATATACACTATATACCCATTAAAGAATTATATTTTTAATGCAAAAAAGTCAAGGTATCAATTTCTGACTTAACAAAAATAATAATTTAGGTACCAGTAAGAAAAGATGGAAGTTAAGATTTTGACCAGGCGAGTCAAAACAATGGGAGAGAATATTAAATCAATTTAAATTAGAGAGAAAACTTGGCCCAGTGTCAAACTTAAGGGCAAATATAATGACAACTGAGACAAGTAGAAGGATTTAAAAAAAATAAGGCAGAGAGGCTTCCGTGGTAATGGAAATCTAATCTGTAAAAGATTGAAGATAATAAAATGGGATGAATGGATGTGATTGACAGATAGCTTTGGCCATGAAATTTTGGCATGTTTAGTAACAGACTTCATGGCAAACGTCCATGGTTTGAAAAAATGGTCAAAACAATTGAAATCTAAAGAAACCAGACTCATAAAGGAGAGTAAGATGGTGGTTTCTGGAGCCCAAAAGATCAAGAAAATGGGGAGGCATTGGTCAAAGGGTACAGAATTTCAATTAGAGAACAAGCTTATGGTTGTTTTGAGATATGCTAATATCATGGTGACTAAAGTTTATAATAATGTATCATACATTTCAAACTTTATTAGAGTAAATTAAAATATTTTCACCACACA
This sequence comes from Muscardinus avellanarius, assembly GCF_963383645.1. NCBI lineage: Eukaryota > Metazoa > Chordata > Mammalia > Rodentia > Gliridae > Muscardinus > Muscardinus avellanarius. The sequence continues at coordinate 178,121,558 of NC_137787.1, forward strand.
CAAAAATAGCATTTGAAGTGATAACGATTAACTTAGTCATTGTCTGTTATATGCATATATCATAAAAACACTTTCTACCCCATAAACATGTGTAATTAGAATGTATCAATACAGGATATTTTATCTAAAAATATTTAAAATGAACATCAGGTAGTGAGAATGGTTAGACCAAAATTTAGTGAAAGCCAATTAAGTTTCACATATCATTCCAAGTTTATAACATATATTAATGGACAAAACAGCTTGGTTGCCACACTTCTTAAATACCAGTGGACAGAGGAAGCAAAGAACACAGAGGAAAAAATAAATGTAATGTGTTTACCAGGCTATTATCCTGGAACAAGATAAGAAAAACTGATTTAAAAAAAAGAAATATTAGTAAACTCTAGTCTGGAATTAATAACAATGCATCAAATATGTTCATTATCTGCAACAAATATACTATACTGTCTGACATTTATAAAAGAGGAAATTATGCATAGGGTTGAGAGAAGTTTGAGAGAATGGATTTTAATTTTCTGGCAATCTAAATCTGGAGTAAAATACAGGATGTTATTTGTGAAAACTTGTTGATATAATATTAATAATAATAGGGGTTAATCATGTTATCTTTTTACAACTCTGTATGTTCCTTCCCTTGTAAATATTTTAACTTTTTTTGTGTGTGTGTGGTACTGGGGATGGAACCCAAGGGCATTCTACCTTCCAGCTACAATCCCAGCCCTATTTTTTTATTGTTTATTTTGAAACAAGGTCTCACTGAGTTAGTTGCAAAGGCCTCACTAAATAACTGAGGCTGGCTATGACCTGGGATCCTTCTGTCTCAGCCTCCCAAATGCTGGGATTATAAGCATATGCTTTATTTTACACGCCTGGCTCGATTTTAACTTTTTAAACTATTTAACTATTTTAAAGTTCTATTAACTGCTCTGCACATTAGAGGTCTGTTTTTAGGTTACTTCATTAAAAAAGAACAAGGGTTGTTTTGCATAATTACAAAATATTGTTATTATGCCCTTTAAAAATTATTATTATTCAGATCCAGTGATGTGCAGTGGCTGGAAACCCGAGGATCTCCTGTGCCAGCCTCCCACGTACTCAGATTACAGGTGCCGCCACTCTCAGCTCTCAATTTTTATTTTGTTAAAGATATAGTAAGAATAACTCAGAAAAGAATTTATCAATCCCACTAAACAAATTCACTTTCATTTATACTGTTCTGTTTGATGGAACTGAGACCATCCATTCCATCTTTAGACTGGAATCCATCCTCTGTCCTCTGTAAGTAGGTAAACATCTCAATGTCTCACAAGTTATTTCCTCTTTTCTTGAACAAATTATAATCTATCTCTTTAGCACAATTTTCAAATAAAATAAGCTTCTATAAATATGCCATCTTGAAAACAAGGAGAAAGTCCTTTATTTCATATCTCCTTTTAATTAATGATGAATTCTTTGTTCTTCATTTTAGAAAATGTGTTCAAAATGACATTCTCGGTGTCATGTTCCACTTGCTCTCCTCCAATGTGACTGACTAATCCTACCATCCAGCTCAATAGATCAGTCCCCAACTGACTTACCCTCATCTTTGGGATAAGTGCATCAATCACTAATTCTTGAGCTTTTCCACTGACCATACTTCACTAGTTTTCTGCTTTTCCATTTTCTTAACTGGTCCCCTTTTCTAGCTCATCTTTTATTAAATCATCTCTGTCATTTAAGTGAATAAATATTAGATATATTAGATATGTTGAAAACTGTTTTCTGAGGGTCCATTATTCTGTAATTAAATAAAAGGACTTTGAAAATGTAGTTCGGCCAAGTGACATTCAGAGGCAAACCAATTAGAATCACTCCAGACTTCCCAAACCAAGTCATGAGAGCCAGAAGGGCTTGGAGTTAACATATTCCAAACTCTGAAAGAAAACAACTTCCAGCCAAAAATTTTCTACCCAGCAAAACTTTCTATCAAATTAGATGAAAAAATAAGAAGCTTCCATGACAAACAGAAACTGAAGGAATTTATGTCTTCAAAACCAGCGCTAGAGAAAATACTCAAAGAGATTAACTACAAAGAAGAAATAGGTAACACACACCAGAACCAGAGAAACAAGATTCTCCATCCAACAGACAACTAAGATTGGTTATCTGTGGAGATTCATTATTTATGTTAGTCTTTTACCTATCTCTAAATTGTATTGTTTGCCTTTATTGTTGTTAATTTTTAGGATTTCTAGTTGGAATATTAATATACCTTCAGATATAGCATTTGAAAATATTTTATCCAATTCTATTAGTAACTTTTAACTCTGTTTACATTGTCTTTGGATATACAATTTTTGTTTTTTTAGGGAGTTTGTATACTCTTCTGTTGCCTGTACCATTGAAATCATATCCAAGAAATCACTGAATCACTGCCAGTTTCAATGTTGTGAGGTTTTATGACCCAGATTTTCTTCTAAAAGTTTATAGTCTTAAGATTTATATTTAGGTCTTTTATCTATTTTGAGTTAATACTTGTATATAGGATTAGGTAAGGGTCCAATTTTATTCTTTTCCATGTAATTATTATTTTTCAACAATATTTAGTTAAAAGATTATTATTTCCACTACCAAATGTTCGTGGAAACCTTGTCAAAAATAACTTGACAATATAGGGAAGAATTTAGCTCTAGGCTTTTATTCAACTCCAATGGTTTATATATCTGCCTTTAGAACAATACTACACTGTTTCAATTATTGTAGCTTTATATGGTTTGAAATCAGAAAATATATATCTTCTAGCTTTGTTCTTTTTCAAGATCGTTTTGGGTATCTAGAATCCATATTCCATATTAGGATAGATTTTTTTCTGAAAAATAAATATATAAATATGATAGTTTCACCTAAAAAATAGAAAAAAAATATTCTCTGGTAAGAAAGAAAGCAAAAAGAAATATTGAAATGTTATCTTTAAGTCATCAAAAGCTTGGTATCAGACAAATGAAACTGTTATGTGAGATTATCGTTTTTAATTTTGGATAAATTGCTATAATACTAGATGTCAACCACTAAGCCAAGCATGGGAAGGAGGAATGGGGAGAGAATGGGGTGGGGATCGGGTGGGGGCTGACTGGGTGATGTGTGCATGTATGTCTACAAAAGTTTGTATCCCAATATGATGTATGAATACACTGCACCAATAAAAAAAAAGAAAAATAACAGAATTATAAAATATGGTTAGGCTCTTATACCCCCCCAAAAAATCTTAATACTTATAGAATTAAGGGATGATAACTGAACAATTTTCTCAATACTGTTTCACCTATTTTCCACCTCTACTTAAGCCTTTATCCAGTAAGTAGTTGATGTCTCCTCTATAGTCACAAACCACTTCACACAAGTCAAAATTAAATTTTTCTTTCCTTAATTTCTTAAAGCTTTTATTCTCTAGCCTTATATTATGCTAATTATAATAGGAAAGTTAATCTATCTCCTGTGAATTGACACTGTAGGTATAAGATTTTATAAGTGCCTCTGAAGACCCAAATCAAAGAAACTACATTTTTTCAAGATTGATTCATGCATGATTAATATTTTCTCAGAAAAAAACGGGCTCTTTGGTGTAGAAGAACTTATCAAAAGGGTCAAACAAATTACTCAATGATCTTAGTATGATGTGTAGAAAGCATCCTTGTTATTACAATGATGTCTTTGTTTTATGCTAGGACATCTTAATTTTATTTAGCCTTCTTAATGAGGGCCCTGGAAATAAATAACAGCTGTTTTATATCACTGCTTATTTGGTACATTTCACATAATTCATCAGTTGTGAAGTGCAAACAACAAATTATCTATTTTTTTAAACAATTACAAGGCCAGATAAGATTGGGCTTAAAAAAAAAAAAAAAAAAAAAAGACCAGTTTCAACTCTTTGGCCTGCAACATTTTCTAGTATCATGGACCTTCCTCTCACACATTCATATTTTTCTCATTGACCTTAGCTCCCATAACAATTAATGCCATGTGCTTAATTTCAGGCAGTGCACATTTTATCATCTCAACTTTATTGGTTCGCCAAAATCCTGAGAAACTATATTTTTTGAGGGTCTGGCTTTTAATGCAAAATAATTCAAGAGTACAAGACACACTTTCCTTTTGGAATCTGTTAGGTGAGAACATGAGAATAAAATAAAAATAAAATGTGTTTATTTTATATTCCTCCATGCTATTTCATTTTCTAGTTTTGAATAAGATTGTTAAACAACAAGGTCTGCCTCTGTATCAAACCATTTTCTTAAACAGGTATCAGCTATATGCTTTCATTGTATAATTAATTAATTATTTTATAATTAATGCATAGATATTTTTCTTCTAGCTAATCAGACTTAGGAGGAAAGTATTATCTAGTCTTTGTGGAATAGACTATTATGATCATTTTTTTTTAAAATAAAGATTATTTCTAGAAACTCATGAGGAACCAACCTAAGTTTTTCATTAGCCTCTACAAAAATATTATTAATATTATTTCCAGTCCTCTGCCCATGGGTAAGAATTTTCAATCAATCTGATATTGTTACTCATAGGAATGATTACTTGATAATTTGTTGTCTAATGAGAGGTATTTGACTAGTATCACAAGACAAATTCTCTGCCTATTATGCAGATTGGTATTACATTGTTAAGGAGAGGGTACACTAAGAATTGTGCTATTTTCTAGGCAGAGAGATTGTCGGTCCATCGTAGAATTTAATCACAACTCCCTACTGTGTTTTGTTAGATAAAAAACTATAAAATGTATTAGTTGAATATGTGTTCAGAGTGTCTGAGGCTTATTTGGTGATTTCTGATAGGTTTCTCTATAACAGAGAAGAAATAGAATCAATAATACTTTCTATATCTATTTCTAAAGATAATATGCAGACATAGGCATAAAAATACTTTATTGATCAAAAAAAGTATTGCTTTATAATGTACTATTACAAACTGTACCAAAGCCATGGGCTACATTTTCTTCTTTTACAAAATAATTTATAATTCTCTATAGTAATTTAGTATGCATACTCAAACCCATACTCATGTTGGCTCATGTGGCTAGTCTATTAAATAGATAAAAATACAATAAATTAGCAAACTTTCTTCCTATCATAGTGAAAATGGACTAAATATTATTGAACATACATAAAATTCAATGTTTTTTCAGCAAAATTAGTATATTGACAATCCAATTTTCTTTAAATCATTTAAATCATGAATACTTTTAATGTACCAAATATTATATTCTTATTTAGTATGGATATTAAAATTAGAGTGCAAAATTTCAGGAAAAGGTAACAAATGCACATCTTTTAAATGGAGTTTATAAAATTCTCTTTAAAATGTAATTTTACGGTAAATTATTATGGGTCTCAATTAAAAAAAATTAAATGTGTTTACTGCTATACCTGCTACAGGAGAATGTAGTGTTATTGAAATAGAATTGAATGATGATCCAGAATTAAACAAAACTTAAAAATCATATTTTTTCATTCATTTTCTAATCATGGAAATTTTTTTATTTCTAAGACTTAAATTTATTAAACATTCTAATAATCTATTGAAGTAATTAAGTCATTTCAGCTTTTGTCATTATATATTGATAGGTATTTATGTTAGAGTACCAAAGTAATGGAAAAGTAGAAAGATACATAACACTGGTCTCTGGTTTTCTAAACTTTAAGTGAATATTAAATGAAGCATCTGAAAAGGCAAGCTATTTTAAAAATATATTATTAAACAACTTAAATATAAAGAGTTGAAACAGGCATGGTGGTATACTCCTGTACTCTCAGTACTTGGTAAGCTGAAACAGAAGATTCACAGTTTTGCAGCAAGCCTCAGCAACTTAGAAGATTCTGATTCAAAAAAAACAAAAAACAAAACTGAAGGTGTACCCACAAATAGAACTCCCCTGAGTTCCACCCCTGGTACTACTGCTACTGCTACTACTAATAAAAAGTTACATTCAACTTAAACAAAGATGTATATCTAAAAATTATTGTTCATTAAATTTTTTATGTGTTAAAATTTGGTCTTAAACTTTCTTTTATTACACCTGAAGTAATCTTTGTTTCATTAGTATGGATTTTCGATGCTGCATACAAAAGTGATCTAACCATCTGGTTATTAATTATAAGCCAAAATGAGTTAAATTGTTTAGCTTATCAATTGAAAGCTTATTTGCTATATTCCTAGTATTAAAAGGTATAATTAGAAAGGCTGTTAACTTGATTAAATTGTGAAGATTTATCAATTCAATTAATTTTTTCAAGATTTAGGCTGAACCATTTTTTATCTTGGCAGCTGTTATAAAAAAGGAACATATTGCCACAAAAGAGTTGCAAGAACTCACTGTATTTTAAAATAGTATTTCATGTGTTTTTAATAATCAATTATTGGCAATTTAGTAATTTGTCATTACCTGCTGACTTATCTTTGAGTGTACTATTACATTTTCCAATCTGGAGAAAGCCTTAATAATTTTTGAGATAAACTGTATAGTACTTCTTAAAACATTCTATTTGTAACATTTGGTTGTTTTTATTTTATTTATTTACTTTTTTGTGGTAGGGGGAATGGAACCCAGGGTCATTCACTTCTGCGCTACACCTCCAGCCCTATTTCATTATTTTATTTTGGAACAGGATCTCACTAAGTTGTAGATGCCTCACTAGGCTGCTGAGGCTGTATATGTCACTTACCAAGAATTACATTAGAATTGAAGTTACATCATTTTTAAGACTGGGTAAATAATTCTACTTCTCTTGATTCTTTTAGAACTCTTGTTGGGAATGTCATTTGATATATCAGGAATGTGTAGTCAGAAATTGCCATCCAGTAGAGGCTACTTGGTTTCTCTGTGGTGGGACTATAGACGAACTCCCAGAGCCATCCTGGAAGACAACACTGTTTCCCCAAGAGATGATGGCTTGATTGTCACCTTAACCATCAGTTGGCTGCAAGTCCTCAAATGAGGACAGTCCAATAGGGCCTAGATTCAGTTTCTGATCTTTGTGATCTAAAAAAAATAGCTGTTTTATACTCTGCATTTTGAGATGGTTTGATATGCAATATTAATTACTGCAGCACATACCTATAGTAGTCAGATAGGAAGGTACAAGTTCCTTCTTTGAAATAAAATGCAGAAGTACCTTTCCCATAGTTCCTGTTGCCAGTGCCTAGTTGGGCACTAAGTACAAAGAAAAAAACATGTTTTACAGAGTATTAGCCTCTGCTTCATAAAAAGAGTATAAAAGAGGAGATTCATATTGAGAAAAAGTAGAATAATAAATGGTGCATGTAATGTGTGTATACACATGCGTATATATATGTATATATTATATGTAATGAAAATCCAGAATAAAATAAAATTTTGTTTATAATTATAATATCTATAATATGACTTTTGTTGAAATTTGGCAGTTACTCTAAACTATTAAACTATGATATCATTTTAAAAGTGCTGCAAGGATTAATATTAAGTGGAACTAATCTGCTTGATAGAATCAGTATACACTGAGACCTAGCCATCTCCAGAATTAATCTTGTTGCTATCATGGTCATGAATAATAATTAACTCATTATCAGAACAGCTTTTAGATAATCACATCTTTTAATTAAGAGAACTAACATACATTAAGCTTTCATCTTGTCACTCATGATAACCAGCCCACATTAGCAACTGCAGTTAAAAGGAAAAAAAAATTAGGAAAAGTCAAAATCAAGGCAGATTGCATATTTTCAGTTTTACTATTTACTACATTGATAGGGCTAATTGTAGTGAGTGTTTTTCTTCTTGTACCTGTTATTAAGTTGTCATTAAATTATTCGCTATGGCTACTAATATTATTATAGCATTAGTCACAACTTCCTATAGCTTGCTTATTTATTTATTTATTTATTTATTTATTATTTATTTAAGTTACTAAGGATTGAACCTGGGGATATTCTACCTCTAAGCTGAACTTCAGCACTTTTGTTATATTTTATTTTGAAACAGAATCTCACTAAGTTGTTGAGAAACTCACTAAACTGTTGATGCAGGCTTAAAACCTGTGATCCTCCTGCCTCAGCCTCCCTTGTACTGGTATTAAAGGCTTGTACCATCCCATGCTGCTGCCATAGATTAGATTCTCTTATTGGAATAAGGAACATAAATGCAAAAATTTAAATCTATTAATTTTTCTTTTACTTTACTTTTTTTTTTGGCACGTGGGATCCAACTCAAGGTCATCCCAGTTCTGATCTACAACCCAACTCTTTATATATAGATTTTTTTTTATATGAAACACACTCTTGACAAGTTGCTTGAAGATCTCTCTGAATTTCCAAACCCAGGCTTGAATTTATGATTCTACTGTCACAGCCTCCTAAATCCTGGGATAACAAGCATATACAACCATGCTTGACTCTAAAATATATTGAGTAACGTTTCTGAAATGTGAACTTTGGTTGTTGGTAAGTTGCAGCCACCTCCTATAAAAATGACCTCTCATTGTTTTTCTCATTACTTTTAAGCAAGTTGTCCCTAATTTTTTTTCGTGCAGAGCATTTGGAAGTACAATCTCTTATTTTCTGTTTCATTAAGTAAATTTGTTTTTGATTCTTTATCTTGACTAAGGTTTTATGCTGAGAAAAACAGTGTCGTTAAGATTACAAATGCTCTCAAAGCTACTCAGCTAAGAAGAAGAAATGGATAGACTTGCAGGCTCAGCAGTTTGCTTCTAAATATGCCATTTTTATAATCACTCTGTTTCTTAAAAAGTGCTGGTAATCGCTGGGCGTGGTGGAGCACGTTTGTAATCTCTGGGTTTGGGAGGCAGAGACAGGAGGATAGCGCTGGTTCGAAGTCAGCCTCTCTGGCTTAAGAGACCCTGTTTCAAAATAAAAAATTTAAAATAGGTCTGGGAGTGTAGCCCGGAGGTATAAGGGTTTCCAGGAACCCCAGTACCACACACACACACACAAAAAAAAAATAAATAAATCAAAAAACAAAAACAAAAACAAAACAAAAAAATTGCTGGTAATTGTAGTCTATTTAAAGAAATCCTGGTTTGTGATTATATTAATCACTTTCTTCAGTCCTAGTGGATCATTTTGATGATCGCAAATCGACAAACACTCAATACATTTTTATTTTGTAATGGAACACCTCTGCAGAGAATAAATTTATATAACATAAAGAATTTCAAAAATTATCTGTTTGAAATCAGGCATTGTAATGCCTCCAGCATGGTTCTTATGGCTGAGAACTGTTTTAGGTATTTTGGATCTTTTGGTTTTTTCCATACAAATTTTCGAACTGTTATTTCTAGCTCTGTGAAGAATGACATTGGGATTTTGATAGGTATCGGTTGATTCTGTAGGTCACTTTGGGTAGGATGGCCATTTTGACAATATTTAATCTGTCTATGTTGAAGAACATTGGAAGTCTTTTTATCTTCTAAGGTCTTCAATTTCTTTCTCCAATGTTCTCTAATGTTCATTGTGGAAGTCCTTTACCTCCTAAGTTAGATTTATTCCTAAGTAGTATATGTGGATAGAACTAGAGATTATTATGCTTTAGTGAGATCAGCCAGGCACAGAAACTCAAGTCATATGTGTTTTCTTTATCATATGTGAAAGCTAGAGAGAAGAGAAGAACTAAAGGAGATTTTAGATAAATGAGGAGTGAGACCAGTAGAATAGTAGAAAGAGATAGGGGAGGGATTTGGGGAGGAGTTAAGGAAAACTGATGAGGGAAACAGTTCAAAGAGCATTAGATTACTATATGAAGTTCTCACTAACATATAGGGTGAAGGAAGAACAGGTGAGATCTGAAGGAAAGCACACCATGTGCTGTGTGCATGTATTTTTTTTCACTTTGAAACTCATTATCATATATAATTATGATGCACCAAGTTAAAAATAAAATATTATAAAAGTAAAAAAAATATTTAAATAAATAACCTTTAAGAAGTTAATAGTTAATAGTTAATAGTCATAAAAACGTTGTGTTAGAACTATCGGGCCTCCCCAAATCAGCAACTGATTGTGAGCTGGATTTTTGATGTGGGATTGAGTCAGTCAGGGTAAGGCCTTTCCAAGTGTTTAAACTGCTGGTAAACACATAGTCAAATACCTAAAGCTACAGAAATCAGATCCATTAATCCCACATATAATGCACATGTTTGTAAAAATTATGTTGAAGAGAGTACAATTAAATGTAGGACCATTAATATGGCTCCACATTTAATTTCTATTATGAAAGTTGTGTATTAATAGCTGATTTTATATATATATATGCATATATATGTAATTTTTATACATAATATTTTCCAAGGAAGACAAAATATGTTTGTCAAAGTCAATTAAAGATGATTTACAGATTTTTATATATATTTTTTTCAGATCTAAGAATAGGGTGAAGAATTGAGCAAAGTAAAATTATTCAACCAGCTCAGTTGACATTAGGAAAAATAATGGTAGCTATAGATTTCTTTTGTAATTTCTTACCTTGTTCCATTTGAGACAATAATAATATGCAAATAGTGATTAATAATAAAATATCATCATAAAGCCTTTCCTGGCCACCAAAATAAAATAAAAATTGCTGAGACATGATTTTTTTTTTTCTAACCGAATGAACAAGATGAGAGTTAAGTGGAAATAGTACTCCTTTTAGGACTCAATTGTTAGAAACATTACAAAAAGTTTTCAAATGGACCTTCATTTAGGAAGCACAAACATACCATATGAAGGTATATAATAGAACATTTAAAATATAGCAATATTAACAAGGTATCCAGACAAGGTTTAACAAATGGAATCTGGCAGGAAGTATGACACTCCTCTGTCAGTGACAAAGGGCTTCATTACTCACAGCACAGAAACAAGCATGGGAATCATCTTTTCTCTCTCATTCTCCATTAACTTCCAGGCTCACAGGAGCAATATTCATAACAAGCATTTGCTCCCTCTGGGCCAGCCTGTGAGCATTCTGTACTTCTTATATGATTATGCTGCTGGTATTAGAGGGCAAATGAGCAGGTGTTTCAGTTCATATCTTTAGAGAAAAATAAGCAGGCTTTCTCAGGAATTTACCTTAGACAAGGCAAAAAATAAAAGCAAAAGAAGAGAAAATTCTTCTAAAGCTTCCCACAAAGAACTTATTAAATCAGTTAGCTTCATTTACAATAGGATTTAGTGCACTCTTCATTTTGCTTATGTTTCCTGTTGTTACGTTGAAACACAAACAATTATTATGTGCAGTAAATTTTCTGTAAACATATTTTCAAATTACATTGGATTGTTTCTGCTATTAGCTATACTATTTGCCATCTGTTTGATTGACAACATTGGCAAACAGAATAAAGCTGGAGAAAATGTATATATGTGTCTATGATCAAGTATTTTGATATTACCAATAACTGTAATTATGAAAATTGAAAAACTCAATGTACACTATGTAATTTAAATATATTCATGAAACATATCAGAACATTAATTTTAATGTTCTTGTGTTATGAGTTTTGTTAGAAAACCTTTGTGAACTTCCATCAAATGAAAAATACATAGGTCTATTTAGTGAACTCTAAAAAAACAATTATTGACTTCTTCAGATGGTGCTAAGAGAGAGAAAAAAGTTGAAATTTTCACGTGCCAAGAATGTAAATTCAGTAAATATATCCAAGTCACATTATGTATAGAATATTAGACTGCAGTTTTGAATGAGGAGTTAATGAATAAATGTTTGGCAAGAACAAACATGATCTCCCAAGTATGTTTCTTTGTGGCATGCCAGGTAACTTAGTTACTCAATAACAAACAACTGCAACAATTCTTTTCATCCTAGAGAACAGTAAAGTAAAATATTTTGAGAAACGTTCCTCCTGCTTATTAAACATTGTTACACAATGCTTTAGAAAGGTTGAGGTATCACAATAAATAATCATTGTAATATATTTAATAGGATATCATGCTTCCTTATATCATTTACATCTGCTTTGTGAAGCAGACAAAAATGTATAATGTGAAATCAATCAGGACGAAAGATAATAACATACTATTATGTTGAATAGAATTAGATGGCATTTTCATTTAATAATTTGATCATGGCAAGATTGAGTGATAATTTTCAGGCATTTGAAAACTTGTTTTTCACTGTATTTAAATATAGCTTAAAGAACTCAATTAAGCAAAACATGTACTTAGTTTATATTTTTTGACATTTAGATTAATAATTATTTTTACAAAATAATGAACTTTAAATTACCATATAAACTTTATTAGACCGTTATTTACATTTGTTTTCTTTTTACCAAAAATATGTTAAAAGTTATAATCTTGATCAGCAAATTAACATTAATTACCAGGTAATATAATATTGTTTTCATGTTTAATATAGAGAACAAAAAATAAATATAGATCATATTTACAATGAAATAATAATATATGGCTTTACATAAAATGCAAATGTTAGTTTCTGTTTTTATTTTGGTCATGTAAACTTTTGATTAGTATATATATATTTCAGTGTTCCAGTCATATTTTCCTAAAAGCAATCTTCATTACTCTCAATCTAGTATGATATTTTACTTCTTAAATGTTGAACCCACAGATGGTACACAAATATATATATACTAGCTCCATCTTGAACCTGTTTAAGGAAGGTCATAATTGGACAAGAAATTGTTACATTTTCAACATTTCCTTACTTAAACATATATTGAAATAAGAAAATGGTTGAAATTATCATTTAGGGGCTTCCAATAAAAATAGTGAAATAGCAGGGTATGGTGGCACAGGTTTATAATCCCAGTACTCGAGAGACTGAGACAGGAAGATTACAGTTTCATGGCCAGCCTCAGCTACATAGTGAGGACCTCAGTAACTTACTGAGAACCTGTTTAAAAATAAGAATAAAAAATAGGATTAGGGGTGTCCCTCAGAGGTAGAATGCCCCTAGGTTCAATCCCTAGTACTGCAAAAAAGAAAAAAAAGTATATATATATATATATATATATATATATATATATATATATATACTTATTAAAACTTTAACAAGCAACTCTAGTAACCAAAGAAGATCCACTAAAAATTCTAAGGAAAACCATATAAATTCACAACATACACTATTTACAAAGAAACTCTAAAATATTGTCAACTTATGGTATTCACAATAGACATGATCATAGTGTCACTTTTAAAAAATATTTAAATCTAAATACCTCTGGAAATTCTTAGATTTTAAGCTGATTATTTTTCTTTTCTTGGAGATTTATGTCTTTAATCATGTTCAGACTGAGTCACAGTTTGTTCACTCTGAGTCTAGCACATTGGAGTTCTCAGTGTTATTAAGTAGGAGTCCAGAGAGCACCTGTTGACACCAGAGCCTAATGGAATAACGATCCAGGGCTTTTATCCAGATGTACTGGACAGTGCTCACAAAACTCCGGCCTCAGAAGCGAAGTCAGAAGCCAAGCATCCTACCAAGGCTAATGTTTTCAGATGACAGCTATAGCAAATAAAGTGAGTGTGTATCAGTAACTGAAGACAAGATTGTAGAGCAAAGACAGAGTGACCAGTGACATATCATCCTTTTAAGGATGCAGAACAAGCTGTTCTTCCTGCCATATACCAAAGAAAATCCTGAATTATCAGAGCCTTCTCACATCCTCTGACCAGGCAGCCATGTTTTGAAGGGGGAGATGTGGAAGATGGTTCAGGCAATTCACACTCCCCTCCAATCTGCTCAAAGAGAATTCCCATCCAGAATCTAAGTCAAAGCATTTATGATTCATTCAATTCTTCTTACATGAATGTGACAATGTGTTGACACTGAAGATGAAGACCAAAAGTTAGAGATGCAACGAATAAGAGAAAAGTAAGTATATTCTCCTGTGAACAGATAATAGCAGGCCAGATGCTGTGGCACATACCTGTACTTTCTGTACTTGTGAGTCTGTGGCAGGGGCTCACAGGTTTGAGGCCAGCATGGTCGGCTAGCAAAATTCATTTTCAAAACAGTACAATACAATACAACACAATACAATACAATGGGCTAGGGGTTTAGCTTAGTGGTAGAGCACCCCTAGGCTCAATCCCCAATATCATACATATACAAAAGAATAATGACATGTATTTTATTCAAATGTAGCTCCTTAATTAAAATAAGGAAAGTTGTATATCCTGGTGCCAGATTTATAATCTTTTTGTACAATATGCTTATGTGTTATTCATGTTAAAGAGAAGGTGAATCACAGTACTTGAGAGACTGAGATAGGAAGAAGATTCCAGGTTTGAGCCAGCCTTGGTAACTTAGCAAGGCCTTCAGGAATATAGTGAGACCCTGTTTCAAAAAATACAACAGGGGTTGGAGTATAGCTTACTAGTAGACTGCCTTGAGTTCAATCCCCAGTTCTATAAATAAATAAATAAATAAATAAATAAATAAATATTTATTTATTTATTTTTCTCAGTTAACTTTCTTTTTTATATATATTTTTATTTGTCCATTGTAATCATACATCACATTGGAATACAAGACTTGAGAGGATATACAAGCACACATCATCCAACTAGCCCTCATCCAATGCCTATCCCATTCCCTCCCCCTCCCTCAATCCCATGCTTGATTAGTGATTATACATTTGTTTATGTACCTTACGAATTTTAAAGAGGTTCCATCCTCCCCCATCCTATCCCCTCTGATTGGTCACCTTAATTGCTTCTCTATAGGGCCCTTTCTACAACTCGACCTCCTCCTATTACACCTTTCCTCCTAGATTTGCGAATTAGGGGAAGCATCTGGTTTTTACTTTCTGTGATATTTCCCATTCTTGACTGCCCCAGTAGTGGACTGGCCACCCGGAGGACTCTGATCCCGACCTCACTGGCTTCAGCACTGGCCTTGCCTCATGGGAGGCCCTGATCCTGGCCTAGCTGGCCCCACACCGGCCTAATCCCTCATCAGGCTCCGATCCCAGCCTCGGAGGCCCCAGCACCAACCTTGCCTCATGGCAGGCTCCAATCCCTACCTCGTTGACCCCGGCACTGGCCTAACCCCTCGGCAGGCTCCGGTCCTGGCCTTGGAGGCCCCAGCACTGGCTTTGCCTTATGGCAGGCTCCAATCCTGGCCTTGCTGACCCCGGCACCAGCCTAACCCCTTGGCAGGCTCCTTTTCTGGGTTCGGAGGCCCCAGCACTGGCCTTGCCTCACAGCAGGCTCTGATCCCAGCCTCACTGGCCCTGGCACCGGCCTTTCCCCTCATCAGGCTCCGATCCCAGCCTCAGATGTCCCAGCACCGGCCTTGCCTCACAGCAGGCTCTGATCCCGGCCTCGCTGACCCTGGCACCGGCCTAACCCCTCGGCGGGCTCCTATCCTGACTTTAGAGGCCCCAGTACCATCCTTGACTCATGGCAGGCTCCGATCCCGGCCTCACTGGCCTCTGCATCAGCCTAACCCCTCGGCAGGCTCCAATCTGGGCTTTAGATGCCCCAGCACCAGCCTTGCTTCACAGCAGGCTCTGATCCCAGCCTTGCTGGCCAAGCCACCGGCCTCACCCCTCAGCAGGCTCTAATCTGAGCATTCTCTTCACCCAGCAGGTTGTCCCACATTCCCGAAGGTGCGTGGTGGTAGCATTCTGCCTCTGTGGTTATTTCTTCAAAAGTTCCAGGTGTATTGCATCAGATCTCTGCCTCCCCTGAATACTGGTCACTGCCATTGCCACTGCCTCCACCATTTCAAATCTTTCCCAAGCTCTTTCTTCATACTGCATGTTGTCCAGTGTTCCTATGCATGGGCAATGATTGCATTCCACCTTTGGGGTAATTTCATCAGAAGATCAGGGTGAGTTAGATGAGATCTCTGCCTCTCCCAAATACAAGCCCCCACCACCATCACAGCCACCACTGCCAACACCGCCTTCCTCCTAGGTCTCTGCAAAACCCTCTCCTTACAGGTGATGTCCAGGATTCTTAAGGATGTAGAGAAGAAGCAGTCCTCCTTCATGGGGAATTTTTCTAAAAGTTCCAGTTTAGTTGTATATGTTTTGTCTGCATCTCCAGTATTCTGGCTGCCGCCGCAGCCATCTTCAACCCTCTCCAATACTTTTCTTTTCTTTTCTATTTTCCTTAAAAAAGAATAAGAAAAGACAGTGTGTGTGGTTTGAGGAGGTTGAGGGATTAGGTACTTGGTAGCAATGAATTTTTTTCTTTCCTCCCTTCCAAGAATGGAGTCCAACAGCTGCACAATGAAGAGCAGAATCTGCTGTTCTAAGTGCACCATGGCCTGGCGCAGCACAGCAGTGCTGGGTTCCTCTGTACCTGCGGGTGGGCCTCCTGTTTGGTACCGGGCTTCCCAGAACTCGGGCTTGGCCTCCTGCCCGTCACCATGCCTTCCTGGGGGTAGGCCAGGGTGTCCGCCCCTGCCCGGGGCACCGGACCTTCTGGCCTGGGCCTCCAGACTTTCTGGGGGGCCTCCAGGCCCCTTGCACACCCCACCTGGGGCCCAGGGCCTTGTGGGCCAGCCCAGTCCTTCCGGGGGGCCAGCATGCCCAGCATGTCCCCCCACCGGGGGCCTAGGTCCTTGTGGCCCAGTACAGGTTCTTCTGGATGGCCGGCATGCCCCGTGAGCCCCCGCTCAAGCCCCAGGGCCTTGCGGCCTGGTCCCTGGTCCCTCCGCGGGGCCAGTGTGCCCTGCCAGGGCCTTGTGGCCCAGGGTCTGGTCCTTCCAGGGGGCTGGCATGCCTCATGCGCCCCCAGCCCAGGGCCCAGGCTAAATAAATATTTAGAAAGATAAATTATGAGAATAAAGTTAATTTGGTTTTATTGTACTCATTAGTCCTCCTGATATTTTTAGCTTTGAGATTTCTTCATCTTTATATTGCTACTGTTTCATTTGTATTAATGGCACTTCTTATCACTGTTAAGCACTCCTGAATATTTGTTAATTTACCAAATGTATCTAGGATTTATTATTATGTTTGCAGATTCTATTATATTTTTCTCAGACTGGATCAAAGCAGCAAATTCACCCATTCTGCATATGGCCTCAATAGTCAGAACACCTTTTCCCCCCTAACACATTACCAACTATTTGTGTTTGGTCCAGAGTATGTTGAAATATGATATAAGTAATGGAGACAAACAGCAAGAAAGTTGAATGGCTACACAGAATTCCATAATAGTATATATAAGTTTTTATTTGTCTTCTAATGTGAAAAGGGAAAGTGACCAGAACATTTCCAAAGTGAAAGAGCATCACTGATCATATGCAAGGTTGGAATGCAAACCTGAAATCATTTGGCCTCTCAGTGTCGTCCACTTCTTCACCTTTTGACTTCAAGAAAAAATTTTCAAAGGAATATTGTAAAAACAAAACTGAAATTCCTATGTTTGTGAGACTTCAAATTTGTAAAATAATAATGCTATCTTTTGTAAAAGAAGCAATGGTGTTTGAAAAGAATGAAGGAAAAGTTAAGAGCAGAGAAGCGATGTCAGGAACATACTGGAAGATGGAAAACCACTCATGAAATCACAGCTGCCATATTATCTTAAACACAGCTACCTGTTTAATGGGGTTTACCAATTAGAATGCACCAGATGTAGAGACAAAAAGTCCAGAAAGACTCAGCATTTTGGTACCAGCTACCCCGAAGCTTCTCGAGAGTATGGGACACACTGAAAATAAATGCATATCATCATGCGTTTTGTAAGGAGAAAGTATTCTTAGTTTCTGACATTGCAGTCAAATGTTTACTTTCATTAGCTAACATAATATAGGAAGGACATATTTTGAGAAATAAAAGAAACCTTAACCCAAGGACACTAGGTAGCGTTGTGGGTGCAGGTAAGTATAATAACAAAAACAGAAGATATAGATGAAAACCTGCATGTAGAATTATATTACCTATTGCCACTTTCCCAGATTACAGACTAGTTGCACATATGTTTGTTCATGAAGGAAGAAGGTATGGGGTCATGGAAGTGACTGATATGGCATAAGACGGAAGTCAGTGCTTTGTGCACAGAATTTTGGAGGACTCAAGAGGCAAGATCCAATCTGTGCATAGTAACTGGGCTTCATTTGCATCTCAGTGAGACCCTGAGAGCCAGAGTGGCAACCCTTTGATTTAGAACTGGAAATTGCTCTGAATGCACACACTCTCGATTTTTTATAAGAAACAGCAAGGACTAATTAATTAATTATATATTTTTTCATGTTGCAAAGGGGGGCAACAGGATGAAATCTGGGGGAAGTTTACCAAATGATCTTTGCATCACTCTGAAATTCATGATTGATCTTTCTATCAGAATTAGCTCTAATCCTGGGTCACCCTTTCATTGTACTAGGACCTGGTACCTATAACTCTGAAGTTCATAATGATATATTATTTCAGCACACCAATAAAAATGAAAAATGACAGCATAAGCAAACAAAATAATACTTAAAAGTTGGACGGTTTTTGTTTTATTTATTTTTTTATTTATGTGTGTGTGTGTGTGTGTGTGTGTGTGTGTGTGTGTGTGTGTGTTTTACTGGAGATTGAAGGCCAAGTATTTTCATTCTGAGCCAGATCCCAGCCCTATTTACTATTAAGAGTATTTATTTTGAAACAGTCTTACTAAGTTGTTGAAGGCTTTGCTATGTTGCTGAGTCTGGCCTTGAACCTTAGATCCTTCTATTTTAGCTTCCCAAGTACTGGGATTACAGGCATGCTCCACCACACTTGTCTATTAAAAAATAAATTATATAGAGTTTTAATTTGGCATTGAAAAATATGAGGATGAAGAGGAAAAGCTATGTTAATAATCTAATTTTTCTATATTTTGAATAACATTTAAAAACCAACCATTAAAAGCACTTTAAATAGAGAAAGGAGAAAGAGGCTATATATAAAAGGGTTAAGATTTTATAGTTTATTGCTATTATTGGTACCTTTACATTGCTTTTTAAAAAGAGCTTCTATATGTTTAATTTCTACTGGGTTCTACAAACACTGTAGATAGCAGGTCCTGACTCAAAGTAAGGATGACCCAGGATTACAGTTGAGTCCTATCTCAAAATTGATCATTCTAAATCAGAGTAAATGGATGGATACAGCTGTAAGTCTTAACCACAATGGAGGAAGGGACCAAAAAAAACTTATTATTTGGTATTCTACTATATAAGAAAAGTTAAATTTTGCCAGAAGATAGGGTCCTGGAATATTGGTTAATATTTATTAAAATAAAGCAAAGAAGAAGAGGATAACACTGTTAAGAGTAAGAAAGTTTACACAAAAATGAAAGGTAACTAAGGTTCCCTGCAATTTTGCTACACTGGTTAGTTGAAGGACAAGCATCACAGATTTTATTTAAGACATTTTTAGATAAGTTATCATTTAATCCCTACTAAAGAATTATTGAGTAATAACCTTTAAAATACACTTGAAAAATCTTGTTAAAATGTACCTTCTGCTTCAAATTTTAGGAGTACTCTCCAGATCCACTAATTCAAATAAAAGTTGCCAGGTGAGGCTGATGCTTTTAGCACTGATTTAACACATCTTGACTCTTAACCAGAAGCTCATAGATGGACAGAAAAGTAAATGTCAAGTATTGTCTTAACAAATCTGTGTGGCTAACAATATTAACAAGTTAGGTAAAGGAATGCTTGGGGGAGAGGTTTAAGAAAGCTAATATGTTCCTTTGCAAATAAAGGCAACAATCAGTTATTTCTAAAACAGAAGATTGTCATTTTATTTATTTATTTTTTATTGGTGCATTGTAGTCATACATCTTAATGGAGTACAAGATGGTAGAGGCATGCACGCATACCCCATTTCCTCCTCCTCCCTCCTCGTATTTAGCTTAGTGATTGACTTTGATATGTTTTTGAATGTACAACATGTACATTAGGGAATTTCTCTCTTCCCCTTTCCCATAATGTTCAGTAAGGTAGCCTTATTTGCTCATCTACCATTTCTCCTTCCTTGTCTAGAGTTCCTCCTATAACCATTTTTCTCACTAGCTTCCTCATATTAGAGAGAGCATCCAATATTTTTTACTTTTTTGACTGACTAATTTATATTAAGGCTACGTATAGCATGATATGTGAACATAGATATCTTGAAGAACTAATAAAATTTCATTATGGAAGTTCAAAAATAACCCTTTGCCGGGCATGGCGGCACTCACTTGTAATCCCAGCACTTGGGAGCCTGAGACAGGAGGATCTCACAGGTTCAAAGCCAGCCTCAGCTACTGAGTGAGGCTCTCAGCAATTTATTGAGACCCTGTTTCCAAATAAAATATAAAAATACATCTGGGAAGATAGCTCAGAGGAAAGCCCCTGGGTTCTATCCCCAGTAACACACACACACACACACACACACACACACACACACACACACACAAATGACCCTTCATTTTTGTTAATCATTAATTGAATAAGAATTTTTGAAAATTCATAGCATTAAAATCTATAAAATAGTAACAGCAAGAGAGTCTTTTTGAAAGTGTATGTTGCATTTCTGGATAGAATAAAGATAATATTTATTAGGACAGATAATGACCTGCATTTGGAAATGATCTAGAAAACAAAAAATAAGATGCAACATTATTTCAGAAGCATATGTATATAAGGCACAATAGTTGAAAAATTAAATAGAAATATGAGAGAATCTATCTGTACTAATCCAATATTAAAAGTATCCTAGATTAAAAATTAATTAATTAATTGAGGATATATATAATTTCCTTTTAGTAAAATAAAAAGATATTTGTAGTTTATCTTGTTTTTTTAGAAATTTTATGTTTTTCTTTTTCCTTTATCATAAAAATATAAAAATAAAAAATAACAAAAATACTTTCCCTTTATTTCCAGTGCTCTGGCTTCTTCAAAACTGCCCAAACATGTGTGGCTTCTTTTGCTTGGCAAGGGAAGAAGCAAAATTGTAGGAAGTTTAAAGACAGAGTTTTGTGTTGGTATAAATCCAAATTTTGGTTAAGTTCCAGGCATTTTAAATTTAGCATCATTTAAACAACAACAACAAAAACAAAAATAACAAGAGAATAGAAATCCATATGGTCCAGATTGGAGCAGTAAGACATTTCCTTTCAGCTCTGTTTGCTTTATATGTCCATTAGTTAAGTCCTTACCACACAAGAAGCACAATGCCTTTTTCATTGCTTTGTGCTATGCAATGAAAGTAAAACTGAAAGATACACAATTTTCACCCTACATTCCTTCTTTGACATTTTATGCATTAAGCTGAGATGAATGTAAACAAAGACAGATGTCCCTAGTCATAATGTCAAGTTATGTTTCCATTAATTCTTTGCAAAGAGAAATCATGCTGCACATTATAGTGTGGGGATGATGAAAAGTACACATTCCTTCAACATGTCCTGCAAACCCGCATGGGCTCCAAACATTGAAATGAAGCATTATCTTAACGACATAACCAAATGTAAACACTTTCACCAAGAACACTTTTAAAATGTGAGGTGAGATTTAATTGTTTAAAAATAAATTTTGGTCTAATCCTTGAATCCACTGATAATCTAATGACAATTTAGAAGTGACCTGGATAGAGGCCATTATCCAGTACAAGTTATGAAGTCATTTATGATATATAGTCATCTAGCATCCCCAGGTATTTTATAAAGACTTTTGAATTTATATACATGCCTTAAGTTTCTATTTAGTTCACATGCTTTTAAAAATCAGCTTCTAGTGATAAGCATGATAATTTGTAGATTTACATTTGTGTTTAGTATTTTAACTATGCTTTTGCCATGCAAAAAAAAATGGAGGAGAGGGGAATAAAATTTAATGAATGTGTATCAACTCCTACAATATAAGCCTTATAATATTTTCCAAAATTTTTAATTATTAACCACTTATTATTGACCAAAATTATAGCATATTACCAAAAGAAACTCAAATAGCACTAATATTTATATCAAAACCTTAGTTTCCATCTGCATGCTATATTTGCTCAACAAGCTTATTTATTTCTGGCATTTATGGAATGCTTCAACAAGCACTCTTGCACAATTTTAATGCTATCACCTAGTCTCAAAGCTACCCATGTCTTTGTTATCAGTACCTTCCTAGGAAACATGGCTTTACCAGATTCTTAACTACACTAAAGACACCAAAGCCTCACACTTCTCTCGGGTCTGAAGAAAGGCTTTCAGCTGGACTTGTGCCACCCAAGGCCATCTATGCACTAAATAGCAATGCTTAAGTATGAGACTAGAAGTCTGATGTCAATTTATATGGAAAGGAAGCCAAGAAACTAGAAAGAGCACTGGAGGATGGAAATGAAACTTAAAGCTTAAATATAAATTTATGAATGATGCTATTTATCTATTAACATCTATTTACTATTTAGAATTATTTGAGGTAAGTATGAGCTAAAAGGCAAAGGATATGTGAAAATACCACTTGTTTTAAATATGCACAAAAACTCCGAGGCAATAAATTATTGTTAGTGATGTGGGCAGACTCATCCATAAAGAATTGTCTTAATGAGACTGCATTTCCAAAATTGATGGTTCCCAATTATGTTGAGCCAAAAAAGCATTCTTTCATTTCTGGAATATTACCTCCTTAGTATTGCATCTTTCTAGTTTCCAAAAATAAAAGAAAACAAAAATGAACATTTATTTCTAAAGTTTCTTCAGAACCAAATCCAAACACAAAAGGCAAATTTGATTTTTGTAATTCAATAATGAAAACTTTATTTTTTTTACCTGAAATAATCTTTATTTATTTTGTGTTTCTCACTGCAATAAACATGCAAAAAATATAAGGAATGAGCATGGCATGTTAACTACACCATGAAGTATCAGTTTGACACTCATGGTGATGGAGCCATTTGTTTCCCTTTTAAGCATAGTAGTGATGGTGATGATAGATATGATAGTGGTGGGGGGGTGACTTTGTGGTATAATTTCAGATAAGATGCTTGTTTTATTACTTCAGAAAGATTTCTTTTGTTTACTTCAAATTATCTCCTAGCTATTGAAAATTATGTGACATTTAAAAAGCTGATAGCAATACAATGAAGAAATAATGTCTTCAGTTCTAAATACACAGAAAACTAATAATTTAGAAAACAATATATGAAGTGTTCACAAACCATAAAACCTTAATCAGTAAACAGAATTTTTGAATTAATAAAGACATTGTTGACTTCGGGAAAATGGTGACCAAGAAAAGCAGTGTTTACGAGTCCTGCTAAAATTCAATCTCTATTGCCACAAAATCAGCTCTTTTCATAGTCAGAAAACACTATCAGCAGATAAATAAAACATGTAAATACAATGGACAGAGAAAAAAAAAAGTAGAAGAACAACCAGAGACCAGAAAAGAAATCAAGCCCACAATGCAGTGGCGGAGTCCCCCGGGCATCATCTTCCCTCACAGCACCAGGCTCCAGAGAGGAAAGGTAAACAAGGAGATGAAGTGAGAAGCTGTGGAACATTTGGGTGTAATTCAGCAGTTCTTTCAGCGCAAAGAATGCCTAAAACTCCAAGTGGCCAAACTCATCATGCCTTCCAGGGACTCACAACAGAGCTCAAAAACAGAAAAGAAATACGGCAGCCTCCAGGCTGAAGGCGTGGCAGCGGTGCCATATTGCCAGAAGCAACAGCGAGTTCACCAGGCCGCATGACAGCTCCTGATCAGCACGCACAATAACTGTGAGTGAAACTGTGGTCCCTAAAAAAGAACTCCCTGTACTGCAATCCCAGGGACTTGCAAGCTTTGATAATATCCTTGGGTCTGAGATTTTGCAGTCCAACCCAGTGAAGGAGTAGCAGTGGCAGAGATACCACACCCTAGTCACAGCTCCCCATAGGAAAATGTCCAGCCTGGCACCCCCCCAAAGTCTCACGCAGCCTTGATTAACTCCCTGGGTCTGAGACTTTGCAATACAACTCAGTAAAGGAATAGTGGCAGCTGAGATTACCACAGACTCAATATACAGATCACCCTAAGTGAAGTCTTAGTGACCCAGGGAAGGCACAAACTTCTGAAATCATGGGAAAGAGGAACAATAGAGCAATGAGTGCCCACAACCCCATATTATCAGAACCTGATAACACAGAAATTCAGAGCACTCCAGAAGATCAAATCAGGAATATAACTGCAGAAATAATACGGACTTTCAAAATAAATTTGGAGAGTCTAAAAGAAATAAAGGAAGCAATCATTGAGGTAAAGTCCTCAATTCAAAGTATAAACAATCGATTAGACCACATGGAGAACAGAATCTCATTTCTAGAAGAGGATCACTCCAAAATCAAATGCATAATTTCTAACTTAGAAAAAAAATCAGACAGCATGAATCTGACATCGAAGATATATGGGCCATTTTAAGAGAATTAACCTAATAACTGGCATAGAGGAGGGAAAAGAAGGTGAAATCAAAGGGATCAATGATATCTTCAAAGAAATAATAGCAGAAAATTTTCCAAACATAGAGCATGAGGTCAATACACAGGTCCAGGTAACTTATAGAACTCCCTTTAGACAGGATCAGAGAATAGATTCCCCACGCCACATAATTGTCAAAATGACCAATGTGGAAGCCAAGCAGAGAATCTTAAAGGCGACAAAAACAAAAGGCCAAGTGACATTCAGAGGCAAACCAATTAGAATCACTCCAGACTTCCCAAACCAAGTCATGAAAGCCAGGAGGGCTAGGAGTAACATATTCCAAACTCTGAAAGAAAACATCTTCCAGCCAAAAATTTCTTACCCAGTAAAGCTATCTATCAAATTAGATGGGGAAATAAGAAGTTTCCATGACAAACAGAAACTGAAGGAATTTATGTTTTCAAAACCAGTGTTGGAGAAAATACTCAAAGAGATTAACTACAAAGAAGAGATAAGTAATACACACCAGAACCAGAGAAACAAGATTTTCCATCCAGCAGACAACTAAGCAAAGAAGAATATATTCATGTGTTTATAGGTTAAAATCTTTGGAGATTCATTAGTTATTTCAGTCTTTTACCTATTTCTAAGTTGTATCTCTAAATTGTATTGTTTGCTGTTATAGTTGCTAATTTTTAGGATATCTATTTGAAATATTAATATACCTTCAGATATAGCATTTGGAAATATTTTATCCCATTCTATCAGTAACTTTTAACTCTGTTTACATTGTCTTTGGATGTACAATATTTTTTTTTTATTTTTTAGGAAGTTTGTTTATTCTGTTGTAGCCTGTGCCTTTGAAATCATATCCAAGAAATCAGTGCCAATTTCAATGTTGTGAAGTGTTATGACCCAGGTTTTCTTCTAAAAGTTTATAGTCTTAAGATTTACATTTAGGTCTTTTATCTATTTTGAGTTAATATTTGTATATGGTGTTAGGTAAGGGTCCAATTTTATTCTTTTTCATGTAATTATTATTTTTCAACAATATTTAGTGAAAAGATTATTATTTCCTTCACCAAAATGTTCTTGGAAACCTTGTAAAAAATAACTTTACCATATATGGAAGAATTTATTTCTTGGCTTTTTATGTTATTCCACTGGTTTATATATCTCCCTTTATAGCAGTACTACACTGTTTCAATTATTGTAGCTTTATAAGGTTTGAAATCACAAAATGTACATCTTTTAGCTTTGTTCTTTTTCATGATTGTTTCAGGTATTTAGAGTTCATATTTCATGTTAGGATAGATTTTTTCTGAAAAAAAATGTTCAATAGTTTCACCGTAATAAAAAAGAAAAAATATCCTCTGGTAAGAAAGAAAGCAAAAAGAAATATTTAAATGTTATCTCTAAGTGATCAAAAGCTTGATATCAGAGAAAAGAATCTGTTATGTGAGATTATCATTGTTAATTTTGGATAAATTGCTATAATATTGGATGTCAATCACTAAGCCAAGCATGAGAAGGAGGGATGAGGAGGGAATGGTGTGGAGATTGGGTAGGAGATAACTGGGCGATGTGTGCATGTATGTCTACACAAGTCTTTTATCCCATTATGATGTACGAATACATTGCACCAATAAAAAAATTTTAAAAATAAAGACATTGTGACACACTTACCTGTTTTATAAGAGCTAAGAGAGATACTTATTATTTATATATAAACTTATAATTTCTCTCCTCTATAAAGTAGATGGCATATTATCTATCACATTGGTTTTAAGGTATTTGTTATGTTAAGCCATGTAAGAGGACATAATCCAGTTCTAAAACACATTAAGATTATGCATTCAATATATATTAGTAACACTTGTGCAATAAGTATTGGTGAGATATACGTAGCATAGGTCAATGTAGTAGATTGAATAATGTGCAGTAATAATGCTATATGCTTAAGAAATATATATATATATATATATATATATATATATATATATATATACAGGAAACTTTATAGGCATTGAACTTAAATTAATGAATTTATTTCAATTAAATTTTATTAGATTCTGTAAAATATAAAATGAAAATAAATGCCCTAAATATAAGCTCATATATACCTACTTTTTCACATTTCATGGTAAATTGAAGTCACACAAATTTTAATTGAGCAGGAAAAGCCCTGACAAGCCTAATTATAATCACCAAATTACCACGGAGAAAGCATAAGTGCAGATGCAGCATGATTTAAAATTTACAAGGTGTTAAAAGCCATATCTGAATAAATTTGCATTTTTATTGCTTAAGAACATTTGATTCTTGCTACAGTTTAAAAATTGAATGCTTCCCAAAAACCTATGTGTTGAAGGCTTGGTCACCAACTTGTGGCACTATTTGAAACTGGTGAAACCTTTAAGAAATGAGATGTAAGAGAAAATTAAGTCACTGTGGTCAGAACCTTAAAAGCAATATTGGGACCCAGCCTATATCTCTCCTTTCTATTGTTTATGATTCACTATGAGATGATCCCTTTCTACTGACATGCAGTCACACCATGATATATTGCCTCACCACAGGCCAACAGACCATGAGGTGAAACCTCTGAAATTGTGAACCAAAATAAACCTTATTTCCTTTTAATTTGATTATGTCAGGTTTTTTTTTCATCACAGTGATGGAAAGCTTATTAAAATAGTTTTGATCTGAATATTAATTTTTTTCTTAGTGGGCGTTTAATGGGCTTCTTCACAAATGGTTATTTTAATATAGCTAGGCTAAAAGTAAAGTTTCATTATATCTATTATTTATCTGATACATCAAGGCCTCTTAAAAATCTTGAATCAACTGGGATCTTATTTATATATATTAGGTTGTTCATTCAGTGTAGATAATGTAAAATGAACTATCATGTGTAATATAATTTTAAATAGGAGGAAGAATATACTAATTGTCTTAATTTTGTCAATATGATTGATAATATGTAATGCATTTCTTAAGGTCAAATGACTTTCAGTTTTGTGGATGTTTTTAAACATACTAAAGTTTTCATTTTCAAACCATTTAATCAAACATTAGCTCTGGGATATCTTTTACATATCATAGAAAAATTATTCTGTGGACAAATAATTTAGTAATCCTTGAGATATATAATTTTTATTCAACAGTGTTTCTATAATCTATCACCGAACACTCCTAACTATTATTTGAAACTATATTAGTCTTTTAAGTAGCAAAATAAATTGTAATAAAAATGTAATGCTACATATCTAGCACTTAAAATATCATTTAATGTTATTTTAAATTTAAGTTCTTATAGGCAGTGATGTATGTGACATTAATTTGAGACATAGAAGACAAATAACATAATAAGAAATTAGGAGGAAGTATGTTTAATTAACCCTTTTAAAAGGAGTCAAGAATGCAGTAGAAATTGAATATAGATGCCAGAGCCTATGGTTATAGGAAAAATTGTAGACTTGGATTAAAAGACATAAATAAAATGAATATTCCAACAAGTGATACTTTATTTTAAATAAATACATATTATCTCTTTTCTTATATTGATACTTACATGCATCTTTCCTCTGACATGCCTTTTTTATATTTTTGGCCCAATTCTGTCTTCTTCAATTCAGGTAAGCAATTCCTTTGATTTTTCTTTTCTACTGTTTAAAAATAAAGTGCATTTAGCGCAGTGTGTGGTGTCACACGCCTGTAATCCCCACGCTTGGGAGGCGGAGACAGGAGGATGGAGCAGGTTCTAAGCCAGCTGTGCTGGCTTAAGAGACCCTGTTTCCAAATAAAAAAAATAAAAAATAAAAATAGGTCTGGGACTGTAACCTGGAGGTTGAAGGGTTTCCAGGAACCCCAGTACCACCAAACAAACAAATAAATAAATAAATAAATAAAGTATATTTAGAAGATTTTTCTAATTATTCCCCAGACTATTTGATCTTCAAAGAGTAAAGACAGAACTAAGTAGCAAGATGGAGTTCATTGCATATCATTGCAATAGGTTAAAATCCAATTTGTGTTGCACATTGCAATAAGGTTAAATATAATTTCACTTCACTTTAAAATCATTTTTATTTAAGTTCAAAATGTATTAATTTTCAATCCATGAAAAACAATGAAACTTCAGATACTATAATAAGCAGCCATATTGGCTTTTTCTCTGGAGAACACTGACTAATACAGTGTCCTTAACAAGATGGATGGAGACATAGACTGACACTTCCCTGCAGCCAGCAATTACTCGGCGATAAAGTAGAATAAGCCATCACACATACTGTACCATAAAAGAAGCCATTCTGAAAAGATTGTATCCTTTATGATTCCAACCACATGCTTTTCTTAAAAATATAAAACTAGGAACAATGAAAATATTAATGGCTGACAAGTTTCAGAAGGAAAGAATTGATGGAAAGGTGGCCTGCAGGAAACTTTGAGGGAAGTTAAACTATCCTGTATGATACTGTCTGGGTGGATTCATGACATCAGTAAGTTTACTAAAACTCATATAAAGTACAATAAAAACAATGAGGTCAAATATTAGGGGAAACTAGAGGAGGTGTGTGGGAATAATCTACTCATTATTCTGTAATTCAAATACTGCTCTAAATAATGTTTCTAATTTCAAAAACCAAAAAGCTTCTTAAAAATAAATAAAAAGGATATACATTTAATTTTTTTCTCATAGGATATACATATGTGTTTGTGTGTGTATGTAAAAATAAAATAAAAAATATTGACTCTTCAAGTACTATAATTTACATTAGAAAATACGAAAACTTTTGTTCTAGGAAGGACAGGTAAAATGTGTTTTTTATGATCTCTGTTGTTTCCAACTTAATGTATTCATACATTTTCTTTTTATTATTGAGAGTAGCATTAGAAAAGCATATTTCTTTAAGTAATGCCTCAAGTAAAAAAGAATTGTACTTTCTGTGGTAGGAATTATTGAAGAAAGGAAAACACTTATGCTAATAAGTTTACTTTCTCTTCACAGAGATCTCATATTCAGGAGAAATGGATTGAAGGCTTCAGCAAAAGAATGTATTTTTAACAAATATTAATAACTAAATTTA
Source organism: Muscardinus avellanarius (assembly GCF_963383645.1). Taxonomy (NCBI): domain Eukaryota; kingdom Metazoa; phylum Chordata; class Mammalia; order Rodentia; family Gliridae; genus Muscardinus; species Muscardinus avellanarius. The sequence goes on from NC_137787.1 coordinate 178,151,021, forward strand.
GAACTATACTGCATTTATAGCAGAATTAATATTTGAATATCAGACTTGTTTATCTTGTCTCACAAGTATCTAGACCCCATTTTTATCTTATATACTTTTTCTCAAAATTAAAAATCCAATCTATTGAGCAAGCCAATCACTAAAGACTGTTGTTTCTGGTATTAAAGAAAACAACTCAAAACTCCCTAGCTATAAATGACTTATCTGAGATGATATGACTCTCAAGGGCTCTTGCAGTATCTGATAACGGACTCAGATCAGTCTTGACCAAGATTTACAGAATAACTTCCACATTATACCAAGTTACAATACTAAAAGGAACATTACTGGACACATAGCTTGATTAAACATGTACTTATTGGCCTGGCGTGGTGGCACATGTTTGTAATCCCAGTACCTGGAAGACTGAGTCAGGAGGATTTCAGATTCACAGACAGCCTCAGCTACTTAGTGAGGCTGTCTGCAACATAGTGAGACCTTGTTTCAAAATAAAAAATTTAAAAGAAAAAAAGGGATTGTAGTGTAGCTCAGAGGTAGAATGACCCTGGCCACAAAACAAAAACAAAAACATATGCTTATCACATGCTAAGTGCTTTTTGAATTGACAAACAGATAATCAAGTAGATTGCCTTGGGTGAATAGTTGATTAACAGAATTTTAAAGCTATTTTTATAATTAAAACAATATTTTAATTTTTTTCTGGAAAATACTGAAGAATATTGAGGGCAAATACTATTAGGGAAAGAAGTAGACATAAAATATTATTTTTATTTTCTTATTTAAACCGTATATGCCAGGCATGGTGGCTCACACTTGTAATCCCCGCGCTTGGGAGGCAGAGACAGGAGGATCGCGCAGGTTCAAAGCCAGCCTCGCGCGCTGGCTTGGGAGACCCTGTTTCCAAATTAAAAAAATGTAAAAATAGGTCTGGGAGTGTAGCCCGGAGGTAGAAGGGCTTCCAGGAACCCCAGTACCACCAAAAAAAAAAAAAAAAAAAAAAAAACTATATAGACACATAAGTACAACTAATGTTTAATTGATAAGTAATTAAAAATGAAAACTTAGTTGCAAATGTAATTATACACCTAACTTTTTGCTCTTTTCAGCGTGTCCATGTCCAAAATAATTGGATCCTTAGGCATATGTGTGCATGACTGTAATTTTGATACTTGGGAAGCTGAGACAGAAAGATCACAGGTTTGAAGCTGGCATTAGTGACCTAGCAAGTCCTTTAGCAACTTAGTGAGACACTGTTACAAAATAAAATAAGGTGGAGGGGCGCAACTCAAACTGAGAATGCCTCTAGGTTCAATTCCCAAATACCACACATAATAATAATAGTAATAATAATAATAATAATAGTCTTCATTTTTGAGAAACTTCCTCTGTGTTCTCTATGATAGTTGTACTTTATTTTCCTACCAACATTATATATGGCCTTCTTTTTCTAAACATCCTCACTAGAATTTTGCTTTTATTGTTGTTGTTTAGATGTCCTGAGAAATCTAAATCTGTGGTAAAATAATATCTCATTGTTATTTTGTATTTTTCTGATGACCAATGATACTGAAAAATTTTTCACATAATTGTTTGTATTTTGTTTCCCCCATGACTGGTGTCTATTCACATCCTTTGTCTGTTTTCGATTTGGATTCCTTGTTCTTCTGTTAAGATTTTTAAGTTCCTTATATATTCTGGATTCTAATCCTTTGTCAGATGAATAGTTTGAGAATATGTTTCCTATTCTCTAGCTTGTCTCTCCTCTCTGCTGATTGGTTCCGTTGTTGTGAAGAAGCTTTGTGGTTGATGTCATGCCATTTGTCTACTTTGGCATTAGTGCCTGTGCTTTGGGAGCCATTAAAAAAAAGATTGCCTATATCAATCTTGAAGTGTTAACCTTATATTATCTTCTAGTAGTTTCACAGTTTCAGGTTCTACATTTTAGATCTTTGATCTACTTTGAGTTGATTTTTATGGGATGAGAGCTGGGAATCAAGTCTCTCTTAATCTTCTGCATGCGGATATCTAGTTTTCCCAACACAACTTATTGATATAATTACAATCACATTAATCCCAGATATGTCACTCTCCATGTAATTACTTTTACAGCCAAACACTCTCACATGATTTTGTAATCATGCTATAAAAACTTGTTTACAATTCATAATTTAAATATATGCTCTTAGACAAATAATTTTCTTAATGGAGTTAATTTCCTAATACCTGTCTATGACATATCAACATTTCAATAGGTAGATATAAAATAAAACTTTTCCTAGGTTTGAAGGATTAAAATATCAAATGAATAGAATAGTATGAAAATTATTTTATTATGTCAAGTACACAAATAATTATGATAGAAAGTAATCCAATTCATTAACTTCCAAAATTATAAGACAAATATAAGTACTTTTTTTTTCTAAATGTGAAAGAAATAACTCAGAAGTCTTTGAGAAAATAATTAGAAGAAAGTGCTGATTGGCTGTCATGAATGGAACAGATGTCCATGCCTGCAAGTTGCAGGACCATCTGTGTGTACTTTAGGTTCAGTGCTCTGTGACAACTTCCTGCTGAATACAACACAACTAAATCTAGAGCAAACCGAATTAAGTATGTGTTCAATTTCAAGTGTGCTAATCATTTGTTGTCAGAAAATATCTTTATTTCTTGATGTGGAGTTACACTTCCCAAATAATATTTGTATTTATTTAAGCAATAAATCATCACGCATTCTTCCCCATGTTTGATTTGCCTTGAAAAACCAACTCAGACACCATGTTATATTCTCTGAGTTATATATTCTAAACAAACCCTAGACAAAGGTATTCAAATGATAATTCATTCATACTGTTTTTAAGCATAATGGTATATCATTTAATCTATGTAATAAAAAGTCCTCTTTATAATTATTTTATTTAAATAATTATTAGTGCAGAAAAAAGGTCTCAAAACATATGAATATTCATGTAGAAATTACATTGTGCAGTTAAAGTTGGTAAACCATTCAACAGGTTAAAATTTAATGAGACAGATATGATTCTGCTTTTCCTCTTTTTCTCCATGATTTTGCTCTGCATGCACCATTTTTTTTTCTCCTGAGAGGGGCTTTAGTATGTGCTTGTTACTTGAGGACTTTTCCAAGTGTTTACTGGCACAAAATAAAAAAAGGTTAATATTGGGAGGATTAGCAAACTTCTTCCCACCCCATTCCTTTCCCCTTTCCTCCTTCCCATGCTCAGCATAATGATTACTTTCATAGGTTTGTGAAGGTACATCATTTGTACTCTTTTCCAACAAAAACAGGTTCCTTGTGCTTAAAATTACACTGCTGCGCTGGGCGTGGGGGCACATGCCTGGAATCCTAGCATTTGTGAGGCTGAGATGGGAGAATCGCAGTTCGCTGCCGCTCATGGCAACTTAGTGAGATCCTGTTTCAAAGTAAATAATAAAAAATAGGGAAGGGGTGTAGCTCGGAGGTCTAATGTCCCTGAGTTTGAAAAAAAAAAAAAAAAAGCCCCAGATCCAAAAAAATAAAAATAAAAACTACCCTGCTGCTAGCCATCTTTCTAATTAAAAACATGGCTCTCACACAAACAATAACAATGGTTGATAGCCCCAAACTTCATCCAAATTAACTTTTCTCTAGTCTAAATTACCGTTGCTTACATGATCTTTCACAGTATTCTACTTTGGAAAACAAAACTGCAATTTTAATTTTCTTACACCTAGTTTTATAATTTCTGCATTGAGATGGGATCTTTCTCATGCCTTTTGCAAAACACCCCTGGCTTTGAGTACACTTGCATATAAACCAATAACTGAATAAATCCCTATCACAATAGATTTTTAATTTTAGCATTTTATTTATTTATTTTATTTATCGGTGTATTGTAATCATACATCTTTTTATTTTGGGGAGATATGGGGGATGGAACCCAAGGTCATTCTACCTCCAAGATATACCCCTAACCCTGTATTTATTCTTTATTTTGAAACAGGGTGTCATTGAGTTGCAAAGGGCCTCACTAAGTAGCTGAGGCTGATTTGAACCTCCATCCTCCTGTCTCAGCCTCCTAAATGCTGGGATTTCAACTGTGCACCACCAGGCCCGGCTTGTAGTCATACATCTTGATGAGGTACAGATTGGTAGAGGCAAACATGCACACATCACTCAATTAGCCCTTTTTCGGTTTCCATTCTAATCCTTTCTCCTTTCCTCCTTCCCATGCTCAGCATAATGATTTACTTTGATAAGTTTCTGAAGGTACATCCTGAGCACTAGAGTGTTTCTCTCGCCTCCCTATCACATCTCCCTCAGTTAGGATGCCTTCTTTACTCATCTAAGGTTTCTCCTTTTTTGTCTGGAATCCCAGATTCTCTCTAGCTTCTGATTTCTACCCTTTGGGGAAGATATCAAGTAGTGGTAATCAACTATTCCTCGTTTTCTAAGGACCCTCCACATGATCTCCATAGTGGCTAGACTAGTTTGCAATCTTACCAACAATGTAGAAGAGTGCCTATTTCCCCAAAGCCTTGCCAACATTTATTGTTATTTGACTTCTTTATGATTGCCATTGTTTTGGGTTAGATGGAATCTCAGTGTAGTATTGATTTGCATCCCCCTGATTGATAATGATGTTGAACATTTTTTATGTATCTATTGGCCATTTGTAGTTCCTCTTTTGTAAAATGTCTATTTGCCCATCTCTTGATTGGGTTATTTGTTTCTCTAGTGTAATTTTTTTAAGTTCTTTGTATATATTAGATATTAGATCTCTGTCATAAGGGTAGCTGGTAAAGATCTTTGATCCTGTAGACTTTCTCTTTAGACTCTTAATGATTTCTGTTGATGAGCAGAAGCTTTTAAGTTTGATGCCATCTCACTTATTAATTTTTGTTTGAATTTTCTGGACTTTGAGTTTCTTGTTGAGGCAGTTTCTACCTGTGCCTATATGTTGGAGTGTTGAATCTATGCCCTCCTCTAATAGATTCATAGACTCTGGTCTGATTTCCAGGTCTTTGATAAATATTGCGTATAAAATTAGTCTGGCTAGAATAATGGAGGTTATTTCTAATTTCCTCCCCTAAACTCCTCATGTCATTCATGTCATTCACCTGTCAATTCTCCCTGAAAACCTGACCTCTAGTCCATGAACGATTGCAGTAAATCTATCTCTCCGTGAGCAACCTAACACGAAACAAACAAAAGATTAAAAAGTACAACTGAAGCCGGGCGTGGTGGCACATGCTCTTAACCCCCGCGCTTGGGAGGTGGAGACAGGAGGATCGGATCGCTCAGGTTTGAAGCCAGATGCGCTGGCTTCAGAGACCCTGTTTCCAAATAAAAAAAGTGTAAATAGGTTTGGGAGTGTAGCCCAGAGCTAAAAAGGCTTCCACGAACCCCAGTACTACCAAAAAATAAAAAAAGTACAACCAAAAATATTTATAGAATGCTGATGGTCTTAAATAATAAGATAATTGGTTAAGGCCTCAAAATAAATCATATAAAGTTGTAATATATATTTAAAAAGCTTTAAAAATAATTAAAGAATCAGAGACCATTAAAATTACATTTAAAAACTGATATTAATGTAAATATGGTCTTTAGAATTAAAACTTCTAATGGATGGTTTCAACAGAATGTTAAATAAAGCTGGAGCATTAAGTAAGAAATTAGAAGATAAGCAAAACAGCACAAAGTGAAATTCATGTTTTCCCTAAGTGGTCATCTGTCTTTCTTTTTCTTTGCATATCTGTCAATCACTTTTTTATGAAAGTGATGCTTCCAGAACCATCCTGGTTTCAACACTGCTCAGAAAACACACATGGCCTGATGTTCCATAATGCTAGTAATATAGGTAACATAAGGCAAAATATCAGAATGCATATATGTGTAAAATAACATCTTCATTAACACAAAATGAGAATTATGTATTCTACCTGTGTGAATATAAAACCAAATCAATAATGTGTTTTTAATTTGTAATTTTGATTTCCTTTTTCTGAAACATGAACCTTTATTACAAGGTTCTAAACAGGTTTAACATTTTATTTATTTATGCATTTATTTATGCATTTATTTATGTGTATGTATGTATGTATGTATGTATGTATTTATTTATTTATTTATTTATTTATTTATTTATTTATTTTTGGTGGTACTGGGGTTACTGGAAGCCCTTCTACCTCCAGGCTACACTCCCAAACTTATTTTATACTTTTTTATTGTTGGAAACAGGGTCTCTTAAACCATCGCGGCTAGCTTGAACCTGCGCCATCCTCCTGTCTCCATCTCGAAGCGCGAGGATTACAAGCATGTGCGCCACCACGCCCGGCGAAAAAAAATTTTAATATAAAGAATTCAAAGCATCACAAATAAAACTAACAATACTGTAAGCTAAAATTCAAAATATTACTTGAAGATATTTTCTTAAGTTTTATGCTTATTTCATAATATTTACATGTTTCTCTTGTATCTTATTTTCTCAAAATTTTTGGAAATTCTTAATAGTAAAAGAAGCACTTATTGGTATGGTATATGTTTTATGAACTACTTGTTAATAACAGAAAATTGTGGTAAAATTCATATATTTTCCTTCTGGAAAATGGTAGGAATAAAATTTATTAAGAAGTTATTTTACATATATGCATAATATATGCCCATAGGCCAATGTAAACAAAAAATGTTAGAAGAGTATGTTTCTCAGGATTAACTCATTAAATAATCATTTTGTTTACTTAATTTTCTTTCAGAGAAACAAATGAGAGAGAAATAAAAAAATGGGAACTAGTTTGCTAGTTTTTTAGTTCTAAAATCTTTCAAAATAAGTTAGTCTAGTCCTGTAATTGCCAACCGTTTCTGTAATAGGAGGGATTAGGTTTTCATTATTAGCAATGCATGAAGTCCAAATATATTATTGCTGCTTTTGTCTAGATTAGATTTACAAATCATTGCTAATTGGATACTGTGAATAAAATCTATGTTTCTTTGCTACTTTTGCTTTATTTTTGTGATAAGTATTTTGCTTTGATTTTTTCATTAGCATTTAATTCCTTTGTATTAATTTAATTTGGAAAATTGCCTTATACCTATCTCCACTTGAACAAGGGTTTGACATTAGGATTTATTTGTCAATTCCTTCTGTGTGAATTTATTTTCCTCACTACTCATAGTGAGAGCTGACCATGCCACAACCATAGTTGTTTCCTGGAATAAATCGAAACCACTCACTCAGCTGTATATTCCCAAGAATTAAACACATTTCCATGTCTGGCTCCTTCAATTAGATCCCTCTAAATAGTTTCACAGCTGGAAATTAAAAGTATATTTTGCCAAAAGTATCTTTGGATGCAGTATACTAGACTACTGATATTTCTGTTGCGCCAACTCTATAAAAAATGAGTCCCTTTAGTCTTGGAATGTCCCAGTAACTGTGTATCTGCATTAGAACAAAATGAAGCCTTTAAATAATAAAAAAAAAAATGAAGAAGAAAGCCAGGGAACTAAGTAAAGGTCAAAAGTAGGAGGCAGAGAGAATGCTATAATTAATTTATGATACAAAAGTAGAAGAACTACCATGTAATTATGTCCCATCAGGGTTTCCAAAGTACAGGACTTTGACTAAGGTAGGAAGGAAGCTGTCGAAAGACAATACCAACAATTCTGAAAACCCCAGTTGTGGTCATTCATAAAATATGGGGTTTTCATTGGGGGAACAATGGCATGAATTTCCTAGTAATCAGTAGAGAGGGTCAAATTGAAGCTTGACATGAAGTGGGTGACAGGGCCTAACCTTGATAAGCAATGAGCAAAAGCACAGCGAGGGTCACTGATACCCAAGTGCCTTTAAGATGCCTTCATTCTTAGGACTCTGATGATAATGAAACAGATGATGGTTTTCATAGAAAAGAGACAACCAACCAACCACAGGCGTCTTGATTTGCATAATAAAATCTCAGTTGCTGGCAAGTATAAATTTAAGCAAGTACAAGTAGATCTCATGTTAAGTGCCCTTATTCTATGACTGTGCCCACACATTGACTCAATGACAGGAGGTCTCTTTTGGAGGTGACGGACATGCCTATTGTTGTGGTAGTGGCAACACAAGTGTATGAATGAATTTATATTCACCAAAATTGTATAGATTAAATATGTGCTATTTTTGGTAAACCAATTCAAACTCAATAAAGTCAGAACAAATGAATAAAATTGTATTCCTTCCTTCAATTTCTCATTCACAAATACATAGCCCATCATTTTACTTCAAACAAGTTAAGTCCATTTGCAGAAGATATTCATAAAATCGAAGAACATATATACATTTTTTCAGCATAATTATGTAGAAAATGAAAAATGCCAAGGCTTTCCAAGAAACATTTCATAGAATTGCTTTATTGACACTGATAGCAGGAATAATAAATGCCATTGTAATCTCCCAAAAAGAGTGGAAGCTAATGGAGACCTGTAGTAAAGGTTTTTATCTAATTTATTTTTTTAGTTTTGATCTGGAAGCTCCACCAATACAAGTATGAGTGTTTCCCTTGGGTCAAAATTTAATAAGTAGTATTTTATATGTTAGCAAAATCTAAAAGCTTGCTGGTTTATGAGTCTGTAAAGTATGACTTACTAGAATTAGAAGGACCACTTAAAATCCGAAGAAACTTCTTATCTCACCAGTATTGTATATCAGAAACAAAACACATCCCACAAGGACTTACAGTGATTAATGATATTTACAGAGACAGAGGTTGCTAGTGTAATCATGCTTATTATGCCTCCTGTTTAATAATCTATGGGGCCTCTACATAAACCAGATGATGCTGGACAAGTCTTGATTTAACAAAAGGTTACCTCGACTTGCAGCTACTATTCCAAATGCTGTATCTTTTACTGGGACAGGACAACATAACGTTGAATAGTGAAAAATTACTTTTTGATTTCTATCAGTAGAGAGGATTAAAGGCAATAAATGTTGTCTGGCAAGGGCAGCAGTGCACATTAATTGCCTTGCTCAGAGCTGTGTTAATTTCCTTCTCCCCTTATCAATTTGGTCTTCAGGAACTTTTATCATTTTGGCATGATAATTTATCACTGGGTATTCCATTGTTACCAAATATTGGTCACACCATGCTAATTAGATCCAGAAAGCATGAAGTGTCGAGTATCCTAAGTGATATAGAAAGAAATATGTGCCAGAGGTTAGCAGATACATTTACCAGAGATTAATTTCCACTGACAATGGTGAAATCCGTATAAATTCAATGGTTGCTATGTTGGGTATGCCTTCTATAATATAGGATAAGTTTTTGAATTTTTCACTTTTATATTTATGAAAAAATAGTGCTTTGTGAAGATCTTTGGATTTTAGAGGTAGAAGGTACCACACTTGGGGTTGTTATTGAGACCAATTATTTTATAATTTTGAAGATGAAGTTTCTGAGTAAGACTCAGAGGATCTACAATGAATTAAAGCTGCATAAGGTAGAGGTCTCAATATTTATTCCACAGAAATCATTATACTAAAACAAACATAGTGAGGATGATGCTGCATATTCTCATTAGAAAGCAATGTGATAGAGAGCTGTACAACAAAATTCTATGGTGCTGGAGCAAGGTTATATATTTTAGAGCTGATAATTTATTTAAAAAGCACCAACTTAAACACTACCAGATACTACAAAAGACAACATGTAATTAGAGAGTAGCCTAAGAAAGATTCCAAAGTTGTAGTAACTTATATGAATATTGGTCCCAAATTCTCATTTTTTCTTTCATTTGTCTTCTTGAACTTTTATCCTTGACTTCATTAAGGATTTTCTGTGACCAAGAGACAGAGGAGAAAAGGGCTTAAGAGTTGAGAGAGATTTGTTGGTGAAGTAAGTTGGCACTAGCTAGGTGTGGGGAGCCATTCAGGTCTTCCCCTTATCTTTACTAAAAGCATACTTCTGACTGTCCTCCTCCCAGAGTCAACAAGGTTTGGGGCCATGGAAGCTTCAAGGTTACTAATGCTAATGATATTATTGTTCTGTCTGAGCTAAGGCTAGATTTGTATAGTTTGTGGCAACAGGGTATTGTTTGACCTGCCTGGGACTTTGGAATATTTCCCTCCAGGGTAACCTAAAGCTAAAAACTATAAATACCACAACAGAAGAAGCCCCAGGGTCAGCCAGTAGAGATATCGACCCGGGAGTTGACTGGCAATCCTTTCATGCTTAGGAATAAATAATATTTGGAATTTAATTCTTAAGAGTTATATTATTTTATCCTCACTCCTCTCTTTGGAACCCGTACTTTTGCCAGCTGGCTCCGGCAGCTAGGTAAATTTCTGCCATTTATATTCTCACTCTTGAGTGGTGGTAAATGATGTGACAAAGAGAAATCTTTTCACTTTATTTGGAAACAGGGTTTCACTAAGTTGCTGAGAACCTCACTAAGTAGCTTAGGCTGGCTTCGGAACCTGTGTGATCCTCCTGCCTCAGCCTCCCAAGCACTGGTACTACAAATATGCACCACCACATCAGGCTATACTTTAAATTTTATTTTTATTAAAGATTGCATTAGAGCCAGGCATGGTGGCATATACCTGTAATCTGAGTACCTTAAAGGCTGAGACAGGAGGGTTTCAGGTTTGCCAGCCTCAGCAAGTTAGCAAGAATTTCAGAAACTTAGCAAGACACTGTTTAAAAATAACAATAATAATAATAATAATAATAATAATAGTAATAACAGTAATAATGCTTAAGGTAGGCTGTTTGTGGGTATGATACCCAGTACTACATAAATATATAAAAATTATTACTTAAGTATTTGATCAGAACTATGGATCTTATTAACTAAATATTTAAAATCTGAAGAACTTTTTCTTTAATAAATCCTAAAGAAATAAAATTGTACTCTGAAGAATGTAGAGCTGACATGCCAGTTACATATTAAGTTTCTTAGAGAAGAACTAAAGCTCTGAGATATGGGCTATTGATATTTGGCTAAATGTTGATTAAAGTAAATTCCTACATTTTCTAGCCCATCCTTCTGTGTCTGATGAGAAATCTTTTCTTCAATATAGACCTTTATGTAACTTTACCTTATTAAGATTCCATGCGAGAAGAAAACTATTTTCTTCAAAAATCACCTTCACTACCCATCACTGCTTTCAGATGGGATAGAAAAAGTTAACTCTAATACAACTCATAGGAAAAATAATAATTTGGGTTTCTGAATTTGGCTTTTATAATTTATTACATTGGGATAAGTTATTGGGGTTAACAAAACTTTTCACAAGTTAATTGAAATCTGGGTTCAATAAAAGCTTATAATGAATAAAGCTGAAGGACAACTGCCATCTTTGAAATACTGAAAAATGAGTGTGAAAGATTCAAGAAATGATACACTGAAATGGTTCTTTGCATGCAATATGCTCAGTCTATTAAAAGATACTATTTTTAATGGTATAGAGGACATCTGAGTTCAAAGAACTATTTACTCCAATATAGAAAACTGAAGGAAGAGTGCACAAAATCCAGGTAAGCAAAATGGAAAGAGTATAGTTCACTCACTTATATGTATGGTCTTATTTATTATGGATTCCCTTATATCCTAATAGCTATGTACATCTTGAAGCAATAATAATTGGCCACTTGCATTACCCTTTCCAACCTTATGTTTCCTTGATGTTTATGAAGAGAAATAGCTTCATTTTCATTCTTTCTATTTCCTTTAACTAAGGAAAAGCCATAGAGAAAATAGAGTGAAGGAAGGGGATCAGTCCTTATCTGTCATGGAATTCTCCAATTGTGTCCAGTAACTTCCCTCTCCAGCACTTGTAGGCTGTCCTTCTTCCATAGATCTAACTATCCCTGGGCTTCAGTCCTCTTGTCTTTTGTGGGGTAAGACCAGTAAAAGTCCAATAGTGTTGTGTAAATCTGTGCCCATTGTAACTTCCCTTAATTCTTTCTTTACCCTGCCCTTTCTCTGTAAATATTTTCTGGTTAAAGGTATTTTAAAAAATAAAAAATCTTATAGAACTGATCAACAAATTCAACAAAGTGTTTGAATAAAAAAAATCAATCTTAAAATATTAAGAAGCTTTCCTATGCCAATCATAAACCCAATCCACTGAAAAAGGAATCCAGAAAACACTTTTACTAAGGATTTTCCATAAAACAAAATAAAATACTTAGGACTAAAACTTACCTAGGAGGTAAAAGACCTCTACAAAAAGAACTTAGGAGATGGAAATATCTTCCATGTTCTTGGATAAGCAAAATAAATAACATCAAAATGGCCATTCATCCAGAAGTGATTTATAGACTCAAAACAATACCCATTAAATTATCAAGAAAAATTAGTTTTTAAATTCATGTGGAACAACAATAACAACAACAACAGCAACAACAACAAACCCGGAATAGCCAAAGTAGTTTGCAGTAACAAGAATTATGCAGGAGGCATCACAATACCTCCCTTCAAACTATATTAAAAAGCCATAATAAAAACAGTATGGTATTGGCACAAAAATAGACCCATCAGCCAGTGAAGCAGAATAGAAGACTCAGAAACAAATCCACACACTTACAGCCAATTGATTTTTGACAAAGAGGACAAAAGCATACACTGGAACAAAAGATAACCTGTTCAACAAATGGTGTTGCCCAAACTAGTTAACCATATGGAAAGAAACACAAATAAACCTACTTTCTCACCCTGTTTAAGAGTCAAAGCAAGATGAATCAAAGACTTGGAAATCAGACCAGAGATAATGAGGCTCATTGAAGAGGCACCATCCAGCACTGCAGCACATAGGAACAGGTAAAATCTTTTTCAGCAAGACCCCCAAATCACAAGAAACTAAAAGGCAGATCAATATATGGGATTGCATTAAACCGAAGAGGTCCTATACAGCAAAGGAAACTGTCAAGAACCTCAACAGAAAGCCTACAGAATGAGAGAAAATTTTGCCAGTTATTTCTCCAATAGAGTAATAATATCTAAAATATACCAAAAAGTTAGGAAACTTAAATGTATTAAAACAAATAACCTGATCAAAAGATGGACAAATGAACTAAATAAATACTTCACAAAAGAAGAAATTCAAATGGCCATTAAATGTATGAAAAAAATGTTCAACATCAATAACAATCAGAGAGCTATGAATCAAAACCATCCTGAAATTTCACCTAAGTCCAATTAGAATGGCAGTCATTCAAAACATAAACAAGAACAAATGCTGGTGAGGATATGAAGAAGTAGGTACTCTATCACACTGTTGGTTACTCTATCACATTGTTGGATTGCAAATTAGTACCACCGCTTTGAAAAACAATATGGGAGATTCTCAGAAGAATTTGAAAGAACCTACCAAATGATCCAGCAACACCACCTCTGGGTATCTACCCAAAAGAATAAAAACCAAACTACCAAACTAATGTATGTGTGTCTATGTTTCTGGCTACACATTTCACAATTGCCAAAACTATAAACCAGTCAAGATGTCCATCAACATATGAATGAATTACAAAACTATGGATATGCACCAATGAAATTTTACTCAGCCTTATAAAAAAACAAAATTATATCATTTGTGGGGAAATGGATGGAACTGGAGAACATTATGATAAGTGAGATTAGTCAATAACAAAAGTAAAAAATTGGATGCTTTCCATAAAAGCATCCATGTGTAAGCTAAGAAGAACAAAGGTCACAAGAGGAATTCTAGACAAAGAAGGAGAAACCGTAGATGAGCAAATAAGGCAATCTACCTGAAGGTGATAGTAGAAAGGAAAAGGGAAATTCCCTAATGTACATGATGTACATTCACAAACATATCAAAGTCAATCACCAACCCAAACATGAGAAGGAGGGAGGAGGGAGAGAATAGAATATGAATTTGGGAAGGGCTAAATGAGTGATGTGTGCACGTATGCCTCTACCATCTTTTACCCCATTAAGATATAGGACTACATTGCACCAATAAAAAATTTAAAAATAAAAAATAAATTAAAAGATCTAAATGGAAATCTGTTTCATGATGGAAACTTGACTGTTACAGTACCTAACATTTTCAGTAAGATGTTTTTGGAATCCTGTATAAGGATGAGAGGCTGGCATCAGTACAGAGATGCCATGTTCTACCCTTTATAACCTTAACCCTGTCCATGGAAGGCTTCTCATACTTTGAGCTCTTCAAAAGATTCTATATAAATCTAAGGCTTTTCCTTATAATTCTTGTTTTCTTTGAACTTGCTAAAGTTTAAATGCCTGCAGCAGTACCAAGCAGGGGGGCTGCAAACAGACCTCTGCTGCAGTTTTATAAAAGGAACAGAAAAGAGAAGATGAAATAATGAAGTTAAAGGCCCTAAGATGTGACTCAATTGTATGAGTCTGGTAGTTTTCAGGGAGAAAAAAAAATTGGTAATATGGAAAAAGTCAGCAAAAGCTGTGATTTTTCCCCCTAAAATATGATCTTTTACTGATATTTTATTTTAGTTATTATTTGCTTGCAGTATTTATAAAATGTTAGGTTTAAAGCTATGCTTCCATTAAAAAAATTATATCTCAAATATTAAAATGGGGCAGTAAGGATTTTAATTTATACAATGCCAAATACAATGTAAAAGTGTTCTAATCTCTGCAGGTTTGAAATCCCAAAAATTCTAGAAAAGTTATGTTATATATAAAGTAATAGAAATCCTGGCCTTATTATTTTTAAATTTTTGATCTATCCAGCCAAATAGGATAATAAAATAAAGGACTCAGTGTGGATATCTCCTCTAGTGAGAAGTCTGAAAACAGAATAGTGTGGGACAATTCTAAACCATTATAAGATTAAAGAGATGTCTGAAGCTTAAAGGCAAGTTTTATCCTCATAAAGATCCAACAGGGTAGCAATGGAAAGCCTGGCTTGCCAGTTACATACTTTTCTTGAAAGAAAGGATTATCATTACAATATCTTGGTTGGATACTGTTAGAAAAGCGAGTTTTGAGATAGTTGTGCTCACAAAAGCAAATCCAATGGTTTCTTATTGGAATTGAAACAGAGCCACCAATAGAAACTACATGCAAATAAAACCAGCCATACCATTTTGTGAAGGGTCTGTACTTTGAATACTGATCAACTACTGTACTAGAAAAGGTTTATCCAGTGTCAGGCTCAAGAATTGAAATTAGTGTTGTTATATAATATATTGCCACCAATTTTAACTTCTAGGTTTTTGTGCTTTGTAATCATAAATGTTGTGGTTTGGGAAAATATATTTTTAACATATATTTTTCTAGAAACATTAAGAAAAATATCATAAAATATTAGATTAGTGATAGATCGTCTATTGTTATTCTCACTAATCATTTCACAGGAGCCTCTAATCATTCAATATTTTTCAGAGTTCAGTTTTGTTTTACAACATGATTGGTCTCACATTCTGCTTCCTAATCAATTGCCATTCTTGGATTCAATGCCTTGATGACATGAAAGAGGCCAGAGACAGCAATTACTGCATTTGCCTATTCCTCATGAAACGGGGGGGGGGGGGGGGGTTCTTGCGAGAAAACCCCGGCGAGTTCTTGTCTACGGAGAGCGAAGAATGACACCCGCAGACCTCAGGAAGGGGAGTAAAAGGTTTATTGGAAGCAGCAGGGAATGGGGCAAGGGTGGCTGAACACCCCCAAAGGGGCTGGAACTCTGGGTCCAGCAGCTGCCTTCAGGACAATACTCGAGAGTAGCCCAAGCCAATTGCCTTCAGGTACAGGCTGCTTTCTTCCGGAGTCCGCACGATCTGCCAGAAGGG
This sequence comes from Muscardinus avellanarius, assembly GCF_963383645.1. NCBI lineage: Eukaryota > Metazoa > Chordata > Mammalia > Rodentia > Gliridae > Muscardinus > Muscardinus avellanarius. The sequence continues at coordinate 178,166,801 of NC_137787.1, forward strand.
AATATGTCGCCCGAGCCAAGTGCCCATCAGTTGCAAACTACTTTTTCCCAGAGTCCACGCGATCTGCCAGAAAAGAGGTGCAGGTCACCCCTAGGGGCCTGGTCAGCCATGATGTCCAGCAGAGGCCTTCAGGTCACTACTCGAGAGTCGCCCGAGCCACTTGCCCTCAGATGCACTCTGCCTTCTCTCAGGGCCAACATGACCTGCAAGAGAGAGAACAGCTCCCCAAAAGGGGAGGGGGTCCCGAGCAGGAAAGTGACCCACTTTTGCCATCTGACTGGCCGATGCCTGACCGATGCCTGACCGCTTGCAAGTCCGTTTGTGGTTAGGGTGACTCCAAGGAGAATTTGCATAGGACATTTGCAAGTCCTTTGAAGGGTCTCCTTTCAGGAATGCCAGACTTGCTGGGTGGGTTTGTTGATTAGGAAACTCAGGATGGCCTTGTGAAGCTTTGATCTTCTTATCTCTGAGCCTTTGGAGTTTCAGGCATTTGTCGCCCCTCAGGAAACTCAGGAAATTAGCTTTTTTCTACCAAGGCCTTTTCCCTATCTGCCTATTTCCTTTCTATCTCCTCACTCATATGCCTTGTGGCAAAGCATATCTACCTTTTTCTAAATCAAATACAGAAAATATGTAGATTATTAATCTGAGGCAGATACCTTGTTGACTTTTTCTTTTGAAGAAATAAAATCTGAGAAAAAATAAATTGTATTCTCTTGTTTTCTATTTTTCTCTAGCTTTTACATATGAAAGAAATCATGTAAACTTTGACTTTCTGAGACCAGCTAATCTCACTTAGCATAATATTCTCTAGTTCCATGTATCCTCCTGCAAATGACATAGTTTCTTTCTTTTGTATGGCCGAGTAAAATTTTGTTGTTTGTACATACCACAATTTCTTTATCCATTGATTAGTTAACACACACCTAGGTTAGTTCCATAATTTGGCTATGAGAAAAAAGACTAGTAGAATAGAGGAAGGCAATTGAAGAGGGATGTGGAGGGGAGAAAGGAAAAGAGAATTAGGAATGAAAAACAGTTTAAATAATATTATGTTCATTATGAAGGTATCACTATTAATGTCAATAACAGAAATGAGAAGGGGAGAGGGGTAAACAGGGTGGGATGCAGATGAAAATATATCAAGTGATTTGTACATGTACTTTTGTATCACTCTGAGTATTACAATGATGTATAATCAAAATCTACCAACAAATCCATATAAAATCAATTTAAATTTAAGTACTTTTATATTTAACTGACACATGGATACTTATGATACTTCATTAATAATTAGTGCAAACCAGAAGTATTGAAGATATCCTTCAGTAAGTGAATAAATAAACAAGTTGTGCTACATTCATGCAATGGGGTACTATTCAGCAATAAAAAAAATATGACCTGTCTTGCCAAAAAAAAAAAAAAAAAATACCAGGTTCTAAATCAATTATATCCGTAAGTGTAAAAGAAAATAGATTTTGACATATTTTTAAATCATGCACTGTATTTTACTTTCCAAAATTTGAGATGAGATCAAGGTTAGTGTTAAGAGATAAATAAAGGTAGAGAGATATGATGACAGACAATTGGGTTTTATTTGTTTTTATCATATGATAGGAAATATATGCAGTGTTTGTTTTTTACTTACTGGGTCTTGATTATCTGCTGCCACATGCATGAGTGACAAACTTTTCTGTAGAAATACAATTCTATCTGGTCAGTATACCCTTGAGTAAGAAGGCTACACTTGGTGTGGCAAATCAGAGGGCTGAGGCAGGGGTTTACTTACCTGTGTGAACTTGGTCGCCACAGCAATATCTATGTTGAAATGTGGGTCATGAGGACCAATGAAAGAAGAGAAAAGATGTTTTATACATTCCTCATATGTCAGTCATCTTAAACATCTCTGGATTTCTCAAAATTGATAATTACTTTCACAATTAATGATTTTGCAATAACTGATCCTAATACTTGGAATGCTTTTTCCTTGATGTTAGATGCATAGATCTTTGTTGATATTTATATTTCATTTTAAAGCTGTATTATCTATTCTTTATGTCTATATAATATTATGGCATTTTAATAGCTAATATATTACTCATTAGCCTTATTTGTACATTTATATATTTTCTCTTTTTCTTGAGTGCTTAATAAGATCAGTATGCTCACTATCTTGGTCACTACTATGTACCTAGTCCTAATAGAATGCCAAACATACTTGTTCAGTGAATGTTTTATTAATTGAATTTATTGATAAATACTCTCCTAAGTAATAAGTATGCACAGCTTAGAATAAGAAAAAAGATGGTGCTTTGCTAATAAAGTAACTTAGAGGTCTCAAATATAGTGATACAGCTTTTAGCCGCCTATGTAACTATCAGGTGACCAATAACATATCCAAAATCTCATGAAAAAATAGTAATTCTATCAAGGGACAAAGTTTGATTTCATGAAGGGTCCAGAGAAGTTGTGAGTTGGGGATAAAGAGTACACAACTCAGGCTCAACAGGTCATTGATTTATTTGACATAACATAATTTCAGCATGAGACAGTCAGAAACAACACATATTTTAGACAGTAAAACAAGAAGTAAATATTCAAGGGAACACCAGTTATCTCCAGAGTGAAATATACATTTGGGGGTTCCCCGTTATTTTTTATAGGCTAGTTCCATGAGGATTGAGCAGGAGGAGGTATGTGAAGATGACATCAGTTGGATAGTCACAAAATGATTTAGGGTGCTTTAGGCATCTGCAGTGTCCTAATAGGGCCTCCACTATCCTCCCACTAGCCATCTCCTTTGTATAAGCTCTTCAGTGACAGCTAACAGTGCCCAACAAGATTACTCCTTTGTGTGATCTCTGTCCTCTGATCAATACATATCTCACATGCTTAACTATTCTTGAGTTGGATAATTAACAGTTCAAGATATTTTGCAACTGAGTGAATTTCCACTATGGTGTTTGGCCACCTTTATAGATCTTTTCTTTGTTCTTTGCTGTCCAATTAATAGATACCTATTTAAAGATACTTAACAATGTTCAAGGCAATTAATAGAAACTCAAATGCCTCAAATATTTGTGCTAACAGGCCTGGCTTGGTTGGTACAAGAGTGATAGGCATGGATTGAGGAAAAAGGGTCCTGAGGAATTTTTGTATTAAAGTTACATTGTTTTTTTTCTTTTTCTTTTGGTGGTACTGGGGTTTCTGGAAGCCTTTCTACCTCCCGGCTAACCTCCCAGACTTATTTTATACTTTTTATTTATTTTTGGAAACTGGGTCTCTTAAACCAGCGTGGCTGGCTTTGAACCTGTGCCATCCTCCTATCTCTGCCTCCCAAAAGCGGGGATTACAAGCATGTGCCTCCATGCCCGGTCTAAAGTTAACATTATTCTTGTTCATCCTAATATTTTTCTAGGTAATTAATACATAAGATTACATTAAACTAAAGAGCTTCTGAACAGTAAAGGAAACTACCAAGATCCTGAACAGAGTTGGGTGTGGTGGTACAGGCTTGTAATCCCTGTTCTTGGGAGGCTGAGACAGGAGGATCACACAGGTTCAAAGCCAGCCTCAGCTACTTAGTGAGGCTCTCAGCAACTTAGTGAGACCCTGCTTCCAAATAAAGTATAAAATAGGGCTGGGAGTACAGCCTGGAGGTAGAAAGCCTCTGGGTTCCACCCCCAATAACATAAAAAGTACCACAAAGCCAGATATGGTGGCACATGCTTGTAATTTCCCGGGTTTTGGAGGCAGAGACAGGAGGATAACGCAGGTTCGAAGCCAGCCACGCTGGCCTAAGAGACCCTGTTTCCAAATATAAAAGTATAAAATAGGTCTGGGAGTGTAGCCGGGAGGTACAAGGGTTTCAAGGAACCCCAGCACCACCAAAAAAAAAAAAAAAAAAAAAGTACCACACACACACACACACACACACACACAAAAACCCTCAACAAAGAGCTGACATAATGGAAGAAAAATTTTGCCAACTAAATATATATATATATATATTTTTTTCTAGTATCCTACCTTATTCCTGTGAATATACACAAGATTCACACTCCCTCAATTTTACTTATTGCTGATACTAAAAACGCCAAAGGATCATCACATCAAAATCACGAATAAACAGAGAAGTAGAAAGAAAATATTGGAGTATTTATTCAGTCTGTTCTTCTGACACAATTTTAATACAGGACTGTTATGAAAAGCCCTGAAAACCTTGCATTGTTCTCTAATAGTCATCATTTTTATTGTAAGTGATTTAAAATCAGGACTTAGAAAAAGTTAAGAAAAGATTAAGAGACACATTTTAAAAATATTTTGACAATAACCCTAATGAAGTTTTAATAAATTTTAAATGCATAAAGCAGTTATTAGCTGCAGGAACAATGTTGTGTAGCAGATCTCTAGAACTGCATCATCATGCACAATGAAAACTTCTTTGCCTTGACTAGCAGCTCCTCATGTCTCTTTACCCTCTGCAATTTAAAACAATAGCAACACTCCTTCTTTCTTTCTTTCTTTCTTTCTTTCTTTCTTTCTTTCTTTCTTTCTTTCTTTCTTTCTTTCACTGAGAATAAAACCCAGGAACATTCTATCTCTGAGCTACACCTCCAGCCCTATTTTTTATTCTTTATTATGAATTAGGGTCTCACTTTTTCATAATAGTGAAGGGCCTCACTAAGTAGCTGAAGCTGTCCTTGTATCTGCGAACTTCCTGCCTCAGCCTCCTAAATACTGGGATTACAAGATTGTTCCACCAGGCTCAGATCTTGCATGTTCATTTCAACCATCATTTTTATTATTCAAAAAGTGAAAACAATCTAAATGTCCATCAAGGGAGAAATGTGTAAATATCTATTATGGAATAATGTTCAGCCCTTCCAAAGAACATCTTACAGCCAGACTGAATATTTGTGTCACTGACATACATTGAAAACCTAGTTCTTAATACAATGATCCTTGGAGATGAAGCCTTTAGGATGTAACTAGATTATAAGGGTGTATTCCTTGTAAAAGTTAGGAAAGAGCTTGCTATATCTTTCTCTTTTTGCCATATGAGAATATAGCAAAAAGCAGATAAAAAATTATTCTTGCTGGGCGTGGTGGCGAATGCTTGTAATCCCCGTGCTTGGGAGGCGGAGACAGGAGGATCGTGCAGGTTCCAAACCAGCCGCTCTGGCTTAAGAGACCCTGTTTCCAAATAAAATATAATAATAGATCTGGGAGTGTATCCCGGAGGTGGAAGGGTTTCCAGGAACCCCAGAACCACCAAAAAAAAAAAAAAAAAAAAAAAAGATTGTTACCAAAAATTCAATGAGTAAACATTGTGGTTTTGGACTTTTCAGTCCTCAGAACTTTTAAAAATAAAGATTGTTAAAATCATCCAGTCTATAGTATCTTGTTATAGTAAACTGAACCAAATAAAACACCTGCCATTTATTACAACATAGATTAACCTAGAGGCCATTGTACTATGTAAAAGTATTGCATGATTCCACTTATCTAAAATGTATCTAAGAGTTATCTAAAATAGGCAAGGGGCAATATTTTAACTCTACTGTTAATGATTTATAAATCTAGACTAAATAACTTTGAAATCATTTTGAAAATGCTTAGATTGATTAAATTTAAAAACAAGTATTTATTGCTAAGTAGCAACATTGGGAAAAATTTCAGACTTGTGAATGAACAGAAAATTTTTAACTAAGTTCTATTAAAGAAAACATATAGCCATGGGTTTTTGTTGATGTTATATATTATATATTTGAATCGATTTTTCTTTTCTATAATCATATTTGTTTTCTAGATCAGGAAGTGAGATGTCCTCTCACATTTTTACTTTTCTCCAATGTATATATCATTTTGCCAATTAAAGGCTTTTCCCGGAGGACTTTTGAGTAAGTATGTAAGTAGGAAGAACCACTCATACAGCTAGTCATCACCAGACATCATTCAAGATGCTTTTAAACAGAAACTTAAAGGTATTCATATATTAATTTAAAATGTGGACCAAAAACATATGATTTTATGAAATAGAATAAATAATTTAATCGAATATTGATTGGTTATACATATTTCATTCAAGCGGACACTATTGTTAGTACTTCTTATTTGAGAAAAACAACCCAAGTCTCCAAGATTTTTTTTATTACAAACTTAACTCTATTTGAAGTAAAAAGACATCTTTCTTTTTAGCAACAGATGTTTTGTTTTAATTCCAGGGATGTGAGTCTATCTTTAGTGTCTGACATAATGGCACAGGAAACAATTATCTGAAAATTGTTAACACTAGAGAAAAGCAACAGGAAGCAAAGTCAGGTTAGCTAACCAAGTCAAATGCTCCAATTGGACTGAGTGACTAAGGAGACTTAGACTTTTGGGGTTAGTAAAATCACTTTATTTACCAGGTTTACCATAGCTACTCTGCCTAAAAAAAAATCTTTGATTTCTGATATTGCCTCTGCTTACCTTTCTTGGTTTTCCAGAGCCTTTAACAGGCACTGTTTCTGATCCAACCATACTACTAAGTCATCTTTTTCAGCCCGAGGACATCTAATCTTGGATTTTAAATGGTTTTTAAAGTTAAGCTATTTTGGGTATAGAATGGTAAGGAGGCTTAGGCATAGCTACTCTCATATATAGTTTGAATCGTACGAGATTTGACTTTACTTTTGACATCTCATTATAAATAGTTTACCTCTATTTTACAAAAAGGATAATGAGCTATAAATATAAATTTGTTTTACCTGTATATATCCTAAAATCTAAAACCTCCTGTAAATTTCACAAAATAGAAATTTCCACCATATATAATATATTCTCTGATATTTTATGGAGATATAACACTGGATGCACAAAGATATACACATATCTATTTGTAGATTGATAAATGCACTCCAAATAAAATCATTTCAATATTTTATGAAAATATTTATAATCCTACAGTCTCTATAAAATTAATTGAATTACAAGATTTTAGCAAACACCCAAGTCATTCACGTTTTCATACAGACTAAGAAGGAAAATGAATCTGGTTGTGGTGGAAAACACTTGCAATCTCAGTGTTTGAGAAGCTGAGGCCAGAGGATCACAAGTTCAAGGACAATCTCAGCAAATAGTGAGACTCTCATCAACCTAGTCAGACTCTGTTCCAAAATAAAAATAAAATTGAGTTGGTGGTGCAGCTCAGAGGTAGAATGTCTCTGAGTTCAATCCTCAGTACCAAAAACAAAACAAAGCAAAAGCAAGAATAATAAGAAAATGGGTAGTTAGCTTTTGTAAGAAAAGAACTTAGCAGAGCTAGTCTTGGTGCTACACACCTGTAAGCTCAGTACTTGGGAGGCTGAGACAGGGGGATCCAAGTTTGCAGACAGCCTCAGCTACTTAGTGAGGCTCTCCACAAATGAGTGAGACCCTTCTTCAAAACAAAAATACAAAGTGGGGCTGGGGTTGTAGCTCAGAGGAAGAATGCACCTGTGTTCAATCCCCAGAATACACCACCCCCCAACACACACACAAGATAGAAAAAAAAACTTAGCAGAAAAAATTACTGAAGTAAATTTTCATACAAAGAATGGTTATAGGTCAGTATTTCAGTCACTTTTCTTATCCACACAGCCATTTTATAATAAGTTTTATTTTGAAATGTTACTGCCTGCTTGCTTTTTTTTTTTTTTTTTGGTGGGACTGGGGTTCCTGGAAGCCCTTCTACCTCTGGGCTACACTCCCAGACCCTTTTTATATTATTTATTTAGAAACAGGGTCTCTTAAGCCAGCGAGGCTGGGTTCAAACCTGCGCGATCCTCCTGTCTCTGCCTCCCAAGTGCAGGGATTACAAGCGTGCGCCACCACGCCCAGCCAGATATGTAGTTTAATGAAAAATGCTGTCATTAGTTTTTGAAATATTGTTATACTAGAAAATAACTTATTACCATTTACATTGTTATTGTTCTTATTTACATATTTTAGTAGCAGAGATATTTTATAAAATATGTGTTTACAGAAGATTTTATATACTTTCCAGCCATATACTCAATACTGAAAAATACCTAACTCGAAGTGAGAATTACTGAGTGATAATGCTTAACATTTTAAATAGACGTTATCAATAATAATATTAGTGCCGGGCGTGGTGGCGCACACTTGTAATCCTAGAATTCAGGAGGTTGAGACCGGAGGATTGCAGTTCGAGGACAGCCTCATCTATTTAGTGAAGCTCTCTGCAACTCAGTGAGACCTTGTTTCAAAATAAAGTATACAAAATAGGGCAGGGGCTGTATCTCAGAGGTCGAATGCCCCTGGGTTCCATTCCCAGGCCTGCAAAAATAAATTTTAAAAATAATAATATTAGTGACATAGCAATGTGCAATAGCTGTCTTAAACATTAGCAAACAACTAGATATAAATTATTCTAGACATATATCTTCCTTAAATTCTGATTTAAGGGAGACAGTTTCCATTTGCAATCCTACCAGAAAAGTATTGGAGCTCTTAATTCTCCATACTATAACTCTCATTTGTTGTTGCTCATGTTTTTACTGATTGCCATTCTAATTGGGGTTAGCTGAATCTCAAGGTAGTTTTGATTCACATCTCTATAATTTTTAATGATGTTGAACATTTTCCATTTTTCCTTATATTTACTGGCCATTTACATTTCTTCTTTTGTGAAGTATTTAATTAGCTTATTTTCCCATTTTATGATTGGGCTATTCATTTTCTTACTGATGATTTTCTTGAGTTTTCTGTATATTCTAGATAATAGTCCTCTATTGAAGGAGTAGTTGGCAAAAAAAAAAAAAAAAAAAAAAAAATGTCTCCCAATCTCTTGGCTCTCCATTGAGGTTTTTGATGCTTTACTTTGCTTCACAGAAGCTCCTTAGTTTAATGCAATTTCATGTATTGATCCTCTTTTTAATTTCTTGTGACTTTTGGGTCTTGTTAAAAAAATTTTACCTGTGTGTATGTGTTGAAGTATGCCCTCGTCAAGTAGACTCAAGGTCTATGGTCTAATTTCCAGGCCTTTGATCCATATTCAGTTGACTCTTGTTCAGGGTGAGAAAGTAGGGCTTATGTTCATTTTTATGCACATGGTTAATCAGTTTTGTCAACACCATTTGTCGAAGAAGTTATCTTTTTTGCAATGTGTGTTTTTGGCACATCTGTCAAAAATCAATTGGCTTAAGAGTGTGGATTTGTTTCAGAGTCTTATATTTTATTCTGCTCCTTTGGTTATGTGTCTGTTTTTGTGCCAGTATCATGCTATTTTTATTACAATAGCTTTGTGGTATAGTTTGAAGTTAAGTTTTGCAATGCTTTCTGCATAGTTCTTATTCCTGAGAACTACTTTAAATATTCTAGATTTTTTGTTATTCCAAATAAACTTAAGGGCTGATGTTCTATGTTTATGAGGAATGATCTTGGTAATTTAATGGGTATTGTGTTAAAGTGTTGAATCTGCATATTACTTTTGGAAAAAAGGCCATTTTGATGTTATATATTTTGCTTATCCAAGATCATGGAAAATTTTTCTATCTCCTAAGATCATTGATTTCTTTTTTCATTGTTTTATAATTTTTCTTGTAGAGGTCTTTTATATCTTTGGTTTAGTTTATTTCTAAGTATTTTATTTTTGGTGGGGTATCTGAGAGGAAGTATTTTCTGGATTTCTTTTTCATTGGATTTGTGGTTGGCATAGAGGAAAGGTTCTAATTTTTTAAGATTTTCTTTTGCCTTATTGCTCTGGCTAGAGCCTCAAGTGCTATATTGAAAAAGAGTATTGTAAGTGGACATCCTTATCCTTATCTTGTCTTTAGTGGGAATTCTTGCAGTATTTTTCCATTTAATATATTGTTAGTTTGGGGCCTATTGTATATTGCCTTTATGATTTTGAAGTAGGTTCTTTCTGCTCCAATTGTCTGTATTTCTTTTAGTATGAATGAGTGTTGGATTTTTCAAATGCTTTTTCAGATTGTATTGAAATGATTATGTAATTTTTATCTTTATTTTGGCTTATGTGGTGAATTACATGCATTGTTTTTCCTATGTTGAGCCAGGCTTGCATTCCTGAAATGAACCTGAGTTGGTTTTGGTGTATAATTTTTCCGATGTGGATTTTAATGTGCATTGCTAGTATTTTATTTAGCAGTTTGCATTGAGTTCTTCAATGATATATGCCTGTAGTTCTATCTTCTTGAGCTGTCTTTATTTGGTTTTTGTATTAATGTGATGTTGGCTTCATAGAATGTATTTGGAAGAGTTTCATTTTATTCTATTTTATAAAATGGATTTAGAAGTAATATTATTAGCTCTTCTATAAAGGTTTTATTAAATTCACCTGGGAAACCATCTATTACTAATATTTGCTTTGAGGTTAGGCTCTATATTTCTGCTTCAATCACTTTGATTGCTATTAGAAAATTTAAATTTTTATATATTATTGATTTGATTTAGAAAGGTTGTATATATTTAAAAATTTGTCAATTTGTTCTAGGTTTTTAATTTTGTTGAAATCTATTTTTAGAGTAGTTTCTGATAATCCTCTGGATTTCTGTTTTGTCATCAGTACTATCACCTTTTTATCTCATATTTTAGTAATTTGGGTTCTTTCTTTTGAAAAGGTTGTCTAGTGGTTTTTCTATCTTAATTTTCTTTAGAAACCAGCTTTTGGTTTTTTTGATATTTTGTATTTTTATTCTTTACCTCATTGATTTCTGCCCAATTTTAAAAGTATTCTTTATTCTACTGGATTTAGAGTTACACTGTTTGTATTGTTCAAGGACTGTGATGTATGTCATTAACATACTTATTTGATAATTTTCTCTCTCTCTTTCTTTCTTTCTTTCTTTCTTTCTTTCTCCTTTCTTTCTTTCTTTCTTTCTTTCTTTCTTTCTTTCTTTCTTTCTTTCTTTCTTTCTTTCTTTTTTCTTTCTTTCTTTCTTTCTTTCTGGTGACACTGTGGTTCCTGGAAACACTTCTACCTCCGAGCTATACTCCCAGACCTATTTTATAGTTTTATTTGGAAACAGGGTCTCTTAAGCCAGCAAAGCTGGCTTTGAACCTGCAGGATCCTCCTGTCTCTGTCTCCCAAGTATGGAGATTACAAGCGTGCACCACCACGCCTGGCTGTGAGCACTCAGCATTATGAATTTTTTTTAAAACTGCCTTCAAGTTGTCTTAGAGACTTTAATATATTGTGTCTTTATTTATTTTTCATTTCTATAAATTATTTAATTTCTCCCCTTGTTTCTTCTGACCAGTTCCTCATTCAGCAGTGTGGTGTTCACTTTCCATATGTGTACATGGTTTCTCTAGGTTTTCTTATAGTTGATGTCTAGTTTCAGTTTATTGTATTCTGAAAAGAGGCAGAGAATTATTTCACTTTTTTATTTGCTAGTGCATGCTCTGTGGCACATTTTGGAAAAGGTTTTATGAGCAGCTGAAAAAAATATGAATTCATCTGTTTGGAAATGGAATATTCTCTATGTGTCAAATAGGTTCATTTGGTTCATTGTGTTCTTTAGGTATGAGGCATCTTTACTGACCTTTTGTATAGAAGGTTGATCTAGTGCTACGGGAGGAATGTTGAAGTCTTCTAATTTTATTGTATTTGGATCTATGTGTGGCTTAAAGTCTCAATGAGTTTATTTATAAAAGTGATTACCCTAAATTTGGGCATAAAATTGACTATCATATCCTCTTACTGGATTGTTATTTCTATGAATGAAAATGACCTGCTTTTTTTCTTTTGATAAGATTAGGCTTGACGTCTAATTTGTTTGATATCATAGTTGCTATACCCACTTGTCTTCAAGCTCTGTTAAATTCAATGGTAAAAATTGAGTGAAAAGGAGAAAACTAGATTAGTAAATGCTAGAAAAAGGTAAAGTAGAAGATAGTTTTGAGTAGAATGAGCATTTGAGTGTAGTAAGGTAATATACAGCAGAGATTAGAGATATTAAATATGCAAGAGGATTCTAGTAACCAGTGCAGAGTATTTAGGTATAGTGATTATAGTAATATAAAATAGATTTAATACAAATAAAAAAAATGGGTCTGAGAGAAGACAGGGAAGAAGTAAAAGGAGTGGGGAAAATACCAAACACACAAGCACACACATACACACCAAAAATACCCCCAAACAACCCAATAACAAAACAAAACAACCCTACAAATATGAGTACAGAGCAAATCACACTTGGCCTCTTGTTCTCCTAGGTCTTCATGGATACTTTCAGCCATTTATGATTTACTTTCTATATTAGATTCTTCAGCATGTTCCAGTTGGTCTAATTTGCTCTGTAATCTATAGCAATGATCTCGGTTTGTAGCCCCATTTTTTTTTATCTCCTTCAATGATTGAGACTCTGAACTGATGTCTCTGTCTTTGTAGGTGCTAAGTGCCACTCTTGCCTTTACTGCTGCAAGCTTGGGTCTCTGAGGAGGTCTCCACAGGGCCTTTCCCTGAGTCTTCCTCTGTCTATGCAGACAGTGGATATCACTGGGGGAGGATTTAAGCATGGATATTCATGTTTTCCATGGACCCTGAGTCTTTGTCTCTTCACACCTATGTAGGTGGGAGGTTTAACTGGGTCCAGACCCATTGTATACGTAGGGGTCTGCATTCTCTACAAATAGGACTGGGTTGGCCTGTTTTCACTTTAGTCACCATGATTGAATGGCTTCTAGTGATTTCTGGAGGTCCTACAAGGACACTGTACCCTGGGAACTATAGGCCTCTTTGTGTGAATGGCCCTATGGGATGTCTGCTAATCTGTGACTCTCAACCCTCACCTCCCCAGGGTGAACCACAAAGTGTCAGCTCTAATGAGTCTATTGCTTGCCATGAGAGTTCCTGCAGCCATGCTGGATAGTCCCCTGATGGGACAGCTAGTTCACTTGTGGTGTTGAGTGACACTCTGGATCACTGGAAGATGAGGTGGGCTCAGCCATCCCTGCTGCAGTTTCTAGCTGAGCATCTGAGCAATAGTATTTCTGTGGAGCATGAGGCAATGTGCCAACTGCTTACAATTCAAATGAGCTGCAGCTGCTTTCTTTTCATCAAGCTGTTGGCTTTTTTGTTGGGGTGTGCCTGGAGGCCATAGTGCCAGCAGTCACAGTGCCGTTAGGCAAGTATGTGCTTCCATAGCCTCTGGGGCCACAGCCATTCCCTAGGGGAAGCATGCAAGGTTCTTTGCTGTCCTCTTTTCTGTCTTCTGCCTTGTTTATTCAGCCTTTCTTTTTGTTGTTGTTGTTTTGTTCAATTATTTTGCTGTTTTTTTTTTTCTCTTGTCAAGGTGTTGCTTTGATGGAGAAAGAGATTGAGTGTCAGCATGACTGAGATGTACTTCTTTCTTCATTTGTCATCTTTCTCCTTGAATATTTCTTATTGCAGACTAATTTCAATCACTACTATGATTATGGATAAAGACAATGAAAGTAAATTAAAAAAATAATTATTTTCTGAATTATTTATATCATATACCCATAGCACTTTTGAAGCAAAGGCTCATATAAAATTAAAATACAAAAAAAAAGAAAATTTAGTAAACATGTTTAATTTTACACTGTGGCACATTATTTTACAGTCTTCCCATAATTGCATGCAAAATAATTTTACTCTCTTAACCAGGAAAGTAATACAATTGTTACTATGAAATCATTTTAGATAAGAATATATAATGATTATATATCTACAAAAAACTAATAACAATATTTTATTCCAATGTATAATAATTCAGCCAATATTTCCAAACTAACCTACGAACAATAGAAAATGAAATCTTCCAGTGATAAAAATGGCAAAAAGATGTTCACATGATTGTTCATGAATATGTTCAAATATTGTTCATGTCAGTTTAGTGGAAGAAAATAATACATTTTCTCACCCATTCTTAGGATCATGGTAAACTCTTCTATAACAAAAGACAGATAAACAAGATAAAAATATAACCAACTCACATAGTTAAGATTTTACATGACAAGAGAATCTTCGTAAATGCAAAACCAAAGGATATGGGAAAACATTTCATTTTGATGCTTAAGTTTCATAAAAAAATAGGCAAACATGTAGATATATGATTAGACAAAAAAGTATAATCTAAGGATAACAGACAGGGGAGAAACCAAAAGGTTCATTTGTTCAGCTTTTTCTTGCATTCTCTGTTTAGCATTCCATAACCCACAACATGTTCTTCCATGGATGTGATGCAGAGTCCTTTTGCAATTAAGGTCCTTGAGGGAGAAGATAAGGCAGTAAACTTTATAATGTTTATGGTTTTCTTGTGAGGAGAGAATTTCTGGGCTTTATGACATTTTCTGGTTGAAAAAAAGGAATGTTGAGTGATATGAATAACTTTGGGAAAAGAAAGAAAAGCCGGGAACAGAAGAATGAATGAGTCTGAAAGATCTTGCTTCTGAGACCCTTCTCATATACTTTAGTATATGAGAAATATACTAAAAATAGGAGTATATTTTATATATGAGAAATATATGAGTATAAAGTATATTACTCATATACTTTAGTTCAATGTATGCAGCAAGCCAAGGTGGCACACTTTGAGTATCATATTTGAGCACTGATAATAGTAATAATATATTTACTTTTTTAATTTGTTATTTATTTTATATATTTTTATTGGTGCATTATAGTCAAACATCTCAATGGAATACAAGATTTGTGAGTAAATACAAGCACACATCATCCAATTAGCCTTTATCAAATCCCCATTCTATTCCCTCCCCCTCCCTTGATCCCATGGTTGATTCGGTGATTAACTTTGATATATTTGTTTAAGTATATCATATGCTTTAAAGAGATTCCATCTTCCTCCATCCCATACCCTCTGATAGATCACCTGAATTGCTCCTCCATAGGGCCCTTCCTTCAACTAGATTTTCTCCTATTACCCATTTCTTCCTAGTTCTTACATATTAGGAAAAGCATCTAATTTTTTATTTTCTGTGATATTTCTCTGTGGATGCCGCATTGCAGGCTCTGATCCTGGCCTCTCTGGCCTGGCACCGGCCTCACCCCTTGCCAGGCTCCAATCTCGGCCTTGGAGGCCTCAGCACCAGCCTTGCCTCACCGCAGGCTCCAATCCTGGCCTTGCCATCCTAGCCTTGATGGCCCCAGCACCAGCCAAACCCCTTGGCAGACTCCGATCCAGACCTTGGAGGTCACAGAACCAGCCTTGCCTCATGGCAGGCACTAATCCCAGCCTCGTAGGCCCTAACACTGGCCTTGCCTCATGGCAGGCTCAAATTCCGGCCACCCTGGCCCTGGCACTGGTCTCACTGCACAACAGTCTCTGATCCCAGCCTCGGAGGCCCCAGTACTGGCCTTGCCTCATGGCAGGCTCCAATCCTGGCCTCATTGCCCCTGGCACTGGCCTTGCCTTAAAGCAGGTTCCTATCCTAGCCTTGCTGGCACCAGAATTGGCCTCACCACTCTGCAGCCTCCAATCTTGGCCTCAAAAGCCCCGATACCAGCCTCACTTCATGGCAGGCTCCAATCCCATCCTCGGAGGCCCCAGCACTTGCCTTGCCTAATGGCAGGCTCTGATCCTGGCCTCAAAGCCCTGACACTGGCCTCGCCTCATGGCGGGCTCTGATCCCGGCTTTGCTGGCCCCAGCACCAGCCTTGGCTCTTGGCAGGCTCCAATCCCAACCTCTAAGGCCTCAGCACCAGCCTCACCACATGGCAGGCTCCAATCCTGGCCTCTAAGGCCCCAGAACCAGCCTCACCATGTGGCAGGCTCCTAACCTGGCCTCGCTGGCCCCAGTACCAGCCTCACGACATGGCAAGCTCTGATCATGATTCTACTAGCCCTGGCACCAGCCTCGCTGCTGGGCAGGCTCCTCTCCTGGCCTCAGAGGCCCCGGCACCAGCCTTGCTGTGCAGCGGACTCTGGTCTCTGTCATTGTGAGCAGATCATCTACAGATGTTCTCTTTTTTCTTCCTTTTTTTTTTTTTTTTTTCCTTGGTGGTACTGGGTTTCTTGGAAACCCTTCTACCTTTGGGCTAAACTCCCAGAGACCTTTTTTTTTTATTATATTTTATTTGGAAACAGGGTCTCTTAAGCTAGAGAGGCTGGTTTCGAACCTGCACGATCCTTCTGTCTCTACCTCCCTAACGCAGGGATTACAAGCATGCACCACCACATCCTTCTTTCTTTCATTTTTTTTTTTTTAATATGTAAAAGCAGCACATGTCTTTTGCAAAAGCTGAGACCCAAAATACCTAGTGACAATAAATTTTTTCTCCCCTCCGAAGACAGAGGTCCACAGCTTCACTTCAGAGAGCAGGCTCTGCTGCTCCATGTGCACCCTGGCCTCCCGCACTTCGCAGAGAAGTGCAGTGGCCATGAGGCCTGATGTCTCCCAGAACACGCGGCTTGGTGGCCCAATATGCAGGGCTTCCTCTGATATACCTCAAACCCTTTTGCCACTTTGCATGTTGTCCAGAATTCCCGAGCATTTGTGGCAGGACCAGTCTACTTTTGGGGAGATTTTCTCAAAAGTTCAAGGTGGATTAGACTGGATCTGTCTGCCCCTCCAAATACTGGTCACCACTGCACCCACTGCCACCACCACCATCTGGGTTTTCTCATGAACACCTTTCTTTCCCACACAGCATGTTTTCCAGAATTCCCAAGCAAGTGCGGCAGTATTAGTCTACCTTTGGGGAGATTTCTTTAAAATTTTAAGGTGGATTGGATCCCATCTCTGCCTTTCCCAAATACTGGCCACCGCTGTGCTGCCACAGGCATCTTAGATCTCTGCCTCTCCCAAATACTGGCTTCAGTTGCTGCCGCCACAGCTGCCACCATCTCAGTTCTCTCCCAAACAGCAAGTTGTCCAGAATTCCTGTGCATGCGCAGCCATAGCAGCCTACCTTTGGGGCGATTTCTTCGAAAGTTCAAGGTCGATTGGATCCGATCTCTGCCTCTCCCAAATACTGGCCTCTGCCGCCCCTGCCACTGCCTTCCTCTTGGTTCTCCACTGAGCTCCTTCCTTACACGGTATGTTGTCCAGAATTCCTAATCATGTGGGCAGGAGCAGTCCCCCTTCATGGAGATTTTTTTCCAAAAGTTCAGGGTGGATTGGATAGGATTTGTCTGCATCTCCTAAATCCTGGCTGCCGCCGCTGCTATCTTAGCCCCTCCCCAATATTTTTTAATAAGAAAATACAGTATGTGTGTTTTGAAGAGGTGAGATCAAGCACTCAGCAGCAATGGATTTTATCTCCCCTCCAAGAGCGGAGGCCACAGCCTCACCACGTAGAGCAGGATCTGCTTTTCTGAGCACATCCTGGCGCCCAGTGAGCAACCCGGGACTTGTGGCTGCCAAAGGAGTAGTCCCTTTAATTCTCTACTTTCTAAATTTATTTTCCTTAAAAGAAAACAACTTGTTACTTGCAAGTGTTTTTGATTTCTTATCCTTTTCTGACTCCAGTTAAGGTTTGGACATTAAAAATCACCTCAGATACAATAATTATCTATAAACTCTTCTGGTAAACTTCATGTCTTAGTTTTAACTCTCATTTATATAGATATACCCATAATGAACATTTTGTAATGAGTGTCCATGCTAATTCAAAATGCCTCTATTTGAAATTTATTTTAAATTGGTCATAAATAATATTTCACTATAGATGTTAATCACTTCTCTTTTTCTTTCACCTCTCTTTCTTAGTTTCTCCCTCTTTGTTTTCTTCCCTTCTTTGTCTTTGACCTAAATGCATTTCAAAAAATGATAGAATTTTGTTTTGCTTTTTTTCTAAAAACATCTCCTTTATCCTTCTGCTTTATATTAAATGGATTTAAAAAATAAATACATGAATAAATTATTTGAAGACACAATCTCTTTTCCACATCTGAAAATCAAAACTGAAGCATTTAAAATGAAATTATTTGCCTTCAAACCCCAAATTAAAACTGTGATAAATTACCTAATCTTAAACAGAAAAAAAATTTAAAGAATTTTCTTTGTTCTTTTACTAAACTATTTGCATATCTGTCCCCAAAATATTATCGAATTCTATGAAAATCAAAATAAAAAATACTTCTCTGCTATGAAATTTATACTTTATAAAATATTTTATTGCTTTCAAATCTTATATTAAGCAATGAATTTATATTTTGTGATATATTTTATGACTAAGGTAAGCCTCTGAAGCCACATTACCAAGTAAGCATATGAAAATATTTGCAGTCCAGCAATAAATTTGCATTTGTGTCAGAAGAAAATGTGTACCAAAAAAGTAATAACATATTTTTATCTTATTTCTTTTGTAGCAGGTTACTACAAAGAGATGCCCATATTTTGGTAATATTTACTTTTATAAGCTATATGTAAAAGTATTTAAAATGTGTATTGCATAATTTAAAATTTAGCATTTGATTTAAAATTATTTTATTATTTGCTATTTGAAAAGCAAAACTCTTCAAACACTTTTAATAGATGTTTTTCCTATTTATTGCTAGCAGACATCAGGTTTATGAGCCTTTATTTAAATTTTATAGAAAAGATTGTGTCTTCTTGAATTACAAATCAAAGTAATTCAGCTCACTCTTGTGTATGCAGCTAGAGTTTAACTTTCTTTAATTTTTATAGTCACAAAATAAACTTTATCTTTTTATTTCACAAACAAGCCAAGAGTCCAGTCATAATTTCAAATCTACTTTGTCTCTATGATGTGGCTTCTATCTTCTAAACTTACTCTCATCTAGTACATAATATGTGTGTTTTGACTTAGATGTTTTTAACTTACAATGAATTCATTAGGATATAACCACATACTAAGTTGAACATCTCCATGTGTATGATTGCACACATGTATATGCAATGTTTTATATATATATATGTGTGTGTGTGTGTGTGTGTGTGTGTGTGTGTGTGTGTGTATGTATTGTCCAAGTGTGTGTGTTGTAATATATATATATATAATTAAAAAAAAATATATATATATATTCTCCAAGTGTGTGTTGTGTAGTGATATATTTTGCTTGTATTTTTGAGAACATGGGATTATTTCACTTCATATAAACTTCCACTTTCTAAGATAGGTTCCTGAAAACACCTATGACATGTGCACATAGAAAAGTTCAGACTGTTGAAATACAGGAAATTCTGCTAATGAAAGAAGTGCATAGAATTCAATAATACTGTAGTCTATTCCTTGATTCTCATTACCAATCAATAAGAGTAGGCCCCTTATAGTATTCTATTACTCATGTCCTTTTACTTATGGAAGCTACCTATTCTACTTAAATGTCCCACATCTTCTTTTCTTCTTTTTATTATAGCCCATCTTCCTTAAATTTCTTTAATGTGCCATTGCCATGTGCCATGGACAATTCCAGTGAAGATAGATTTTTTTCTTTATTGTCACTGCCAATTATCTTTGCAGCAAAACAATATGATGTCTCTTGGGTTAATTTCTTATAAACATGTCTTTATTGTGAAAATTGTAGGTTTCTATACAACATAATAGTTATCTGAAATAACTAGAAAAATTCTGACATATAAATATCTTCAAATGAACTCTGTTATTTAGCTCTGTGTAGAAAGACTGGGGGTAAAATAAAAGGGTATCGATTTTCCTTAAGAGATATATTTTTTATTTTCACATTTTCTATCATACTGATTATTTTATAATTCAAGGAATAAGAATAAAAATAATTCTCAGTGACATTCTGTTTTGACAATTCTACTATAGAATCTTTTTTTTCTATAGCAGTGTTTCATGAGGTTATCTCATTTTTGCCATAATGAGACATGCTTCTAAGTTTGCAGATCTTAAGGTGAGTGATTCCAAATAAACACTAACTGTAAGAGGTCATATGTTATTATAATTACAAAAACACAACAACCTTTATATTTTACATGTAGAATGTAGAAATTATATTTATGCTCATTTTGCATAAAAATACAATTTTAAAACACAAAAGCAGAAATATATATAAAACTCTATATATTAAATCACGTATACATATATATGTAGTTCTTAATGTAACTCTGTCAGTGTAGAATAATTTCTAATATTGATGCTTAAATCTTAGGATATAAGAGCCAGATAACATTCCTGTCCTTCTTACTCACATCTTCCTTCAGTGTTTCAAAGTTAACAGGATAATGAAAAGCCTCCTTTCCTCAACCCAATAGATTGGACAATCCTGAACTGAATTAGTCTTTTATCACAAGCTGTGGATAAATTTAGTGAAGAGGAAAATTATTTCTAAACCGTCTATTGATGTAGTAGTTATTGCACCATTAAAAAATAGCATGCTATAATTCTTAGAATGTATCTATCATAAAAGGTCATAGTCCTCTTGCCTGGATACTTCCATTACTCTATAGCAAAACTTCTATTTATAGACATAATATATCAGTGAGGAATTTAAGCTGCCTTATCTTGCAAATCATGTCAGGCCAGCTCTATTAATTTAATAGAGTTTGCTCTATCAAAAATGACAGGAGATAGATTTACCTGGTACTTAATAGATGCTGATAAAAAATTGTTTAATAGTATAGTCATTATAGATTGTATTTTGGTGATGTGCTTTTCAATTTTACTACTTAATATTATAGTAAAGTTAACCATTTAGTAATTCGGTTGTATAATGTTCAAAATCAATGGAAAGCATGCATGTCTGTCCCATAAGAGAAATTATGTTGTAGATATGTAATGTATTTACTTATTATTTCAATTTTTACAAAAAGTGTAGAAAAGGATAATTTGTATAGTTCTATATGAAATATAGAAATTGATTGTTTTGATTTTTCACTTAAATAAATAGGTTATTATATGAATTACTTCAAGCAGAGACTTTTCATAAAACAGCAAAACGATGTTCTTAAAAAAAGATTTTCTTTCTTATCTCATAAAAATTTATATATTGCTACTCTTCATATTATCAACAGAAAGAAAGCTTCTTTCTGTGACATAAAGAGCTTTATACAATATACAGTTTACCATTCATAGGGCCTCTCTCCTTGACTGAATTTTAGTCAGGTTCTGTAAGCCTTGCTCTTGACAAGGCCTGGACTTTGTGCCTAGCTCTTCTTCTCCCACCCATCATGACTCAAGTCCTCAGCTCCCCCACCCTCAGCCTTCAAACTTTGGCATGACTCAGTGTTAGCAAGAATACTGTGACATCCTTTGATAGGATTCCAAGACTCCCAACTTCACCTTCAATAACTGGTTAGTTCTAAGTCTCCTTTAGTAAAAAAAAAAAAAAAAAAAAAACCTTACTTCTTTTAGTGAGAACATCCTTACCTTTGATATTTTCTCTTAGTAGTTTTTCATCCTCTGATTCTCTTGCCCTTCTCCTGGGCCACAAATCCCCATATTTCTTTACTATATTTTGCATGGAAACCAATATGTTAGAATATATATTTTTAACAATACTCACCCATTTAATCAATTAAGCAAGAAAGCAATCTCTATCTGCCCTCCTTGGTCACTACGTCAAATACACATGTGAATTTCACTCATGTTACTTTCTACCCTACTCCTCTGGTGACATTTCTTAATTGATTTTTCACCTTCAAAGCCTGTTTCTTAGAGAGTTATTCCTGATAATCTTTTATAACTTCTCTCCGCAGCATATCGCCCATCTCATATATTGTGTTTTATTGTTTAGAATTCTGCTTGCTCTGTTCAAAACATCATCACTGAATTTTACTCATGAATCTCTCTGTAGGCAACTGCTACATTGGGATGTGCTACCCCAATTCATTAAATATACTACACAGCATATTTCATATTATATAGCAAATGATTAATAGGTGTTGCAAATAATTGTGACAGCTAAAATTTTTTTCTGCATAAAATCTAACAAGTTAATGTAGCTGTTTCATGCAATATGGCTGAAGATTGTGGCTCTTGAGGTAGATTCTGTTAGATAGCACAACAACTAGAATGTATTTTATCTTCAAATTAGTTCTTGTTTCCAGGTCTCATTGAGGATATTAAACATATTCCCCATGATAATAAACCCAGATAGTACTTGTAGTATGTTTTACCCAAGGACAGAATTACTAATTTTAAAGAATTTAAATCTTCTAGGATGTATATTTACTCCATAAAAATGCCTAGAATATTTTGAAGATATGTTTTATTACAAAATTTTGTCATCTATAAAAATCTGTCTATGTGAAAGAACAATATTTTTATTTTTAAACTTAGAAGACTGAATGCCCATTGGAATCAAGTTAGATACTATGTCACTTATTTAATATAATTTTATATTACATTAATTTTATATGATGGTTTTGTCATGTAATATATTTAAATATTTACAGCAGTATAAAATTCACTCTTTTAAGTACATCATCTATGAAGATAAAGGCAGCATATTTTTATTGTGTTTTGGGAATTACAAGCATGCATCGCCGCACCCAGCTTAACATCATATGCCTAGATGTAATTTATTTCTTTTTAATTTTTATCAAATTATTTAATTTTTATCAAATTATTCCAAAAAACAAGGATTTTACTTCTGTAAAGCAACAAAGAAAGATGTGTTCCATATATATATAAACAACCTCATTATGAGCCAGATATTAAAAGTATGGAATAAGAATATTAAAAATGCCCATTATACACGTATGCATAATTTCAAGAAAAACATTTAACTTCAAGTGGAGTTGAAAAATTAAAACAAAAATAAAAGTAAATATAAAACAAAATACTAAGTACAATATATGAAATAAAACTTTATTGAATAAACATTAACAGAAGCGGAAATAGCATAGAAAAGTCAATAATTCTGAAGCAGTAGCAAGATCAGTAATTTATACTATACAAAGAGGGTAGAAGAAGAAAATTGATTATAAAATAAGTGGAAAAATATAAGCAGATCCAAAACCTGTACACAAAACCCATGTAGAAAATAAGATATATAATATTCATGTGTATTTGTAAAATTAAAGATGGAAATTCCAAGCATCATATGCAAAATATAGACCATTATTATATGGATATATATATATATATATATATATATGAACATATATAAAATCTAGGTATGATTTGCATAAATCATACCATATATAGAAACTTTAGTGGCAAATCAATGAGAATCAGAGATAAAACAGAAAATATTAGAACCTTTAGATAAATGTAGTGAAAGAAAAGTAAGATAGTGCAATGAATTGGAGGAGTGAGAGTCAACAGGAGGATGGAGGAAGGAAACAGTTTAAATAATACCATGGCAGGATATGAAGGTATTACTACCATTTTACTAACATAGGCAAGGAGGAAGGTATGGTAGCAGGATGGGATTTGAAAAAAAATACAAGATGGTCGTGCTGACACAAGCTGGTAATTCCTGCATTTGGAAGGCTGAGACAGGAGGATTGCAGTTCACAGACACCCTTTTGCAACTCAGTGAGACCCTGTTTTAAAATAAAGAAAAAAAAATAAGGCTGGTGATGTAACTCCGTGGTAGAATGTCCCTGGATTCCTTCCTCAGTATCACAAAAGAAAAAAAAAAAAAAATGAAAGGAAATACACCAAAAGTTATGTGCATGTATGTTCCTGTCTTACCGAACTTCAATAGGATGTAAAATTACAATGCACCAATAAAAGCATAAAAGTAAATAAATAATCCATTTTCTGCTTGTCCACATGCATATACAAAATGTAAATTGTTAGACGCAACTATAAAAAACAACTTATCTAGAAGGATAATAGTAGAGATGGAAGTTTCCTGAATAAAAACAATAGACATAAAAAATAAAAGAGTGAAATAACACCTAAAAATGCTGAAACTCTCATTATAATTTTAAACAGGCAATTCCCTCTTAAATTAATATATTCTTTTAAATGGATGTGATAAAGATCTTTGAAGATAAGCACATGTTGAGAGAGTATGCCAAAAGTAGGACTGTATTATCTTGAAAATGTTCAAGAAAGCTCTTTAGAATATAAACAAAAGACACCAGATAGAAAGTCTGAGCCATAGGACAGGGAAAAGAAATATGTATATGTATAGAATGTAACAATTTGGTAAAAAACATTAATTATATAAATTTAAATACATAGAAACAACTAAAAAGACAAAGTGGGCTGTAAAAAGTATTATATTATTAAATTTCTTAAACTTTACAAGAAGTGATATAATAATAAACTAACTTTCTGTTCATGAAAGTATGTTTATTACAATTCATAGAAAATGACTACAAAGACGGGTGTAGCTGCTTATGCCTATAATCCCAGTATTTGGGAAGCTCAGGCAGGAAGGTTATGTATGGAATTTAAGGCCAGCATGTGGTAGCTTAGCAAGATCCTATTCAAAATTACAAAAAGGCCAGGGGTCAAGTTTAGAGATAGGATGCTCCAGAGTTCAACCCTCAGTAAAACACGCACAACTTGGGGTATCGGGTTGACCTGATTTTAGATCTGGGATAGTAAAAAGAAACCGAACATAAAAAGACCTATTCAGTTTGGGAAATAAAATATATTTAAAACAGACAAAATACTTATTTACATTCACTTCATGTTTATTTTTTCCACTAGTGACTGAAGTAGTTTCTTGTTTATTTAGCTATCAATATCAGCCATATCGACAGTTGTGTATGAGATGTTTTGTATTATTTAGTGTCATTAAATACTTAACTGATGAATTAGACTTTGTAGTTACATAAGCAGATTCATTCTTAAAAATGTAATAAATGAAAAATTACACCTCCAAAGCTTGTTGTGCTTACAGTTTCCTAAAACATGTGCTCTTTAGGCTTCTGGAATTTCCGTGTAACAAAAACAGTCAAATTCAAAATGTTCACCTTTATATTTTTCTTTTAAACATGTCAATTATACCATAAGGTAATGACATGTTTACATAAAGTCCAGTGGAAGTTGGATGAATTGTTTTTACTGCAAAACAAAACAAAAAAAATTTAAAGAGAAATAAATTAACAATTCAGCAATAAGAGAAGTTTTAACTTGTACTTCACAAATATCTCAATTCTCTGAGAATGTTCAAACAAATCAAAGGTAAAAAAAAACAGGGAAAGACAATTATTCTTCAACATAAAAGTGTTCATAGTTTTGGGAGTTTTACTTTTTAGCAAATACGAACCATTTGGTATTTAATTTCATGTGCTAACAAAATACAACTTCTGCATTTTAATAAAATGGCTTATAAAAAAAGCTCAGAAATTCTGTGGGCATCAAATACCTTCTAAAACCCAGAACTTTTTTAAGCCAAGTGCAAATGAATCAAAACCATATGGCAATCATTTCCTTAAAATGAAACGCACAAGACTAAAAACACAAAAGAAGAAAGTCCTGGGCAGAAATCCGGTAAATGTAGCCTCTGAATTCCTGAAGCTGATATTGTCTTTTTCTCCTACCAAGAAAATATGTAACAACAGAAAAGATTGCTGCTGTTCTGAGACTGATGATCTACTTGCTTAACTTAAATCCTTAACTTTCCAGGATTTCCATTTCAACAAAAAAATTTATAGACCATGACTCTGTAAAACAAGGGTTATCAGCCATTTTCTTTCTCCTTTGTGTGGTTATAATCAGGACATGAAAAGAAATGCATGGTGTGAGCCGAATTTGGATTGAGAAAAACATTTCTTGTAGGAATTGTCCTCATATTACAGGATCCAAAGTTTGAAAGAAAATTCTGTTTAAAAATACTTCCTGTAGTAAAAAGGTATTTCCACTTTGTAAAATTGATGTCTCTAGATCGGTGGCCGCGGGCTGCTTTCGCGGGCCCGCGGAGCTGCCTGCCCGATAGCCCCGATAGTCCCGCAGCAAGATAATCCGGGACTGAAAACAGCGAGCAGCTCCCACGTCAGAATTCTGTGTGCCCACCAGCGACTGGATCACAACAGCATAGAGACTCCCACGAATCCTGGACCAAGGAAGACAGGTACCTGCGGGCAACGGGAAGTGCGGACCCTAGCGTGCGCTGCACTCCAACCCCCCAGCACGCCCAAGCCTCAGACCCGAGCACTCCCCTCTGCGCACCTTGTCGGCGCCCCAGTTCCCTGCTAGCAGTCATTGCCTGTCCCACTCTCTCCACTAAATTGGAGCCTACCTGGGTGTCTAACCCCCCCCCCCCCGCCACCTTGCCAGAGACTGCCTTCAAGGCTGCGAAAGCCCTGTGTAAACTGGAAATCTCCTTGGGGCACCCCCAGTTTCTACGTCCCGCGGGAGGCAGAGGCCTTTACTGGGCACCACGCACTGGATCCTTGAGCACCTATCCTGCACTCCTGGCCCACCGCTGGGTGTTCCCACCCTCCTGCTAGCCAGAGGCTTAATTCTAAGCGAGAACGAGAACTCAGCTCAATACACCTTGGAAGAGCATACCAGCAGCAACAGACAGCTGCATCCACTCACTCCTGGGTCCAGTAAAAGCAGCACACCCAGCCTGCACCCTTGGAATAGGCAGAGCTCTGGCAGCAAGCGTGGGCACCCAGGAACCAGCACCCATTTGCCCAGGGTACATCTTGGGACCACACCGGCTAACCCAGCTGGAATTTCCAGAGACACAGGAAAATCCATCGGGCCACAATATCTGCACAGGACCTCAGGGGGAGGTTCTAATTATACCTTGGTCATGCTCCACCCGTGTCGTAGGGAAGCACAGGCTGGAGTCTAGGGTGGTGAGTGCAGAGGTACTGACCACAGGTTAGAATTTCGCAGAACCTGTGAATTGTATAGAATCAAATAACAGTGAAACCAGACATCCGGACACATAAACCTAAAGCAGCTAAAGGAGAGAAGGTGTCCAAACACCCAGAGTGACCTAAGAAGATAAAAAAATAGAGTACAAAGAAAACTAAGAGACATTGGATGGTATTCTGAAAGTTACTAAAGCAATCACATACGCACATATTATATAGGCCTGACCCCATATGCGTAAATAAGGAGGACTGTTTATTTTACTTTTAATGTGGATGTTTTGTTTTATATTGCTTTTACAGTGCTTTTGT
Source organism: Muscardinus avellanarius (assembly GCF_963383645.1). Classification (NCBI taxonomy): domain Eukaryota; kingdom Metazoa; phylum Chordata; class Mammalia; order Rodentia; family Gliridae; genus Muscardinus; species Muscardinus avellanarius. The sequence continues at coordinate 178,193,765 of NC_137787.1, forward strand.
TTTGGTATGGTTATTGCTGTGTTATTTTTTTTTCTTTCACCCCATACTTCTCTTACTTTCACATGTTGTTTTTTATATATATATATATTGGATAGTTTGCCTTATTTTTTTATTTCACACAGCTGCTAGCTCCTTTTATTTTATTCTTGTTCTTTTGTCCTCTTTCTTCCTCTTTCCTTCCTTTATTTTCATTCTCCTCCTTTGATTGGTCTTCCTCCCTTTTTCTAGGATTACATAATAGTCTTGGTATCTTGTGTGGATTTTTTTTTCTATTCTTTTTTTGTGTCTGTCTGCTCCTTCCATCACCCCTATTTACAAACCTTCCCACACTAACCCTACATACTTTTCCCCCCCAAAACTTTTCCACATAATATACCTCCTGGTCTAATACTCTAAGTATCTCTTACATTCATAATTACTCCACGAACGACAAGAATCCTAGTAGTTAACTCTCTCTCATTCCTAGCAAGATTTCACCTTACGATACTCAAAGTCTTTCTCAACCTAAACATATCCTCTACCTAATCTGACTCCTTTACTAATCACCCCAGCTCCTCCCACATCACCCACCCTCAACACTGGAAAGGCTCTGCTGACTAGCCGATACCCCAACTCCTAATATTAAGATTTGACTAAGCATAATACTCACGAACGATGGGTAGAAACCAGAAAAACAGGACAGAGAACGCTACAAATATGAGAACCAGGAATTACGAAGAGACAGCAGAAATCACGAATACTGACCTACTAGAAATGCAAGAAGGGGAGTTCAGAATCTTGTTGTTCAATATGATGAAAGGATTCAAAACAAGTATAGAGGAGGTTAAAGGTGAATTAGAAACACTAAAAAAGAATCAGAAAGAGGTCTGGAATGAAATGAAAGAGGCAATAAGTGAAATGAAGACAGCAATTGAAAGAAACTCTGGAAGATTAGATGAAATGGAAAACAGAATATCAATATTAGAAGACAGTACATCCCAAACCGAAAACACAGTCAGCGATATACAGAAATCTTTACAGCAACAAAACCTAAACATCCAGCAATTATGGGATAATATGAAGCGCCCTAATCTACGGATAATAGGCATTGAGGAAGGGATAGAGGTACAGACCAAGGGCATCTGTAATATCTTCAAGGAAATAATCTCAGAGAATTTTCCAAATTTGGAAAGAGACTTCGATCTTCAAGTCCAGGAGGCATACAGAACTCCACTGAGACAGGACCAAAGAAAGACCACTCCACGCCACATAATAACCAAAATGACCAATATAGAGGCCAATGAAGGAATCTTAAAAGCAGCGAGAACAAAAGGACGGGTGACATATAGAGGCAAAACAATAAGAATCACCCCAGACTATACAACCCAGGTCATGAATGCTAGGAGAGACTGGTATGATGTGATTCAGACCCTGGAAGAAAATAACTTCCAACCAAGGCTCATCTACCCAGCAAAACTACTATTCAAGATCAATGGTGAATCCAAAGTCTTTCACGATAAACAGAATCTCAAAAAATTCATGAATTCAAAGCCAACACTAGAGAAAATTCTTAAAGAAATAAACCATAAGGAAGAAAAAAGAAGCAGACTTCAGAATCAGAGAAGAGAGGAAGTTAATAAGTGGGCCACTTAAGTAAAGAAGAAAGATCAAACCACCCAAGAGTAGACAGAACACAAAATGGCAGAAAACAAAAATCATATATCAATAATATCTCTTAATGTCAAAGGACTTAACTCACCAATCAAAAGACATAGATTGGCAATGTGGATTAGGAAACATAATCCAAATATATGCTGTCTGCAAGAAACACACCTCACAGCCAAAGACATTCACAGGCTGAAGGTGAAAGGATGGAAAAAGATATACCATGCCACCAGTGACCAAAAAAGAGCAGGGGTAGCAGCCCTAATATCCAACAAAACAGACTTTAAACTAAAACACATCAAAAGAGACAAATCAGGGCACCTCCTTTTACTAAAAGGAACACTATACCAAGAAGATATAATGATAGTAAATATTTATGCCCCAAATATGGGTGCAACCACATTTGTAAAACAAACCCTTCTGGACATAAGATCCCAAGTAGACCCAAATACAATAATTCTGGGAGACTTTAATACGCCTCTCACACCACTGGATCGATCTTCAAGGCAAAAGATGAGTAAAGACGTTTTAGAACTAAGGGAAACCATAAACCAAATGGACCTAATAGACATTTTCAGAGTATTTCAACCAGGAACTACAGAATACACTTTCTTCTCAGCAGCCCATGGAACCTTCTCCAAAATTGATCACATCCTGGGACACAAAGAAAATACCAGCAAATTCAAAAAATGTAATATAATTCCTTGCATCTTTTCAGACCACAACGGAATAAAAGTAGAAATCAACAACAGGAAACTCGAAAGAAAGTATTCAAATTCATGGAGAATGAATTATACACTATTGAATGACGAATGGGTAAGAGCAGAAATTAGGGAAGAAATAAAGAAATTTATGGAAACAAACGAAAACAGAGACACAACCTACCAAAACCTATGGGACACCATGAAGGCAGTACTAAGAGGAAAGTTTATTGCATTGAGTGCCCACATAAAAAGGACGGAGAACCACCAAGTAAAGAACCTAATGACACAGCTCAAGGATCTAGAAATTCTACAACAGTCTATTCCCAAAGCCAGCAGAAGGCAAGAAATCATCAAAATTAGAGCAGAAATAAATGAAATAGAGAACAAAAAAACAATTCAGAGAATCAATAAAACAAAAAGTTGGTTCTTTGAAAAGATTAATAGAATTGATAAACCCCTGGCCAACCTAACCAAAAGAAAAAGAGAATCAACTCAAATTATCAAAATTAGAAATGAAAAAGGAGATATCACCACAGATAGTGAAGAAATTCAAAATATTATTAGAAACTACTTTAAAAATTTATACTCCAATAGACTTGAAAACCTGGAAGAAATTGATAGATTTCTAAGCACAGTTAACCTTCCTACACTTAGCCAAGAGGACATAGCAAGCCTAAACCAACCAATAACAACCAAAGAAATAGAAATGGCAATAAAAATTCTTCCACCAAAGAAAAGCCCAGGCCCAGATGGGTTCCCAGCTGAATTCTACAAAACCTTCAGTGAACAACTAATACCAATACTGCATAACATGTTCCGGGAAATTGAAAGAGATGGAACTCTTCCAAATTCCTTCTATGAGGCCAGTATCACATTAATCCCCAAACCAAATAAAGATACCTCAAGAAAGGAAAACTACAGACCAATATCCTTAATGAACATAGACGCAAAAATTCTAAACAAAATACTAGCTATACGCATTCAAAACTATATCAAGAAAATAATACATCATGACCAAGTCGGTTTCATCCCAGAAAAACAAGGCTGGTTCAACATACGCAAATCAATACATGTTATTCACCACATAAATAGAACCAAGAACAAAAACCACATCATCATAGCAATAGATGCTGAAAAAGCATTCGACAAAATCCAACACCCATTTATGTTAAAAACACTGCAAAAAATTGGGATAGAAGGAAAGTACTTCAACATCATTAAGGCAATATACTGCAAACCCAAAGCCAACATTATATTGAATGGGGAAAAACTGCAAGAATTTCCGCTACAGTCAGGAACAAGACAAGGATGCCCACTATCACCACTCCTTTTCAATATAGTCCTTGAGACTCTTGCTGCAGCAATCAGACAAGAGAAGGAAATCAAAGGAATTCACATAGGAAGAGAGGAATTAAAATTATCCTTATTCGCAGATGACATGATCCTTTATCTGGAAGACCCAAAGAACTCAACCAAAAGACTTCTGGACCTGATTGACAAATTCAGCAAAGTCGCAGGTTACAAAATCAACCTAAAGAAATCAGTGGCTTTTCTTTATGCCAACAACGAATCCACAATGAAAGAAATAAAAACAACAATTCCATTCACTATAACCTCAAAACCAATAAAATACCTAGGAATAAACCTAACCCAAGATGTAAAAGACCTCTACAACAAAAACTATAAAACATTAAAGAAAGAAATTGAAGAAGACCTTGGAAGATGGAAAGATCTCCCGTGCTCATGGATAGGCAGAATAAATATCATCAAAATGGCCATTCTGCCAAAACTGATCTATAGGTTCAATGCAATTCCCATTAAAATACCAGTGACATTCTTCAGAGACCTAGAAAAATCAATCATGAATTTCATATGGAGAAAGAAAAGACCTAGAATAGCCAAAGCAATTCTCAATAACAAGAAACACGCAGGAGGCATTACAATCCCAGACTTCAAACTATACTATAGAGCAATAGTAGTAAAAACAGCATGGTACTGGCACAAAAACAGATATACTGACCAGTGGATTAGAATAGAAGATACAGAAACAAATCCACACATCTTTAGTCAATTAATCTTTGACAAAGGGGCCAAACACATACGCTGGAGAAAAGACAGCCTTTTCAACAAGTGGTGCTGGGAGAACTGGCTAACCATTTGTAAAAAGATGAATCTAAACCCCTATATCTCACCAAACACAGGAATCAACTCAAGATGGATCAAAGACTTAGAAATTAGACCTGAGACTGTGAAGCTAGTAGAGGAAAGCATAGGTTCAACACTACAACATATTGGCACAGGCAGTAACTTTCTCAACAAAACCTCCAAAGCTCAGGAAATTAAAGCAAGAATAAACAAGTGGGATAACATCAAACTAAAAAGTTTCTTCTCATCAAAGGAAACTATCAATAACCTAAAGAGGAAGCCTACAGAATGGGAAAGGATCTTTACCAGCCACCATTCTGATAGGGGGCTAATATCCAGAGTATACAAAGAGCTCAAAAGACTCTACACTAGCAAAACAAACAACCCAATCAAGAAATGGGCAAATGAACTAAATAGACACTTCACAAAAGAAGAGACACAAAGGGCTAATAGATACATGAAAAGATGTTCTTCATCTCTGGCCATCAGGGAGATGCAAATCAAAACTACACTGAGATTCCATCTAACCCCAGTCAGAGTAGCAAGCATAAAGAAATCAAATAACAACAAATGCTGGCGAGGATGTGGGGAAAGAGGAACTCTTTTACACTGTTGGTGGGAATGCAAACTAGTTCAACCACTATGGAGATCTGTGTGGAGATTCCTAAGAAAGGTGGGAATAGATCCACCATATGATCCAGCTATACCACTCCTGGGTATCTTTCCAAAGGAGTTGAATTCAGAGAACTACAGCAACATATGCATACCTATGTTCATAGCAGCACAATTTGTAATAGCCAAAATATGGAACCAACCCAGATCACCATCAACAGATGAATGGATAGCAAAACTATGGGAAATACACACAATGGAATTCTATTCAGCCATAAAGAAGAACAAAATTATATCATTTGAAAGAAGATGGAAAGCCCTGGAGAACATTATGTTAAGTGAGATCAGCCAAGCACAGAAGAAGAAGATACATATGTTTCCTCTAATATGCCCAAACTAGGAAACACAAAGAATACCAGAGGGACTCCAGATATTGAAGGGGAAATACTAGCTAAGTTTGGATGGTAAGATAGGAGAGGAGGAAGGCCGGTCTCGATTAATAAGGGTCTACACTTGAACATGTGTAAAATTATGAATAAGACATGGTTAACCTGGACAACCATTGGTGTGTGTGTGGGGGGAAATGTGGGCGGGGGGGGAGGGCACCAAATATAGTGTAAATGTATACTATTTATGTTCAATAAAAAAATTGTTATATAAAAAAAAATTGATGTCTCTACATATCTCCTAGCTCTTTTTTTCCAAAACAAATGTTTTTTAAAAAATATTATTGTAAATACAAAAATGTACATACATTCTTGAGACTCCTCACATTTGATTTCCTTCCAAACATACAATATTCTGATGCACATGTGACTGATAGAAAAATACTTATCAGTGGTTTACAATTTACGACTTATCATAACCAACTTTTTTTTAAAAGGAACATATTAAATATACCTGTTCTCTTTAACCTACCTTAAAGGATATTGCTTTGCCAAACATGATGCTTTGGTTTTAAACTACATAACTGAGAAGAAAAGAAAGACTTGTTACATATTGTGACTCAGTGAAAGGTGAAAATGTAGTACTTATATATATATAAAATACTAAGGTTTAAAAATGTTGACAGTAGAGCATTACTTTTAATGTGGCACCATGGTAACTATATACCCTGTGGGATAAGTAGCATTGCCATGAAGCCAAACTTGAGAGAAGTCAGAAGGCATGTCAAGAAATGGATTTAGACATATGGTTTTTTATGGAACTGAGGATGGAACCCAGGGGCATTCTACCTCCAAGCTACACCCCCAGCCCTTTTAATTCTTTATTTTGAAGCAGGGTTTCACTAAGTTGTGTAGGGTCTCACGAAGTTGAGTCTGTCCAGGAATGTGTAAACCTCCTGTCTCAGCCTCTAGATAATTTTTTTTTTAAAAAGACATTCATAGTTTGCATTCCCACCAACAGTGTAAAAAAGATTTTATTTCCCCACACCCTCACCAGCATTTCTTGTTATTTATACTTCTTTATATTTGCCACTCTGATTGGGGTTAGATGGAATCTCCGTGTAGTTTTGATTTGCATCTCCCTGATGGCTAATGATATTGAACATTTTTTCATGTATTTATTGGCCATTGTATCTCTTCTTTTGTGAAGTGTCTATTCAATTCAGCTGTCCATTTCTTAATTCGGTTGTTTGTTTTTCTAGTATAGAGTCTTTAGAGCATTTTGTATATTGTGGATATCAGCTCTCTATCAGAGTGGTAGCTGGTAAAGTTTTTCTCCCATTCTGTAGGCTTTCTCTTTAGGTTCTTGATGGTTTCTTTTGATGAGCAGAAATTTTTTAGTTTAATGTCATTCCACTTGTTAATTCTTACTTTAATTTCCTGCGCTTTGGAGGTCCTATTGAGGAAGTTACTACCTTTGTCTATATGTTGGAGTGTTGAGCCTATGCCCTTCTCTAATAGCCTCATAGTCTCTAGTCTGATTTCCAGGTCTTTGATCCATCTCGAGCTAATTTCTGTGCATGGTAAGAGGTAAGGATTTAGTTCCATCTTTCTACAAATAGATAGCCAGTTTTCCCAGCACCATTTTTTAAGAAGGCTGTCTTTTCTCCAGCATATGAATTTTGTCCCTTTGTCAAAGATCAATTGACTATAAGTGTGTGGACTTTTTTCTGTATCTTCTACAGTAACATATACATACCCATGTTCATAGCTGCACAATTCACAATAGCCAGAACATGGAACCAACCTAGACCTCCATCAACAGATAAATGGATAGCAAAATTATGCAAAGTACACAGATTGGAATTTACTCAGCAATAAAGAAGAACAAAATCATGACATTCTCAAGAAGGTGTAATGACCTGGAGAACATCAAGTAATATTAGCCAAGTACAGAAAGAGAAGGGGCATATGTTTTCTCTAATATGCTCAATTAAGGGAGTATTACGGATAGCAGAGGGACTCCAGATAATGGAGACGAAACCTCATCAAAGCCTGAAAGAAGCGATAGGAGAGGAAAAAGGCTGAGGTTAATTAATGATAAAACTACATTCGAATATGTGTATACATGTGAATATAACATAGTTAATCTGGACACTCAGTATTGGGAGGAAGAAAAAATGGGGAGAAGGGGAAGGGCACCAGGTACTATGTGAATATATACCATTGTCAACATTATCTACATTATGCTGTGAGACTATAATGTGTCAATAAAATAAAATAAATAAATAAGACATTCATAAAGCCTTTTGTTTTTATTGTAAAAATGAAAACTAATTCACATTAAAATAATCAAGTGGGATTTTTTTAAATTAAGTCATAAGATATCTTATTTATTTGAACTTTTTATATTACAGTAATCCAGGGAAACATAACCAATGGCATAAAAATTATGAGAGAATTAATTACATTGGCTTACAGTTTAAAGTTCTGAATAGTCTTAAAATTGGCATCTTCACACTGTATAGTTTTTTTAAAGATAAGCAATTACATGTTGAAAAATCTGGAACCTCAGAAGAGAGAGGCCAATGAAGAAGTCTCAGAGGACAATGTCCTGGCCGTCTTCAGAAAGCCAGTGGTGTGATTCTGCATTCCAAAGCTTTTAAAAGACCTAGAGTCTGAGGTCAGTGGGTGAGAACAACAGGAAAACAGTTACTCAGGAAGAGTCACATGTGTAAGAAAGTTTTCTCTTCCCACTCTGCTCCATTTGGGCCCACAGCTTCTTGGGTAGTGCTGCACAGATCCAGACAGATATTCTCCACTATATTTGCTAACCCACAGGCCAGCTTCTTCCCTAATTATGTTAATAGGCACAAACAGATGAATACTTTCTCAATTCTGTAGGCACCCCTCAAAGTTGTTAACTTAACAACCACAATTAACCATCATGTTTGAGGATACTGCATGGCTATCCTTAACCACAATACTGAAAAGGGTATATAACACAAGGCTAAAACTGTGTTATATAAAACTGAAAGCAACTTTGCACCATTAATTTTCAACAAAATTATACAGAAATGTTTTATTTGATGTTATTCTCATAATAATCACACATAACTATTTTTACAATTTTTGTAAAAAATTTGTTAAATTTGTACATTTTTTTGAAAAATTTTGAGTTTCACATTGTGTGTGTGTGTGTGTGTGTGTGTGTGTGTGTGTGTGTGTGTGTGGTACTGGGGATGGAACCCAGGAACATTCTGTCTCCAAGTTATACTCCTAGCCCCCACCCTCTTTTTTTTTTTATTCTTCATTTTGAAACAGGGTCTCACTGAGTTGCAAAGGGCCTCACTAAGTAGCTGAGGTTGTCCGCGAACCACAATCCTCCTGTCTCAGCCTCCCAAATGCTGGGATTACAAGCGTGCACCACCACTCATGGCTTAAGTTCACATTTAAATTTTTTTGTATTGGTGCACTGTCATTGTTAATGATAGATACATCGTGATGTGTTCATGTTTGCACTTAACATTATTTGGTATGTTTCTTTTTCTATACTTACCTTTCCCTTCCCTCCTCTATCCTCATATATGATAGTAAGATTCATAGTGATACATGCATACATGCACATGACATTATTTGGTCTGTTTCCTTCCCTTTACCTTCCCTTAATCTGATTACCCTTCCTCCCTTAATCCCTGTCCATTATTCTATTGGTCTTTCTTCTAACTTTAATGAGACCCCTTTACTTTTATTTTTTCCTTTCAAGCTTCCATATATGGGAGAAAACATATAGCACTTGATTTTCTGTATCTGGCTTAGTGTGATTTTTTCCAGTTTCATTTATTTTTCCTGAAAATGATATAATTTTATCATATTTTATGGCTGAATAGAACTCCATGGTGTGTATATACCACATTTTTAACCATTAATCTGATGTGGGGCATCTTGTTTAGTTTCATAAGTAAACTTATGAATTGTGCTACTCAAATAAAGGTAGGAATGAGTTGCTGTAATATTCTTTCAGAAAGATACAAGGAGTGGTTTAGCAGAGTCATGTGGTGGCTTGAACAATATATAATTAAATGCTTATCTTCTCAATTAATTTTAAGGCATATGGTCTTTAAGTATTACATAGCTTAAAATTTAAATCCTGCACAAGACTGCTTAGTTTGGGTGTCTATGATTTGTTATTATCAAGAAATAAGTACATTTAGTTGTTACTGGAGAGGTCCTCTTATTTATTTATTTATTTATTTATTTATTTATTTATTTATTTATTTTTGTGTGGTCCTGAGGTTTTGTTTTGTTTTGTTTTTAGTACTTGGGATCGAACCCAGGAAAATTGTGCCTCTGAGCTATATCCCCAGCCCTACTTTTTTTTTTTTTAGAAACAGGGTCTCACTCAGTTGCAGTGGAGAGCTCAATAAATAGCTGAGGCTGGCTGTGAACCTGCGATCCTCCTGTCTCAACCTACCAAGTACTGGAACCATGTACAAGCATGCACCACCATGCCTGGCTGGTCCTGAGTATAGAATCCAACAACATTCTACCTCTGAGATACACCCTCAACACTTTTTATTTTATTTTGAAGCAGGACATTACTAAGTTGATGAGGCTGATCTGGAACCTGTAATCTTCCTGTCTCAGCTTCTCAAGTACTGAGATTACAGACATGTGTCCCCATACTTAGTTGAAAGGTGGTATTTTAGAAGATGAAACTGCTGAACAATGAACTTTATATAAAATACCAAGTTATTCATTTCATGATGAATTGAGAAATTATTACAATTTAATGTTCAATATCTTATTTCTAACACAATAGCCAACATACACATTGTCGTACATAACTCAGTTTAAAGTTTTACTATAAATTTTCTCTTTTGGAGCTATATCAAACCAGTAATTTGAAATTATATGAGTTGTTACAGTCTAGTTCTGTCTCCAGTGTAGTAGCCCAGGCACAACTTCTATGAAAAAAAAAAAGTCAGAAAGAAATTAAAGCAATTTTTCAACAAATAAGAGAAAAGGTTAAGGACAAATTGCCAACCACTGAGCCAGTAATAGCAAATAAAAGGAGTCTGGTGGAAGGAGGTGAAGCTGGAAAAAAATATAAGATGGAAAATATTGGATTCTCCACTACTAGGACTAGCTTTGGGGAATGGGCAGAAACATAATAAGAAAACATGTCTGGAAAATATTTTAGAAATAATTTTTATTTACATTCACATACATATGCTATTGAAATTTATGTATAAAATATATATTGAGCATGTTGTTATGAACATTAAGACAAAATTCATAAGAAAATAAAGGAATGTAGTAAATTACACTTTAATAGATTCAGACATGAATATTCCACTAACTTCCTAGACTGCCAGCTACACACCATCCAGCTTGAGGTAATATTTGTTAAATATGATTTGATATCTCAGCTGCATGCTTAGTAATATGGCCTCATTTCTGAGTGGCTCTTTTGGGCCATCAAAGGAATACTTAAGTGGATTTAGTCTTTTTTGGTCAATAAAAAATTGGTCAGCTATCTTATATGAATAAACACAATTTTGCTAGATTACTCTTCAACTAGACTCTCCATATTGTTTAAATGGGATTTGTTTATTCATGGTTAGAGCAAGCTTTGCCTAGCTTTATACATGAGATTGAGTGGTACTAATAAAAAATAATGTCAAAGTATATTATTGAAATCCCTTTTAAAGATTTTTAACTGGAGTTTGAAGTAGATTCATAAAGAAGAAGTTCTAAATTTAAGAGAGAGCACAAACCAGGCATGATGGCACATGCTTGTAATCCCAGTACTTGGGAGGTGAGACAGGAGGATCACAGGGCAGGTTCACCTCAGCTACTTAATGAGATCCTATTTTTTTTTTTTGTGTGTGTGTGTGTGTGTGTGTGTGTTGTGTGTGTGTGTGTGTGTGTGTGTGTGTGTGTGGTACTGGGGTTCCTGGAAGCCCTTCTACCTCTGGGCTATACTCCCAGACCCATTTTTACATTTTTAAATTTGGAAACAGGGTCTCCTTAGCCAGTGCACGCGGCTGGCTTCGAACCTGCGCGATCCTCCTGTCTCTGCCTCCCAAGTGCGGGAATTACAAGCATGCGCCACCATGCCGGGCTTAATGAGATCCTATTTTAAGATAAAGAATAAAAAATAGGGCTGCTGGTGTAGTGACAAGGTAGAATGCCTCTGGGTTCAATCCCAGGTACCACGCACATACACAGAATGATGAGAGCACAAGTAGAGCAATTTCAGGTATAGAAGACTTTTGTATGGGAAGAAAATGTAAAACAAATTTATTATCACCATTCAATTTAATATATCTCTTATTTTACCATGTTATTATTTTTTAATGTAGGTATATTCTCAGGAATCACTTTGAGTCTTGAAAATATGATTCTCACTAGGCATGATAGTTCAGTTTTTAGGTGAATGATGTAGTAAGATTGTAGGCTTGAAGCCAGCTTCAGCAACTTAGTGAGACTTTCTTAATTTAATGAGATTCTGTTTCAAAACAAAATTAAGTTAGATTTGAGGGTATAGCTTGGAGGTAGAACATCTCTGGGTTCAAACCCCGACCCTACACACACAGAAAAAGAAAAAATATTTTCAACGTCTTGTTCTAAATTCTTCAGGCATAAATACACGGTCAACCGAAGAGTATAATGTATATAATAAGAAGCAAATAGAAAATATAAAATCACTTGCAGAATGCCTTTATTAGGGTTAGATACTATAGTAGTCATTTTTTTCTACCCAAAAAAATATAAGAAAATTTTTCTTTTCTGGGTTTTGACACATGCTTTATTTAATTACAAGTTCTTAAAATGTTGAGTTTATAAAGTTAGGAGTGAATAATGTTCTGTGGCACACAGAAATTAACTGATTGTTGCATTTTTCCTGAGCTATAGCTGTGATCCATAGTGTAATCAAATCTGAATTCTTCTTGCTACCACATGCAATTATGCTCTGCTATATAATTTAGAACTCACAATAAAAAGTCACACACAAATATAATTTGAATTTTCCATTGTGTTAATATCATAACTGCTGTTGTGAAGTTTTTGTTTCTTTTCTTCTTTAAACATTTTTATTCTTTTGTTCTGCTTCATTGTTAAGGCATAATCAATATATAATATAAATGTAAACTCTATATTCGTGGTATGTCCCATGATGGTTTGAGCTGCATAAAAGATGTATATGCATGTATGTAAAATGCATATACACACTCTGATATGATTCAACCATCCTGTCACATACGTTTTTGTAGTCATAATATTTATAATCTCATCTCTTCACAAATTTCAAGTACAAAATAAGCTGTTATAAACTATAGTTACCATGCTTTGAAGAAAATATCTATAACTTACTCACCTTAACATTAATTTTTTTATCCTTTATTCAATATTTCCCCATTTTCTTCCAACTAAGGCCCAGGCAACCACCATTCTATTCTCTGTTTCTATGAATATAGCTACTTTAGATTTTATATATAAATGAAATTATGCATTATTGTCATTCTGTACCAATAACAACAAAAGAATGTCCTCTTGATGCATTTGTTTAAATGAATTTACTAACTATGAGATTATTTTAGGGCTCTTTGGTTTTATTCATATTTTCTCTTTTCTTTTGATTTAGCATTGGCAGGTTGTATGTTTCTAGTAGTGTATCCATTTCTTAAAATCTTCCAATTTTGTGGTGTTTTTATAACTGTCTTATGATCCTTTGCATTTCTGTGGTATCAGTTATAAAACCACCTTAGTATCTTGTTTTGAATTTTAAGCATTTTTTTCACCATAAGAATGAAAATGTATCGAATACCAACCTATTTATAGAAAAACAAGTACCTTTTTACATGTTAAAATTTCATTACATTTGAATTTTTCTGTTATTCAAAGAGCCCACATAATTTGTTATTTAGAGGATACTTAACAAATTATATGACTTAAAAATTCAGTATCCAGAGTGCTTTTTACAATTATTTCCATTTGAGAAATGGAGTAAAAGTGAGTAGTAATCATAGGCAAACTTCACACAATAATCTGGATAATATGAAGGAAACACCATGACGGCTTTTGGATATTTTATTATGGATAAATATCCACACACAGAAGGAAGTACCAGCATTCAGATGTACACAGCTGAGCGAGCCTTCCAATACATGGGGTGCCCTTAGGAATCTTATTTCTCTTAGTAAAGGACACAGGATATGAGAGTAGTGTTAGGGGTTTCACCAGATGTTCATGACTGGGTTATTATCCAGCCTGCTGGTAGCATCAAATACCAAACCATTTGCTCCTATTTGCAAGAGAGGCTCATGTAGAAGGTACCGACAATTTCTGCTTATATTGCTCGACCAGCTAGTTGAAGTGGAAGCCAAGGACAATGAGAACAGCATGGCCAGGATTATGGGCAGCCTTTGGTGCCAGGTTTCCTGAGCTCCAGTTTGAACACCACCACGCCTCTCAGAGTAAGACCTTGTACAAACTGCTCAAATTACTTTCTTGTTCTGTTATTCCTATTCTTGGGATAATATTAGAAACTCTCATGGAGTTGAGATTAAGATGAAATGCTATATTATAGACAATGGCACTAAAAAGTGTGATCTGGCTATACCAATCCTGGGTATCTTTCTAAAGGGGTTGAAATCAGAGAACTACAATAACATGCATACCCATGTTCATAGCAGCACAATTCACAATAGTCAGAATATGGACCAAATCTAGGTCTCCATCAACAGATGAATGGATTGCAAAGTTATGGGAAATAAACGCAATGGAATTCTACTCAGCAAGAAAAAAGAACAAAAGTATGTCATTCGCAAGAAGATGAAAAGACCTGGAGAAAGAAGGCTGATTAATGGAGGAGCTACATTCGAATATGTGTATAAGTGTGAATGTATCATGGTTCACCTGGACACTCATTCTTGGGGAAGATAGGGTAAGTGTGTGTGGGGGACTAAGTAGATGTGTGAATGTATGCCATTGTCAATATGATCCACATTGTGATGTGAAACTATAGTGTACCAATAAAAAATAAAAATAAAAACATTTTTACAATCAAAAATTAAAAAAAAAATTAAAAAGTGTCAGCTTCAGAGAAATGACTTATGAAATCTTCATCATGCAGAAAAAATTGATAAATATTTAAAAATAGGGAAGTATTATTCAGTAGAGTTAGAAACCAGGAAAAATATATTTTTTCAAACAATTTGTATTAACTCTTGAACTATATCCACTTTTCCTTTTTGGAAAGGAAGAACAAAAATCAACATAATTGATAAGAATAAGTAAATGAGGAAGGGTAGGATTATAATAACTTCGGTATATATGATAGTAAGAAATAATATTCATAGTTTTTTTTTATTTATTTCTATAATTTAATCAGTTCTTTGAAAATGGATACTGTAATTATTTATCTGATTTCGTGCTTCATTGACAATATTACCAACATTTCTTGGTTATAACTTGGAGTACTGACTGATTCAACAGGATACATACTGATATTATAAATATACTTGATATTTTGAAAATTCATCCTTCTCCTGTTTATGACAACTGGATCATGTTAAAAAATCATCAATCATCTGTCCAACAAATATATCAATCTAACAAACATTTCTTGCATAAATATCATGGATAAAAAGTTGAAAAATCTACTTAAAAAGACAAAGAATTTTGCATTCAGTCATTGTCAAGAATGTATAATTCTGTGGGAAAAATAAAATATACTATGTAAATACTAAGTAAACATAGCCTATTTAGTTATAACTTGGCAATAATGAGGTATCTTAAACATAGATTTCAATTTATGAAGGAATGGTTAAAGAAGGGAAATAAAAAGAAAACAATACTTTATGTTTCAAAATGTGTTCAGATATTTTTGCCAAAATAGGTTGGTCTTAGTTTAGCTCCAGTGATGATTTCGGCCTAACAAGACTGAGAAGAAAAATGCAGATGGTCTAGGTGGTAATCTAACATAATTCTATGTTTTTTAGAGGCATTTTGTAAAAAATAATCTTAAGTAATTTTTCAATTCAAATTCTCTCCACTCACATTTGAAATTAAATTTGAACTCACTCTTCATCCAAGTATGACTATATTTCATTATGCTTTTAATTAGTCTAAAATTATAATAAAATAAAATATAATTGCTAATTTGGAAATAAATAACCTAGCTGTCTGCAAAATGCTAAAATGCATATTTCAATGTCTTAGTTATTTAAGCCTAATATTTGCTAAGTCTCTTCTTCAAATGATCTCAGTAAACCTTAGCTATTGTCATCATAGTCTAGAGATTTTCAAAGTGAAAATAATAATTGTATCATTATGATGTATAGAAAACTAGAATGGGTTGCTGATTATGACAATTTTGAATTTGTCATAAGCTAGAACTAGAAAATTGTTTCTTTTTTAACCTTAAATCTAATCAAACATAAACTCATTTAGCACTGTCAAAGTCTCATTACTTGGCTTGTCAGAGAAAAAACTGGTGATTACCACCACATATATTTGTATATTTTAATTGCTATTTATCTTCAAAGTTTCAACTCTGTATAGAAACAAAGAAAAGCAATTAAAGTATCATCAGAGGTTGGCAGAACAGAGTAAATAGCTACTGTCAGCCGTAAATGAGCAACCACATTCAGTTAATAAGAAAATGTGTTCAGGGTTCAATCAGTATGTGAAAGGATCTAATCAGTATGTGAAAGGAATGAGTAATAATTTTACCCAATAAATTAAAATTGCAAAGAAATTTTAGTGTTTTGTTTTATATTTATCTCTATGCAACTTGAAACTCATATTGATATATGTACACACACACACATGTATGCATATATATATGTGTGTGTGTGTGTGTGTGTGTGTGTGTGTATGCAGAAGTTCACATGTACACATGCACAGCTGCACATACACACTTTATTATTAGCTGCTGCTTAATTATTTCAGGTAATTTATTTGAATATTCACTTTTTAAATAGAAAATTTGCAGAAAAGGTGAAATATGGCAATTGAGAGATGCAGCATCTCTCACTAGCTGAAACAAATTAAGTTCAACAACTGAGACAGAAGGGTCTTAATAAAGAAAAAGTTAAACGTACAATCCAAAACAGACTTGGGGAGTACGGCAGAAAAAATCCAGCAACTGAACTGCAAGATTCACCACAACACATAAAGAAAGCAGTGAGCTGAAGACACGGCGGCCGGCGGAGTGCAGGCGCAGGCGCAGTCGGCCTCAGGGCCGCTTGCCCAAATGGGACTTTTGGGTCTTTAACATTCCCAGAGAAGCTCTAAAGTCTGAAAGTGACCAGAGAGTTCCAATACCTGAAGTTGCTAGCTAACTGGAGCTCCTGAGCGGCACCCAACAAAGGCAGCCCCACAGACATGCCCGGAGATCAGCAGGGACCGGGAAGTGGACCTGCTCACCACGGAAGCAAAAAGTCAGCAGTATACGGGAGAGCTGCCAGAACTTCAGAGCCACAGATTGGACTGCCAGCGTGAATTCAGAGGAGCCACGGACCTGGCGAGCACACAGTGAGTACAATATATGTGAGTGCTAGTGTGCGCAAAGTGGGCCAATTCAACTCCAGGACCAAAGAAGAGCGCTTTAGGCGCAATACCTGCATGGGGCCACAAGGGGCCACTCCAAGTAAATACAAGATTCACCATATATCAGCAACATAGTAGGACTGTTATCTCTTTTATTATTATTTTATTTTTATTTTTATTTTTATTTTATTTTATTTTTTTACTATTTTTCTATCCTTTTATATTTTATTTTTTGCTATTGCAGTTTGGTATTGTTTGTTTTACTTTTTGGGTCTTTGGGTTTGTTTTGGTTTTTGGTTTCCTGGGGGGATAAGTTTTTTTTCTGGGGAAATAAGTCTTTTCTAAAGTCCTAATACAAAGACTGGGCTAAAAATAATACCCACTATTGATGGGAAGACAGCAGAAAAGCAGACCTGAGAACTTTGAAAATATGAGAACTAGGAATAATGGAGAAATGACAGAAATCACGAATACTGACCTACAAGAAATGCAGGAAGGGGAGTTCTGAATCTTGATCTACAATATGATGAAAGGATTTAAAACAAGTTTAGAGGAGATGAAAGATGAGTTAGAAACACTAAAAAAGAATCAGAAAGAGGTTAGGAATGAAAGAGTCAATAAATGAAATGAAGTCGGCAATAAAAGGAAATTCTGGAAGATTAGAGGAAACGGAAAGTAGAATATCACTGTTAGAAGACAGTTCATCCAACACTGAAAACACAGTCAATAGTATGCAGAAGTCATTACAGCAACAAAACCTAAACATACAGCAAATTTGGGACAACATGAAATGCCCTAACTTATGGATAAAAGGCATTGAAGAAGGGATAGAGGTATAGACCAGGGGCATCTGTAATCTCTTCACAGAAATAATTTTGGAGAATTACCCAAACATGGAACGAGAGATAGATCTTCATGTTCAAGAGACATACAGGACACCATTAAGACAAGATTAAAGAAGAACCTCCCCACGCAACATAATAGTCAAAATGACTAACATAGAGGCCAAGGAAAAGATCTTAAAAGCAGTGAGAACAAAAGGTCGGGTGACATACAGAGGCAAAACAATAAGAATCTCCCCAGACTATACAACCCAGGTCATGAATGCCAGGTAAGACTGGTATGACTTGATCCAGACCTTGGAAGAAAATAACTCCCAACCGAAGCTGCTCTATCCAGCAAAACTACTATTCAAAGTCGACGGTGAAATAAAAGTATTTCAGGATAAACAAAATCTCAACATATTTATGAATTCAAGGCCAACACTAGAGAAAATAATTAAAGAAATAAACTATAAAGAAGAAAAAAGAAGCAGACTTCAGAGCCAGAGAAGAGAGGAAAGTGATCAGAGGGGCTTCTAAGTAAGGAAGAAAGAAAAAGCTACCAAACAGATGACAGAAAACAAAAAGCATATTTTAATAATAACTCTTAATGTCATAGATTGGCAACGTGGATCAAAAAACATAACCCAAATATATGCTGTTTGCAAGAAACTCACCTAACAGCCAAAGACACTCACAGACTGAAAGTGAAAGGATGGAAAAAGATATACCATGCTACTGGAGAACAAAAAAGGGCAGGGGTAGCAATCCTGATATCCAACAACACACACTTTAAACTAAGACACATCAGAAGAGACAAATCAAGGCACTTTCTTTTATTAAAAGGAACAATACACCAAGGTGATGTAATGATAGTAAACATTTATGCTCCGAATGTGAATGCAACCACGTTTGTAAAACAAACCCTTCAAGACATCAGATCTCAAATAGACCCAAATACAATAACTTCAATATACCTCTCACACCACTGGATCGATCTTTAAGGCAAAAGTTGAGTAAAGACTCTTTAGAACTAAAGAAAACTATAAACCAAATGGACCTAATAGACAAATACAGGATATTTCATCCAGAAACTACAGAATACACATTCTTCTCATCAGCCCATGGACCTTCTCCAAAATAGATCACATCCTGGTACACCAAGAAAGCACCAGCAAATTTAAAGGATGTAATATAATCCCTTGCATCTTTTCAGACCATAATGGAATTAAAGTAGAAATCAACAACAGGAAACTCAAAAGAAACTATGCAAATACATGGAGACTGAATGATACACTATTGAATGATGAATGGGTAAGAGCAGAAATTAGGGCAGAAGTAAAGAAATTTTGGGAAATAAATGAAAACAGAGACACAACTTACCAAAATCTCTAGGACACTATGAAGGCAGTATTAAGAGGAAAGTTTATTGCATTGAGTGCTCACATAAGAAGGACTCAGAATCGCCAAGTTCAGACCCTATTGGCACAACTCAGGGATCTAGAAAGACTGCAACAGTCCAACCCCAAAACCAGCATAAGACAGGAAATTACTAAAGTTCAAGCAGAAATAAATGAAATAGAGAAAAAAAAAAAACAATTCAAAGAATCAACAAAACAAAAAGCTGGTTCTTTGAAAAGGTTAATAGAATTGATAAACCTAACCAAAAGAAAAAGTGAATCAATGCTAATTACTAAAATCAGAAAGGAAAAAGGTGGTGAAGAAATTCAAAGGATTATCAGAAACTACTTTAAAAATTTATACTTCAATAGACAAGAAAACATGGAAGAAATCAATAGATTCCTAAACACAGTTAACCTACCTAAACTGAACCAAGAGGACATAGCAAGCATAAACCAACCAATAGCAAACAATGAAATAGAAATGGCAATAAAAATTCTTCCATCAAAGAAAAGCCCAGGCCCAGATGGGTTTCCAGCTGAATTCTACAAAGCCTTCAGTAAAAGATTAATACCAATACTTCATAACTTATTCCAGAAAATTGAAAGAGATGGAACTCTCCCAAATTCCTTCTACGAGGCCAGTAACACATTAATCCCCAAACCAAATAAAGATACCTCAAGAAAGAAAAACTACAGACCAATATCTTTAATGAACATAGATGCAAAAATTCTAAACAAAATACTAGCCATATGCATTCAAAACCATATCAAGAGAATAATACACCATGACCAAGTTGGTTTCATCCCAGAAAAACAAGGTTGGTTCAACATATGCAAATCAATACATGTTATTCACTACATAAATAGAATCAAGAATAAAAACCACATCATCATAGCAATAGATGCTGAAAAAGCCTTCGACAAAATCCAACACCCATTTATGTTAAAAACACTACAGAAAATTGGAATAAAAGGAACATACCTCAACATCTTTAAGGCAATATACAACAAACGCAAAGCCAACAATACTGAATGGGGAAAAACTGCAAGAATTTCCCCTAAAATCGGGAACAAGACAAGGATGTCCACTATCACCACCTCTCTTCAATAGAGTCCTTGAGACTCTTGCCACAGCAATGAGACAAGAGAAGGAAATCAAAGGAATTCAAATAGGAAGAGAGGAATTAAAATTATCCTTATTTGCAGATGACATGATCCTTTACCTAGAACACCCTAAGAACTCAACCAAAAGACTTCTGGAGTTAATTAACAAATTCAGCAAAGTTGCAGGATACAAAATCAACCTAAAGAAATTAGAGGCTTTTCTTTATACCAACAATTAATCCACAATGAAAGAAATAAAACAATCAATTCCATTCACTATAACCTCAAAATCAATAAAATACCTAAGAATAAACCTAACCAAAGATGTAATAGACCTCTACAACAAAAACTATAAAACATTAAAGAAAGAAATTGAAGAAGATCTTGGAAGATGGAAAGACCTCCTGTGCTCGTGGATAGGCAGAATAAATATCATCAAAATGGCCATTCTGCCAAAAATGATTTATAGATTCAATGCAATTCCCATTAAAATACCATACATTCTTCACAGACCTAGAAAAAGCAATCATGAACTTTATTTTTTTTTAATTTTTTGGTGGTACTGGGGGTGGAACCCAGGGGCTTTTCTACCTCCGGGCTATACTCCCAGACCTATTTTATATTTTATTTGGAAACAAATAAAATTTTATATTTTATTTGGGTCTCACTAAGTTGCTGAGAGCCTCACTAAGTAGCTGAGGCTGGCTTTGAACCTGTGCGATCCTCCTGTCTCAGCCTCCCAAGCACGGGGATTACAAGCATGTGCCACCACGCCCGGCTTCCAATCATGAACTTTATATGGAGAAAGAAAAGACCCAGAATAGCCAAAGCAATTCTCAGCAACAAGAATCACACAGGAGGCACCACAATCCCAGACTTCAAACTATACTAAAGATCAATAGTAGTAAAAGCAGCATGGTACTGGCACAATAACAGGTACACTGACCAGTGGATTAGAATAGAAGATACAGAAAGAAATCCACACACCTACAGTCAATTAATCTTTGACAAAGGGGCCAAACTCATATGCTGGAGAAAAGACAGCCTTTTCAACAAATGGTGCTGGGAAAACTGGCTATCCATTTGTAGAAAGATGGAAATAAGCCCCTATATCTCACCATGAACAGGAATCAACTGGAGATGGATCAAAGACTTAGAAATCAGACCAGAGACTGTGAAGTTATTAGAGGAGAACATAGGCTCATCACTACAACATATTGGCACAGGCAGTAACTTTCTCAACAAAACCGCCAAACCTCAGGAAATTAAAGCAAGAATCAACAAGTGGGATAGCATCAAACTAAAAAGTTTCTTCTCATCAAAGGAAACCATCAAGAACCTAAAGAGGAAGCCTACAGAATGGGAGAAGATCTTTACCAGTCACCACTCCGATAGGGGGCTAATATCCAGAATATAAAAAGAGCTCAAAAGACTTTGCACTAGCAAAATAAACAACCCAATCAAGAAATGGACAACTGAAATGAATAGACACTTTACAAAAGAAGAGATACAAATGGCCAATAGATTCATGAAAAGATGTTCTTCATCATTAGCCATCAGGGAGATACTAATCAAAACTACACTGAGATTCCATCTAACCCCAGTCAGATTGGCAAGCATAAAGAAATCAAACAATAATAAATGCTGGCAAGGATGTGGGGAAAGAGGAACTCTTTTACATTGTTGGTGGGAGTGCAAACTAGTTCAACCACTATGGAGATCTGTGTGGAGATTCCTTAGAAAACAGGGAATAGATCCACCATATGATCCAGCTTTACCACTCCTGAGTATTTTTCCAAAGGGGTTGAAAACAGAGAACTACAACAACATATGCATACCTATGTTCATAGCAGCACAATTTGTAATAGCCAAAATTTGGAAACAACCTAGGCCCCCATCAACAAATGTATGGTTTGCAAAGTTATGGGAAATACACACAGTGGAATTCTATTCAGCTATAAAGAAGAACAAAATCACGTCATTCGTAAGAAGATGGAAAGGGCTGGAAAGCATTATGTTAAGTGAGATCAGCCAAACACAGAAAGAGAAGGGACATATGTTTCCTCTAATATGCCCAAATGAGGGAGCACTGGGGATACCAGAGGGACTCCAGATAATGGAAATGAAATCCCAGCAAAGTTTGAATGGAAAACTAAGAGAGGAAGGAGGCTGAACTTGATTGATGTGTGGCTATTTCCAAGTAGGTGTAAAAGTACGAATATAGCAAGGTTAGCCTGGGTATTAAGTATCAGGAGGGGGGAAGGGAAATGAGGGGGGGAAAGGGCACCAAATACAGATTAATTGTATAATATTTACTTTCAATAAAATAACAATAATAAATAAAAAAATAAATAGAAAAATTTAATCCCTATGTGTATTTTTGCAACTATCAGAGATTAAAATTGTTATGGCATAAAGATTATGTGATTACATCATTGTTTCCTGGAAAATACTTGTGGCTCTGAAGCCAGCTGATTCCTCTTAGGTAATGCAACTGTGAGGCCACTTTTCCTCATTTTCAAAGGGTAGGGCTTGCTAATGGATAATTCAACGTGTATATTTTGCTTAATTCCAGGCTTGTTGTGCATCAAGTACCACAAGTTATCTTGAGAACCAGAGATATTTACTTCATATTTGTAAAGAATATTAAGATGTATATGCTATCATTCAAGATGGTATAATGAAATACATAACATTATGAAAAATGCCCAGCATATCATTGTGAGTGTCAAACTGTTAATTCTATAGAGCTCTTTCTCAAAATAATTACTAGAAAACATGGGAAATCAGATATAATTAAACAAAAACAAATTATATCCACATCATTCCCGTGCTCTGTTTAATTCCATGTTTTATGTGTAGTCATCAGTTCTAGGATTTTGGATATCAGAGAAAAGAACTATTGATTGCTGAAAACAAAAGTTCTCCATACGGAGGCTAAAAAAATAAAAACACAGAACAACATCAAATCACACTTGGTAAAGAAAATGGACATGCTTTTATTATATTTATTTATATGCTTATTTGTTGCCTTGTATTCCTTTGAATGGTATTCTCTTCCAATTCCATTTCTTCATTTAGTTGTGCCTTAATTATATTTTTATTTCTGTTTTATTTACAGAATTGGTATTTTCCTTTTCTACCATTATCTCATTTTATTACAATTTAAACATTTATTTTGCTCTTTTCACTAACACTGTTGAGATATTTTGTATTTTTCTCTATTGACTAAAAACAGAAATTATCCAAACATTGTCAAAGATCTTCTTTAGCTCAAAAAGCTAGAAAAAGTAAAAACCCTGTATATTCCTTATTTTTCTCATTTTGCCTTGAGTCAAATGATATATTTTCATGGAATTCTTTTGCTTCATGAATGTTTGATGGAAAACACCACATTTTAGAGTAAACTACTGCATATCACAGAGTTAATCTTCCATAAATTTTATGTATTTATGTTTATTATGTTTTTGATAATCATTGAGTAAACATGAATTTATGATTTAACATTACTTGACAAATAGCTGGAAGCGAGCTAATTATGTTTCTAGATTAGGAAAACAATGTTTAAAATGTGCAAGTATCACTATTGTATGATTTTTGAAAGTTAAAGAATCTACCAAGCATATGACTAACCAAGAAGCCATTTACCATCTCACAAATGTAGATTGAATTAAGATCATGACTCTTATTAACAGCATCTTTGTAAAGTAAGTTTTCAATCCACTACTGCATATATTAAAAACATTATCAAATCCCTTAACCCTTATTTAATATGGCTGCGCATTTTAAAGCAATCGGAACCATATTCATTTCATTATTAAAAGTAATCCGTAACGACTACAATGTAGTAAATCACCAAGAGAGCATTCAGCTTTGACCAATGGAACTTGCTAGTTTGCAAATGAAAAAAAAAATATATAAGGTCCTTGTTAAATATCTGGCAGTATAACTGAATAACTGATGTTATGATTTAAAAGCTGAGAAAATCTTAAATGGGGGATTATCTAAAGATATTTAATGTGATGATAATTCTTTTTGATGTGAGATTGTTCTGACATTGGAATGCTAGGTAAATACTCCTCTTGCAAATATCTCATCTGCCACATCTTTAGAGTGTTATGTATTTTTAGTTTTTCCTCCAGGCTTAAATCAAGTCTGCAAAACACATGTTATCCAGACATTTTGTGTTAGTTGACCCTGACATCTTTTTCCTCAGCAATTTAATTAGTCATGAAGAAAACTGCAAGACCTCAAATTGCGCCTGTGTAAAATAGGAGCAAATCTGAACTTAAACAGAGAAAACAATCAGTCCATTTCAGCACAAATTTAAAAAAAGGGAGAAAATGAACATTACAGCTTTGTAATGAGAGCCTCCCTGTACAAAAAGCACAGCTATTGGAGCAGTCATAATTTATATTCTGAACTTTTTAGGAGTTTACAGAATAGGGTTTCCATGCACTGAATGTCTCAATATCTTTTACTGGGGACTGAACCCAGAATCATTCTAACTTTGAACTGTATCCTTAACCCTTTTTATATTTTGTTTTGAAACAGTCTCCCTAGGTTGCTGAGAGTCTTGCTAAATTGCTGAGGCTGGTCTCAAACTTGGTACTGGAATTATAGGCAAGCTCCACCACACCCGGATTTGTAACCTATCATCAGTGATGTGAATTTTTCACACATTAGTGCCATAATTATTGGCAGATGTTTCTGAGATCCAAGAGTATTATAGCCACCAGAATGTACTGTTGTTTAAATCTGGTATACATCTTAGTGATAAGGCTATAAAGTCTGGATTTTTATTCTTGATTTTCTACATACATTTCTGTAGCTTCAAATTAAATCACTCGCCTTCTGTGTTATCCTTTTGTCTGTCATAAATATATTAAAAAATCAGCAAGATATTAGTTTCCTGTAATATAGATGAGTTTTATATTTCCATGTCAATTTTTTTTCATACAATTCCATCTTTAGCTACCAATATTTTTTTTATACTTTCTTTTGGTGTATTTCCATTTGGTGTATACACCATAGTGAGGCTCAAAGTGATACAAACACATATTCACAAAGCACTTGTGAGCTTCTTTTTGCATCCCACCCCACCCTCCTCACCTCCATCCACTTTAGTGTAAATGAGATTGGTAGTACTACTTCATAAGTGATACTGTTATGCATATACGTAGCATTACTTTGCCTTTTTTCTCCCTCAGCCTTTAATTTGCATTCATCTCCCCAAACACTTTCCACTCTACTACTGGTCTTTCTCTTATCAATTATCTGAAATCCATTATTTCTACTTTCTCTCTCTCTAGCTTGCACATATGAGACACAACATATGATCTTTAATTTTCTGAGACTGGCTGACTCATTTAGCATAATATTTAGTAATTACATTAATTTGATCTATTTTTCTGTGAAGTGCATAATCCTCTTTTTTATATCTGAGTAGAATTCTATTGAGGGTATATACATACATTTTCTTTATCCATCCACCTGTTGATGCACATCTAGGTTGGTTCCATAACATTGGTATTACTGATCGAGCTACTATTAACATGAAGATGCATGTAACACCATGATTTTAATTTTCTCTGATAAAAGTTTGATTGCTTTAGTAAGTTGATAGGTTACATTCTTACTTTTTCACAGAGTTGACTTACAAAAAACTGAAAATGTTGAAATTAAAAAACTTGCTAAAATTTTCTTTCTTCTAAATTTTTTTTGCATTATCTTTCTGTTTAATTCATGAGGAACATCAACAAACCCACCATGTTTATGATGGATGCTTACATGTTTGTATTTTGTGCTATAATTATTAGTAAGGAAAACTCCACTATCTTTAGGTACTGCAATGAATAGATCTGTTGTTAAAGATTGAAAGATTTCCATCTTTTCTTCTGCCACACACACTTCCAATTTCTCCTCCCAATCCCAAGAGCATATAGAAAAAACAGTGATATATTTTCATCCTTTCAGTTGAAATAACAGGTTACAAAGGCATTTTAAAAACTGGTAATCAGCTGGGTGCGGAGGTGCATGCCTGTAATCCTAGTGCTTGGGAGGCTGAGACAGGAGGATGGCGAAGGTTCGGGGCAGACTCAGCTATTTAGTGAGGCTCTCAGCAACTTAGTGAGACCCTGTTTCCAAATAAAATATATTTAAAAATATAGGGCAGGGAGTACAGACAGAAGTAGAAAGCCTCTGGGTTCCACCCCCAGTACCACAAAATAAATAAATAAATGAATATAAATAAATAAATAAATACTGGTAATCAAATTGATACTTTATGGAAGCATATATTGATTGTTTTTTTAATTCCCAAACAATCTCAATGTTTCAGAACAACAACATTCTACAATTTTTTTTTTTTTTTGTGGGTCTGGGGATAGAACCCAGGGACATTTGACCTCCTAGCTACACCCCCTGACCTATTTTTTATTCTTTATTTTGAAACAGGATCTCACTAAGTTGCAGGGAGCCTCACTAAGTAGCTGAGACTGTTTGCAAACCTGATCCTCCAGTCTCAGCCTCCTGAATGCTGGGATTACAAGCATGAGCCACCACGCCAGGCTCCACATCCTACAATTCTTATCAAATACTCAAATTTTATGTTATCTTTATTTGCTCTACTTGCTAACAAAAAACTTCTATTATATAAGTAGTACATAATATTTTATAAAAGATTTCACAGTCAGGAATAATTTTAGGTAAGTAAAAAAGGCTTACAGTTTGTCATTAAACAGATATTTTTATTATAAACAAGTTAATGAAAATATGGTTCAATACCTGTCTAACTTAACATCTCCCTAAAGGAAACTTTTTCTTATAGATTTGAATTCATTTTAGTTTAAATATTTATATATAAATTTCATTAGCTCTTTTTTATTCTCCTTTTCATACTGTATTTAATGCTATTTTATGAAATCAGATACATAGTTGAACTTACTCACATTATAAAGAGGCGATCCAATACCAAGATTTGTGATATGTTGAAAAATTTCACTTATTCATAAAGTGTATCAGCTTTCTCAAGACTTTATTAATAATAGATACCAATTAAATGATAAACAAAATAATTATAAATTTTTGTAATCGATACTTAAGTAGAGATCATACAAAACACAGTTTTTCCTGGTAGCAATATTTAACTTTGAAGAGTGAATAATATGAGAATAGTATGGCTAGATTGTTCAATAAAAAATAAAAATAAATTAAAAAATTGAGTTTCTGAGAAAAGCAAATTCAAACTCAAACCCTGCTTTCCACTGATTATGATTTAATAATTAATTCATTTTACATGTCAAAGCCATATGCATTTTCTGTCATAGTTGAAATTTCTAGATTTTTCTAGGTTTTTCAAGAAGCCTATATAATTTTCAAAGAATGGCAAAAAAAGCTAATTTGGTATTAATTTTATTTCTCTTTGGACTGAGTGAGTAATTCAGCGAAACTACTTGCCTAGCATCTAGAAGACTCAGCACCACAAACAAAATAAACAAAAAAAGAAAACAGAAAAAAAGAAAAGCTTATTTCTCTCAATATTTATTGCAAACTGTCAACATGTAATAAATGGAAATTTTAATGATAGACTAGCCTTTTATACTTTGCCCATATTTTCCCATTTACATTTTATTGCTATTTTTGTAGAGAACATTTATATTTATTTAATTTGTTCGTTTGTGTGTTTTTTTGTTTACTTTTGTTGTGGTACCAGGGATGGAACCCAGGGGCATTCCACCTCCAAGTGACACCCCCAGGCCTATTATTTTTTTATTATTCTTTGTAATTTTAAACCAGAGTCTCAGTTGCAAAGGATCTCGCTTAGTAACTAAAGCTGTCCATAAACCAGGATCCTCTGGTCTCAGCCTCCTGAATGCTGGATTTAAAAGTGTGCATCACCATGCATGGCTAGGAAAACATGTATTTAATTTTATTTCTTTATATTCTGTTTGTTACTCCTCATATTTTATAATATCCATGAAAGTTTTCATTCTATGATTTACTTGATATGTTGTGTCATTTTGCAATTATACTTGATGACCAGAAATTCCCAATACTTGCTCAGTGTATCCTTCCCCCATTTTCCTAAATGTCCTCATTTTCTAGTCTAAACTTCCAATATGCCCCTTGCTTATCACACTCTTGCACTGAAGAGAAGATCCCATTGTCCTTCTTAACTCTAACAACCCCCTCTAGACAATAGTTAACAATCACTCCATGCCCTGTCCAATCTTATCTTTAAAACTTCCCTCTACAGTAACTAAGTGCCACTGCCCCTCCCTGTAGATTTTTCTCCTTAAACTACTTATAATAAATGTTTAGTCTGTAAGCAGACTAGGAGGTCCATTTTTCACTGGAGACCCTCCGCCTTAGGATTTATCCCATAAAGTCCATAGTCTTCTTTCTGCTTTTAACTTTACCCTAGAAGTTCTTTTCAAATTAATTATAATCTTATATAAGTTTTTCTTAGATTTGTGCCTCTAGCTTTTTTTGCAGCTCTTTTTTTGCAGCTTTTTTTTGCAGCTCTTTTGTATTTTAGCTATTTTCATATATATTTGACATTATTAATAGAATGTCATTTCCATTTTATCCACTTTATTTATCTATTTATCTATTTTATCCTCATTTTCCTTTCTACAAAAATTATTTAATAAAAAACACAAAGCTTAGAATATATATAATTTATCAGACAATGAATCTCACTTTTCTCTTTTTATTCCATTAGATAAAACTGCTAAACTTAGAGTACCTTCCTTTAAAAAATTTCTTTATCTTGTCAATGCATAGACATACATATATACATGCATATACATGCATATATGGTGCATATATATTCACGTATATATTTTTATCTTTTATTCCAAAGTAGTGATTATTTTATTGGTTATTTATAAATTTCTATTAAGTTGAGGTTCAGAGAGATAGAAACATACATGCACACAGTTCTTGTGTTCCCCTCTGGATCTCAACAGGTGGTTTAAAAGGCTGACTTTCACAGCAAGCATCTGCCCTGCAGGGTTAGACTATTGTTCTTTCCAGAGTAACTGACAAAATGTAAAGTGAGAGATATAAATCTCTGTCTTTCTCTTATTATGTGAGAACTGATCAAAACAGGAGGATCCCATCCCTAAGATCTAGTCTAATTACCTCCCAAAGACCGTATCTCTAAATACCTTCAAACTGAAGTTAAGATTTCAATATAAAAATTTTTAGAGGAGAAAAACTTTTAGCCCATAGCTTGGATATATGAAAATCAAGTTCCTAGAATGTGCAACAGCTGCAATAGAACACATTTTAAAATTAATAAATGTCTATCTACTTTATCAATTTAGGATATGTAGAAGATATCCAAATCTGGAAATAGATTTTGGATGAGATAATAAGACTTCAAAACAACACTTGCTTTTATGTGTTTTAATATTTCAAGATTAGTTATTTTATATTAACTTATCTTCTATTTAGAAAACAATGTTAAAAGTGTTATCTGGAAGTATTTTATGTAAAAGTTACTAGATTATTAAAAGTTAGAAAATAATTTTGAAAATCTAGGAATTTCATAATAAAGGCTAAAATATTTCTGAATACTAGCAAAACAGAAATATGTAATTTAAATAATTTTCAAATATATATTCCACTATAAAAATAATTTCATATTTTTGTTTGTTTTCAAAGAGTTTTAATACATGGAGTATTTCTAAGATCTATACTTTTTCACCCGATTTTCAGCTATTTGGAGGTTCCTGGGGTGTGTGTGTGTGTGTGTGTGGTACTGGGGATAGAACACAGGGACATTTCTATCGCTGAGATATATCCCCAGTGCTATTTTTTACTCTTTATTTTGAAACAGAGTCTCGCTAAGTTGTAGAGGGTCTCACAAAGTAGTTGGGGCTGGCTGAAAACCTAGATCCTGTCTCAGTCTCCCAAGTACTGGGATTAAAAACCTGCCACCATGCCTGTTCCTGTTACGTTTTAACAGTAACATTTACCAATGACTAGAAAATTGTGAAGTCTAAAGAGAAATAATAAATATTCAGGAAACCAAACTACATTTCAAACACTTATTTTCACCACTGATATTCTATGTCCCAGTTTGTTTGTTTGTTTTTTTATGTATGTATGTATGTATTTATGCATGTATGTATGTATGTATGTTTGGTGGTACTGGGGTTCCTGAAAGCCCTTCTACCTCCCGGCTACACTCCCAGACCTATTTTTACATTTTTTATTTGGAAACAGGGTCTCCTAAACCAGCGTGTGCGGCTGGCTTCCAACCTGCGTGATCCTCCTGTCTCTGCCTCCCAAGCGCAGGGATTACAAGCATGTGCCACCATGCCCGACCTATTTATTTATTTATTTATTTATTTATTTATTTATTTATTTATTTATATTTTTTATTTTGTGATACTAGGGACGGAACCAGGGGCATTCTATCTCTGAGCCACACTCCTAGCCCTATTTTTTAATTCTTTATTTTGAAGCAGGGTCTCACTGAGTTGCAAAGGGCCTAAGTAGCTGCAACTGTCCACTGACTGCGATCCTTCAGTCTCAGTCTCCCAAATGCTTGGATTACAAGCGAGTGTCACCATGCCCAGCTCATTTTATTTTTAAATGAGAAAGTTGTTTCATTTTGATTACACAACTTATGTCCAGTTTCATAATCATTTTTACCGAGAATTGTCTTTGTACTTTGTTGTGGGGGATAGGTTGGGGGGGGAAAGGTGCGTGGTGTGTGTGTGGAAAAGTAACCCCCCACCACCACCATCACAGACAGACAAACAGAAAAACCGTGGATTCTTGTCCTAAGCTAAAAATAAGTATTCATCGCTTGGACAGCTGCTGAAGATTTAAAGAAGTTTATTAAAAAGATAGAAATATAGAGATAGTTACAGCCCTGTGCTGGAGCGGGGCACAGGGGGGCAATTCAAGTGAAAATGCCAACGAACTCCACTTTACTGAGTTTTTATCCTGTCTAAGTCCAGCAGGTCCCTCTGATTTTTGGAGATCATGTTACCCCTTATCTCCAACCCCGGCTCTGCTTCTGTTATCTCTCCAGCCGAATTTATGGCCTAAAAGGGGAGACATCTCTGTCTCCAAACACAGGCCCAGATTTATGGCCTGAGGGGGAGGCACCTCTGTCTCCAGACACAGGCTTTTACCTTTCATCTTCTCCCCCAAAATGTGTTAAATTGTTCTTAGGAATGCAAGGACATGTTGGCTAACCCTGGCTTTCTTAGTAAAGAAGATATATTTCAAGATTGGACATCTTTCCCAGTATTGACACATTAATACATTTTTAACCCTCTTCCCAATACCAGTACACTTTTGTTTAGTTATCTCTTCTACTTTGATTAATTTGCTTGTTAGCCTTCTTTAAATTTACAACATAGAGCTAAGTGTCAAATATGTTTCTTAGCTCACCATGTTTATGAAAAGGGTCTCTTCAGGGGCTAAGAATCAGAAAGCCACCGATATTGGGGTTCTGCTTTAGTAAAATAAAGTAGCTTCAAACAGGTATATGACTAAAATGAAGGGGATGAAGAATTCAGTTAACAGTAAGAAAAGGTCAGTGGTAGTGTATACACAGCTACATTATGAGCTAGTTCCTGGGAGAAAGTCCATTTTAGGTAAATAATTGTATCTAGTTATGACCTGTGTTTATAAAGCTGCTTTTAAATATTAGTCAATGTAGAGAATTGAAAACAATAATGGATTTAGTTTTAGGAAGTTTATCAAATTATCTTCACGATTTCAAAAATGCAATGTGTCTTTGAGATACTCAACTATAAAATGGGAAATAGACGGTTTATTACTTTATAGGAATTTTGTGAATTCTAAGTAGGCAATGAATGAAATCCTTGTTACAATGTTTGACATATAGTAATCCCTCTATAAATATTACCTGATTTTAGTCATGTTTTATAAACTGTTACTGAAGTCTATATTTTCCATTTCTGCTCTTAAAATATTATCCACGTCACTAGACACTTTGAACCAAACTATTTTAAAGGCCTACTAAAACTTCTTTGCACTCTTCCGAAACACAAAGACCTTTATTTCTCTACATTTTAGGTAGAATGTTTATTTTTAAATTGCAATTCTGATTCTCTCCCTTCTCTGTTTAAAAATAGATATCTCCTCCTGTCATGACGGTAAAGTCCCAAATGTGGCGTGTACGACAATAAATCACCTTTCCTTAATACCCAGTCTATTCTTTAGCATCATAAAACCCTCATACTCTTATTAATTTTGTCAAACTATTTTTAAGCTTTTGCTGCTATTTAAACATCATTCACTTTCTTGTAGTGGTCTCTCTAGCAGTTTACTCATCCAAAACTTGAAATTCGCTCCTTTATCCCATCTCTGCACACCTGTTTATCTTTCACGTTTGAATATTATTGAGCCAACTAATTCTGAACACTTAAGTCCCTCTTCCAAATTAGGCTATGGGCCCAATTATTTTCTCCACAACAACTCTATAACATTTCATTTGCAACATTTATTCTACTTGTATTTACTTGTTCAATGAATATCTTCCTTCTTAGGCACTTTATTTTGGCCAGTGGGATGGGTAGTAGATAAGGAAACAGATAAGTCTTATATACCTCGCTGAGCTTGTCCTGCTGCATTTGTGTCTTTCATCATGACAAGATCTTGAAGTATTAAGCTATCAGTTCTAAGATATGAGTAACATGTGGAACAGGAAGGAGCCCAACCCACAGCTTGGAACAGACCTCAGAAATGCCCAAGGTAACATGAGTAGAATCCCAGCTGACTAGCGGAGTTAAAGTAGCAAATGCTTATGTAGTATGCCAATAATTCTAGTGTGGTTTATTGCACAAAAATTATTTACCTAATTACCTAAAGTTTTGGTTTTAGAGCATGACAGTCAAGGTTAGGCAAATGCAACAAACTATTAGAAACATATTAAACTCAATCAAAATTTCCCTTAAAAAACTTTAGAATGCCCTGTAAATGGATGTATGGCCATATTTATAGCAGCATGTGTATACCAATATTTATATTATTGGGTGTTACTTATACCCAATAATGATCTAGAAAGTGTTTTAGGGATATATGTATACTTATAGCTAAATTATAGAACCAATCTAGGTGTTTATCAACAGATAAATGGGTAAGAAAAATATGATATATATGCATATATATGTATATGTATGTATAAAGAAGGACATATATGTATAAAAAAGAACAAAATTATGTCATATGCTGAAATATAGATGGAAAAAGGGAAAATTATGCTGTTAGATTAGCCAGTCTTAGGATGTATTCTGTTTTTTCTTCTATATAGAAATTAGGGGTATATAGAAACCATAAGGAACTTCAAATTATGTGGAGAGGCACCAACAGAATAGTGAACATTTATTAGAGAACTATGAGGAGAAGAAAAAGGAAGTTTGAGGAAAGAAATAGTTTAAAGAATGCGATGACAATATATGAAGCTATTAATACTAATTTCACTAACATGTATGAGGATTGAAGAGGGAGAAGGCTAGTGAAATGGAAAAGGAAATAGATCAAGAGCTGTGTGCATGTATGTTTATATCACAATGAACCTCACTGTGATGTATAATTTCTTTTTTTTTAACAATTTTTATTGAACATAAATAGTATACATTTACACTATATTTGGTGCCCTCTCCCCCCCCCTGCCCCCGTTTTCTCTCCCCCCCTCCCACCAATGGTTGTCCAGGTTAACCATGTCTTATTCATAATTTTACACATGTTCAGGTATAGACCCTCATTAATCAAGATCGGCCTTTCTCCTCTCCTATCTTTCCATTAAAACTTAGCTAGTATTTCCCTTCTAATATCTGGAGTCCCACTGGTATCCTTTGTGTTTTCTAATTTGGGCATATTAGAGGAAACATGTGTATCTTCTCCTTCTGTGCTTGGCTGATCTCACTTAACATGATGCTCTCTAGGGCTTTCCATCTTGTTGCAAATGATATAATTTTGTTCTTCTTTATGGCTGAATAGAATTCCATTGTGTGTATTTCCCACAGTTTTGCTATCCATTTATCTGTTGATGGTGATCTGGGTTGGTTCCATATTTTGGCTATTACAAATTGTGCTGCTATGAACATAGGTATGCATATGTTGCTGTATTTCTCTGAATTCAACCCCTTTGGAAAGATACCCAGGAGTGGTATAGCTGGATCATATGGTGGATCTATTCCCACCTTTCATAGGAATCTCCACACAGATCTCCATAGTGGTTGAACTAGTTTGCACTCCCACCAACAGTGTAAAAGAGTTTCTCTTTCCCCACATCCTCGCCAGCATTTGTTGTTGTTTGATTTCTTTATACTTGCTACTCTGACTGGGGTTAGATGGAATCTCAGTATAGTTTTGATTTGCATCTCCCTGATGGCCAGTGATGAAGAACATCTTTTCATGTATCTATTGGCCCTTTGTATCTCTTCTTTTGTGAAGTGTCTATTTAGTTCATTTGCCCATTTCTTGATTGGGTTTTTTGTTTTGCCAGTGTAGAGTCTTTTGAGCTCTTTGTATACTCTGGATATTAGCCCCCTATCAGAATGGTGGCTGGTAAAGATCCTTTCCCATTCTGTAGGCTTCCTCTTTAGGTTATTGATAGTTTCCTTTTGAGGAGGTAGAAGGGAAATAGGCAGATAGGGAAAAGGCCTTGGTAGAAAAAAAAGTTAATTTCCTGAGTTTCCTGAGGGGCGACAAATGCCTGAAACTCCAAAGGCTCAGAGATAAGAAGATCAAAGCTTCACAAAGCCATCCTGAGTTTCCTAATCAACAAACCCACCCAGCAAGTCTGGCATTCCTGAAAGGAGACCCTTCAAAGAACTTGCAAATGTCCTATGCAAATTCTCCTTGGAGTCACCACAACCACAAACGGACTTGCTAGTGGTCAGGCATCAGCCAGTCAGATGGCAAAAGTGGGTCACTTTCCCACTCGGGACCCCCTCCCCTTTTGGGGAGCTGTTCTCTCCCTCGCAGGTCATGTTGGCCCTGAGAGAAGGCAGAGTGCATCTGAGGGCACGTGGCTGAGGGCACGTGGCTCGGGCGACTCTCAAGTAGTGACCTGAAGGCCTCTGCTGGACATCATGGCTGACCAGGCCCCTAGGGGTGACCTATACCTCTTTTCTGGCAGATCGCGTGGACTCTGGGAGAAAGTAGTTTGCAACTGATGGGCACTTGGCTCGGGCGACACTCGGGTAGTGACCCTGAAGGCAGCTACTGGACCCTGGAGTTCCGACAGCCCCTATGGGGTGTTCGGCCACTTTTCTCTATTCCCTTCTGGCAGATCGTGCGGACTCCGGAAGAAAGCAGCCTGTACCTGAAGGCAATTGGCTTGGGCTACTCTCGAGTATTGTCCTGAAGGCAGCTGCTGGACCCAGAGTTCCAGACCCTTTGGGGGTTTTCAGCCACCCTTGCCCCATTCCCTGCCGCTTCCAATAAACCTTTTACTCCCCTTCCTGAGGTCTGCGGGTGTCATTCTTCGCTCTCCGTAGACAAGAACTCGCCGGGGTTTTCTCGCAAGAAACCCCCGTTTCACTTTGATGAGAAGAAACTTTTTAGTTTGATGTTATCCCACTTGTTTAACAATTCCATTCACTATAACCTCAAAACCAATAAAATACCTAGGAATAAACCTAAACCAAGATGTAAAAGACCTCTACAACAAAAAGTATAAAACATTAAAGAAAGAAATAGAAGAAGACCTTGGAAGATGGAAAGATCTCCCATGCTCATGGATAGGCAGAATAAATATCATCAAAATGGCCATTCTGCCAAAACTGATCTATAGGTTCAATGCAATTTTCATTAAAATACCAGTGACATTCTTCAGAGGCCTAGAAAAATCAATCATGAACTTCATATGGAGAAGGAAAAGACCTAGAATAGCCAAAGCAATTCTCAATAACAAGAAACACGCAGTAGGCATTACAATCCCAGACTTCAAACTATACTATAGAGCAATAGTAGTAAAAACAGCATGGTACTGGCACAAAAACAGCTATACTGACCAGTGGATTAGAATAGAAGATATAGAAACAAACCCACACATCTTTAGTCAATTAAACTTTGACAAAGGGGCCAAACACATACGCTGGAGAAAAGACAGCCTTTTCAACAAGTGGTGCTGGGAGAACTGGCTAACCATTTATAAAAAGATGAATCTAAACCCCTATATCTCACCTAACACAGGAATCAACTCAAGATGGATCAAAGACTTAGAAATTAGACCTGAGACTGTGAAGTTAGTAGAGGAGAACATAAGTTCAACACTACAACATATTGGCACAGGCTGTATAATTTCTTTTAAAGAAAGAAGAAACCATGTATTTAAAGAAGAATAAATCACATATCTTCTTCTGTTCCAATCTTCTTGTTTTTCCCCACTGTAACTTCATAATCTAGAAGTAAATATAAAATTGACCATGGAGACATGGAGAGAATACCAGTATTTTCTTTACTGAGATCTGTTTCTAATAGTACTGGGTGCTATGTGTATCTGATTTCCTGTAAGCCTGATACTGTGTTGAGTTCTTCCATCCTTGCACATTTATGCAGGACACGATTTTATACAAGATAACATGTATGATTTTACACCTTCACCACAATTAGGCTAGCATTTCCTTCATGAAAAAAATTCTAGAGTTTATAAACAATCTATTCTAATACAAAAACAGGTAGTGTTTGTAATGGCTTAACAGTCACATCACTGTTCTAAATTCTGGTGTTATAATTTATCGAATAAACACTATTTCCCAAAAGTGTAAATTATATTTAACAGGTGTGTACTTACATCATATAATTGTTTTATGTTTATTTAATTTGATTAATTTCCTTTGATATACTATCTATCATAAAATATGTACTCATAAAATACTGTTTTGTGACTTAAGAGGCATTAGTGAATTAAACTATATGAACAAATAACTATTTTCTATACACTTCCCTTTGAAAGCAACAGAAGAGATTTATTTTCTTTTGACCATCCCTATTAAATTTGTTCTTAAAATTTGATATCCTGTCATTTATTCTTTGATAGTAAAGATCAAAATCAAAATCTCACCATTAAAACCCAGGCCTGTAATTTCAGTACCTGGGACATTCAGACCCGAGAATTACATGTTCTAAGCCAGCTTCCACAACTTAATAGGGCTTTCAACAACTTAGCCAGACCCTGTTTCCAATAAAAATAAAAAGGGCTAGAGTGTAGCTCTGAGGTAGAATGCCACAGGGTTCAATTCCCAGCACCACAATAAAAACATAAATAGTAAATAAATAACCCACCATTAAAGTCCTGAAAACACATGAATAGATGCTGGTTTCCTGCATTTTTGCTCACTTTATACACTTCATAAAACTAATTGGTATAAATATATCTTCCCAGTAAAATGATGATAGAAAATGCTTTTCACACAGAAACTAAATGCTAGTATCTTAGGAAGAGATAATGAAATACATCCTGTATTAATAACCATCAATCCAAATTTGTGAAGGAAATTGCAAAAGAAAGAAACCATATTTCACTCTCTAAAAATACAACTGACTTGCATTTTTGTAGGTTTCTTATGCTTCTAGTTTGTTACTGATATTTTCAAGTTTGTTTTCAATTACAGCAATTATTAACATCAGGGAATTGACTTAAAATTTGGTTCATCTCAAAAGGATTATATAAAATTCCTTAATATTTATTTCATGAAGTAAGAAGAATTAAAGAATACCAGGAAACAGCACGGTGCTGTTGAAAGAAAGACAGCACCCTGGGAACACAGATTTCTGCAAAACATGATCATGGGTTAGCTAGATCTAATTAAAATGAACCTTTGAATACAAGTTAACTCAGCCTCAGAAGAACAGCATGCCCTATATAGACATAGTTATAACTATATAGACATAGTTACAAAATTTGGAAAGAAAAATAAGAATGTGTAACTGAAAAAAAAATACCAGGAAATCTTTAAGAAAATGAATAGTAGCCGGGCATGGTGGTGCACACTTTAATTCCAGAATTCCAGAGGTGGAGACAAGAGGACCCTGGTTCACAGACAGCCTCAGCTACTTAGTGAGGCCTCTTGGAATTCAGTGAGAACCTGTTCCAAAAATAAAGAATACAAAATTAGGGTTGGGGGCATAGTTCAGAGGTAGAATGCCCCTGAGTTTCATCTCCAGTACCACACACACAAAAAAAGGAAATGAATAGTAATTTGACTAGTTCAAACTACATTTCAGATATGTTGAAATTAGGTAGTGATTTGTATTTAGGCTCCTAAAATGCTCATAAATTGTTTGAAATTACTTATAAATTGAAGATGTATATTCATTAGAGAATGCTGGAAACTGGCATCTGGTTAAAGGGTCACAGTGCTGTAGCAAACCCCATATAATTCTCATTCTATAGAATATCTGCACCCAAAAGTTAAATATTTATTTTGCATGGGAGAAAAAGCCAATACTCCTATCAGCATTATAGCTTACTAAAATAAATTAATTTCCTTGGAAGGCTTTGTCCTGAGAGGAGAACGGAAGGTTCATCTTGCAGTGACATGCTCATCCTTCTTGTTGGTACAGCCCACTTGAAAGCTTTTCAATTTTTATGGCTATTCCCAAACCATTGCAAAGAATACATCAGATGCCTTTTATAAGTCATCCCAAACAAGACCACTGACAAGAAATATTATTCACGAATCATGTGAAAAATGACTATATTTATGCATTTTCCAACAAAATAAACAACAATAATATTCTTTCTTTGTATAATCTCTTTGTCTATCATATCCAAACATAGACTGGCTATTATTTCAATGATATTATCAAGAAGACTATTTCAGAAATAGATGTAACATCAATATTATCAGCACTGTTCTCTGCTATACTGTATGTTTCATTTTGTTTTGACTGTAGACAAAATAAAATATATTAATATGGCATTTAATGATTAGGAAAAACTATACTTTTAAAATTGTGAAAAACTCTTTGGAATATCCAATGTTTTTTTATAAAATTTCACTCACTAAGTTTTTTATAAGTGGTTAGAAAACACCATGTATTATTTCTATTGAGATAAAAAGCAAAAATGTTACATGTAATTAGAGAAATTTTTTTCCTTTAACTATGTTAAGAATAAAATATATAATAGAAGAGCTATTGAATTTCACTTCTTTGTTACAAAATATTTAGTGAAGCATATAACTTTCTGATATGAAAAAGTATTAAAATTGTATAATACATATTATCAAATTATGTTGAAAATAGAAAAATATAATAAAAACATTATGTCCTATGGCAAAACTACATGTTTGTCCTAGAATATTCTGTTTTGTTCTGTTGTGTTTTTTGTTTGTTGAGTCAGTTCCATTAATCTATAAATCTAGACTTTGATGTAATAGCAATTATGATAACTTAATGATGTCTGGCTACTAGGAAGCATTAGCCCTCCAGTCTTATATTGCTTTTTAATATTATGTACATTCCAATGCTTTTGTATTAAATCGTATAGAATAATTTCTTTAATTGTATGAAAAAAATTTTGTTAGTATTTTGACATAACTTGCACTGAGCTATGGATTATGTTAGGGAAAATTAACATCTTTACAAGGTTGATTCTTCCTATTCATAAATATGCTTCTTATTTAGATCTTATGTTTATTTATTTCATTAACATATATTATCAGAACACATACATTACACACAATTTGTAATTATACTTTTATAAAATATGTTTATAAAAAAGTTACTGCTTTGCCGGGCATGGTGGCGCACGCTTGTATTCCCCGCGTTTGGGAGGCTGAGACAGGAGGATGGGGCAGGTTTGCAGCCAGCCTCAGCTGGCTTAAGAGACCCTGTTTCCAAATAAAAATGTAAAATAGGTCTGAGAGTGTAGCCCCGAGGTAGAAGGCCCCTGGGTTCCATCCCCGGTACTACCACCAAAAAAAAAAAAAAAAAAAAGTTACTGCTTTATTTGCCTGAATTTTTTTTAGTTAGATTTGCAATAAAACATTTATGAAAAATAGTACTGGGATCACTGCCCCATCAGGCAAACTTTTCTTCTTACTCCCTTTTGTCACACTGGTTTTTAACTTTTTTTGTTACATATTAAGTCATATTGTGGATTATATCATCACTTTAGAGGAAGCTAGAATTTTTAAATCTATAAAAAAGCACTCAAACATTCTACCTCTAAGCTATACCCCCAGCCCTATTTTTTTATTTTTTTATTTTGAAACATGTTCTCACTAAGTTGCTGAGAGCCTCCCTAAGTACCTGAGGTTGGCCAAAATCTTGCCATCCTCCTGTCTCACCCTCCCCAGTACTAGGATTACAAGTGTGTGTCACCACGCCCGGATTATAGCGAGTAAATTTATTAAGTGATGACGGACGACAGCAAAATTTGATGAATAGACTTTAAAACTGATTT
Source organism: Muscardinus avellanarius (assembly GCF_963383645.1). Classification (NCBI taxonomy): domain Eukaryota; kingdom Metazoa; phylum Chordata; class Mammalia; order Rodentia; family Gliridae; genus Muscardinus; species Muscardinus avellanarius. The sequence goes on from NC_137787.1 coordinate 178,234,562, forward strand.
TCTTTTATGTTTGAAGAGTAAACTTTCCTAAATAATTTAAAAGTAAAATTACATATTAACATTTGGTTAAGAGTATATATTGGGCTTCCTTTAGTAAATAGTAATATTCAATGCTGCTTTTAGGTCTTACACACCATCACTCATTTTATATTTTTCCCGTGACCTCCTGAACCTGGCAATGGTGGTTGACTAGTCATGAAAGAAGATGTTTTTACTTGGCAGGGTCCCAGAATCTCCTCCACAGACAGTATACATTTGTTGACTTGTATCTAATACTCTTCTTTACCTTTTAATTTTCAATGTAACTCTTATTTAGCAAAAATAAAGGTTTTAGCATTTCAAAATTTGATTATCTTATTTTTCAATATAACAGTTTACCTTTCTTTAGAATGCAAAAAATAGAGGGTAAATCCATTGTTTAAACAAACTTTCTGTCATATTGAACTGTGACTTAAACCAGAGATAGATAAAATACACTTCTTCAATTTCTTACTTGAGAAATGAAAATTATATTATATATAAACATATTTAAATTTATTTCTTCTTAAAGCTCTAATATTCAGTCTAGAAATGAGTCTTATACAATTTCTTAAATGAAATATAGCTGTAAAGTTTTATAACTGTAAATTACAAGGCTTTCCATTAAAAGGAAATTGTATTCAAAGTTTTAAAACTAAGAATTAAAGAGTTATAATATTGCATAAGATTATATAACATATAATACCAAGATAATTGGATTTTAATATAAAATTCACTTAATGCTTCTAGGTAAATTAAACCTCTTAGGAAATTGAATATTTAATAGCCTTTTCTTTAAAGATGACTATATATTTTATTTCTGTTGTAATAATGAATTTAATATAGAGCAAAATGGTTAGGAAGCTTGGCATTTAATTTGTGCAGACACTCAGATATAGCACAAATGATAAAGTCTATTCTGTGTTTCTCTCTTTTGCTCTGTCTCTCTCCAATATGTGTGTTACACACACACACACACACACACACACACACAATGTCTTGTTGTGCTATAAATATATACTTATTTCTACATCTGAAGGTATATTTTAACATCGTTTTTTTTTTTATGTTACTGGGGTTCCTGGAAGCCCTTCTACCTCCGGGCTACACTCCCAGACCTATATTTTAAATATTTTTTTATGTGGAAACAGGGTCTCTTAAAGCCAACGTGGCTGCCTTCAAACTTGCACGATACTCCTGTCTCTGCCTCCCAAGTGCGGGCATTACAAGGGTGAGCCACCACACCCGGTCTAACATAGTTATTAAGAAATTTAAAAAATATAAGGTGACCTAACTGAAGGGGATGGGAAGAGAGAAATTTCCTAATGTACATTATGTACATACACAATCATATCAAAGTCAATCACTAAGCCAAACATGAGGAGGAGGGAGTGGGGAGGGAATGGGGTGGGAACTGGGGAAATGCTAATGAGTGATGTGTGCATGTATGCCTCCACCATCTTGTACTCCATTAAGATGTAAGACTACAATGTACCTATACATTTTTTTAAAAAATATTACAAGGAAATACATGCTAATAGAGAGAAAGCTTTTTGAAAAGGTTGTGTTTTCCCAATGCAATGTAAAATAAATGACATTGACATTACAGATATGTATAAAATACTACTTAGTATGTTTCCAGTTGTGATTATATGATTGCTAATTAAATATAAAATTTTTCATCATAAATATGAGAAACAATTACATCAATCTATACAAAACTCTTTAATTCCTCCTTAGGGAAAAAGTCACCTATGCTTTTTTTTTTTTTTTTTTTTTTTTTTTTTGGTGGTACGGTGGTACTGGGGTTCCTGGAAGCCCTTCTACCTCCGGGCTACACTCCAGATCTATTTTTGTATTTTTATTTGGAAACAGGATCTCTTATGCCAGTGCTGCTGGCTTCGAACCTGCACGATCCTCCTCTCTCAGCCTCCCAAGCACGGGGATTACAAGCGTGTGCCACCACGTCCGGCTCCTATATTCTTTTTTTAACCAGTGATATAAGTTATAAAAACAAAATTCAGATACAGTAAAATATATTTTAACTGTATATAGAATATAAACATTTATTTAATTCAAGCCACCTAACTTTCTAAGGCATAAGTTTCAGTAAAAATAGCAATTAACTTTAAGAAGTGAGAAAAAATTTATTTAGAAACAAGCTGGGCGTGGTGGTTTACACTTCTAATCCCAGCATTTGGGAGGCTGAGACCAGAGAATTGCGGTTGGGAGACAGTCTCAGCTACTTAGTGAGGCCCTCCGCAACTTAGTGAGACCCTGTTTCCAAATAAGAAATAAAATTGAGCTGGGGATTTAACTCTGAGATAAAATGCCTCTGGGTTCAATTCCCAGTGCCACAAAAATATGTATAATTTAAATTACAAATTGGTTAACTAATTTTATTTTTTGTAATTCTCTCCTGTTCTAGCAGATCATAGATCTTTCTCAGCTTTTTTTTTTATGCATCCTAAAATTTCAAGGTTGCTTATTGCCTAATAGCCCAAAGAGGTTTTGTCCAAAAACAAGTAAAATTGTATTTACAAGGTTTATGATTGCTCTTATGCTACTCTGTCTCACTGGCACATATTTTATTGAACAAAATTTAATAACCCATTTTCTTAACTGGGAAACGATAATTTCAATTTTGATTATTACTGCGAAGTCTTGGTATATGCAACCAATGAATAACCAGATTAAAATGATAGGAAGGCATATTTTTTCGTTGATTAATTTGTTTGGTTATTCTCATTTTTATTACCACCTTTAGTCAAAATGTATGTATATTTTCATGAAGGCAGTGTAAGCTACACACTGCCAAGAAGTTTTAAGATACACGCAAACTTCAGATACACCTTCCGGCATTGTTTCCTTCTATATACATGTTGCTTGATGATTTTTCAGTTGTCAAGAAACTGCATATAATGTGGTGAGTTGTTTTTAAACTCTTGGCCTCAGTATTTTGAAGACCCAAACACTAAATTATTTAAACCAACATTTTTAGGTTTAGTCATTTCCAATTTTCAAGTCTGGCTTCAGTTGGAATGAGATTCAAGTTGCTTCATGTTCTCCTCTGTTTTACATACAGGCTGTGTACTTCTCAAAGAGATAGGAAAGACTAAGTGAAACAAAACTAAAAGCAAGGAATCAAAACATCTTAAAGACTACCCTAAAATAAATAATAGCAAAATGAAAATATGAACAAATACTGATTATTACTTATTTATTTTTGTGGCACTAGGGATTGAACCCAGGGACATTCTACCCCTAAGCTACATTCCCCGGGCTTATTTTGTTCTTTATTTGAAACAAGGTCTCACTAGGTTGTGGAGGTTGTCTGCAAAACTGTGATCCTCCTGTCTCAGCTTCCCTAGTTCTGGGATGACAAGCATAGGCCACTATGCCCCACTTCAAATAGGCCTATTAAAACAAAATGTTTTGTATTTCTAAACATTTGAGTACAAGAAACAGAATCATGTGTAAGTTGTGAGCAGAAAGAATATGTTTCTTTCAAATAAAAAACGTTTGATTATTACTAAAGTTTTCTCTCATTGAGGAAGACTTCCATACCAAAGAGCGCAGAGGAGCGATTTGACTTGTAAAACATTTTAAGAACAGATGTTACCAGATACTTAGTCATTGAAAAACAAAATAAGATTCTACTGAACATTTGATACGGATCAGATTATGCTTGTTGAGTTGAATTTGCATTTTAAAATTCAAGCAGCAAAAACAAATTTGATTAATCCTAAGAAAACTTGTGATTTTAATAGCTGTCACAGATGAATCTAATAATTTAATTGATTAGACAATAATAGCCTGCAAATATATGTACAATTATATATTAGGCAGTCCCTTCATCTAAGAGTCATATAAAATGTTATCTAAATGATATCAGTTGGCTTTTTTTAACACTCTCTAAGAAAAAAATTAGTTCAGAAAAAATAGAATGGTGGAATAATTATAAGGTCCATAAAACTAGTTTTTGCTGGACATCTGAACGAAGAAATAAATAACTCCTCCCACATGGGTGCTCAATGAGAGCTCTAGAGAAAATTTCTATTTTACAAGTTTAGTCATCATGTTAAAACCTTGACTTCTCAAATCTGAAATTATGTATATGGCTTTAAAAACCCAAATGCATAATGGATGATCAGAGTTCTATTTTGAAAATAAAAGACACCACTTTTACTATATGAATATAAATATATTATTTGATAACTAATTTCAGTAAACTTATATTGATAACCTAAGCAATTTTTCCTATAAGTTCTACTGACAAACAGAGCTCTTAGATATTGTTTAAACATTGTTTATAACTTGACATATTGATATAAAGTTTAGCTGGCTGTGATGGTGCATGCTTGTAATCCTAGCATTTGGGAGGCTGAGACAGGAGGATCACTGTTCTAGGACAGCCTCAGCTACTTAGTGAGGCCCTTTGCAACTCAGTGAGACCCTGTTTCAAAATAAAGAATACAAGAAGTGCTGGTGGTATATCTCAGAGGTAGAATGCCCCGGGGTTCCATACCCAGAACCACACACACAAAAAAAAAATGTTAAAAAAAAAACTTTAAAGCACTATCAATTACATTCTACACAGTTGAAGGAAAAGTACATAGAAGACTGGATATACATGTTAGCATGCATATATATATATATATATATATATATATATATATATATATATAGTTAACTGTTAAAACTTAACATGTAATGTTTCTTCTAATTATACTTCACAAATATTAACAATGTAGTTTTGCTTTATCTGAGAGGTTTTTTTTTTTTTTTTTTTTTTGTGTGTGTGTGTGTGTGTGTTACTAGAGATGGAACCCAGGGATATTCTACCTCTGAGCTAAACCCCCAGGTCTATTTTTTTTGGTCTTTTTATTATTTATTTATTTATTTATTTATTTACTTACTTACTTACTTACTGTTGTGGTTCTGCGGGTGGAACCCTGGGTATTCTACCGTTGAGCTACACCCCTAGTCCTATTTTTTCATCTTTTTATTTTTTGAAACAGGGTTTCACCGAGTTGAGAATGCCCTTGCTAAGTACCTGAGGCTGTCCACAAGCAGTGATGCTCTGGTCTCTACCTCCGGAATACTGGGATTACGCCCAGCAATCCAAGTATTAATATATATTATCTACAAAGTAAATAATATGTGAAACAATGAAAATATAGTGAATTAAATTAAATAGTTAAAATTTTCAGATGAAAGCAATTTAGCTTTATGAAGCAAAATTTTCTGAACTTTGAGGTTAGGCGACACACGTGTTCTGGCTATGGGAGGGGCCTTGCTATAGTGTTTCACTGTAGTCTATTGCTGGTTCTCATTTAGCTGAGACAGAGATTTCAGTTATAGAAATATAGCTGCTGTGTGGGAAAAAGCAAACATTCATTCTGTGAGAGTCAGCAGATACACAAACCTAACCAGCATGTAGAATTAATAAAAAATCGCACCCTATTCTCTGAGAGCCCTGATTTCTAGGTTGCTAACCTTTAATAGTTTTACTATGTGAAAGCAGGAAAAGAGTGATAAAGAAATTAAAATAATTATAAAGAAGAAAATTATAGAGTAAGGAGATAAGAACAAACAAAATGATGTTCAGCTTTTTTTTTGATAGCTATCCTGTAACTTGGATTTGAGTTGGCTTTTTTTTATGTTCCCATTAAAATAAAAAGGAATTAAAGGAATTGGCCCTGTTCTGATTTCCTCTGAAAACTTGTGGAAAGATACCTATTACAATATCATATATGGACATTTATATTTAATTCTACATCTACAATCAATCTGTATTTCCAAAATAATATATAAAATCGCTATATAAATGAATTTTTTTCACATACAAAAATGTGTCTACTTCAGAAGTGACTAATTTACTAACAACTAATTATATTGAATTAAAAACATTAAAACCCATCTTGTTCACACTTTTCAATATGAAAAATATATTGTTTAAGTGAAACAATGTTTAATTTTTTGTTTTGTCAATGCCTATATTTCATATTAATTTAAATGTCACTTCTCTAATATCATCACACTCTAACCTTTAGAATGGAAGTGCAGCCCAACATACTTTGCGATTTTATCCCTGTAAGATCTTAAACAACCTGTTATGCCACGCCTAGACTCCTGAGCCAAAGAATTTATAAGATAATGTGTGTTGTTTTTTTTTTTTATTTATTTATTTTTTTATTGGTGCACTGTATTCATACATCATAGTAGGATACATACTTTTGTAGACATACTTGGACACTTTTCCCAGTCAGCCCCCACCCAATCCCCACCCCATTCCCTCCCCATCCCTCCCTCCCATGCTTGGCTTAGTAGTTGACATCTAGTATTATGGCAATTTATCTAAAATTAAAAATGATAATTTCACATAACAGTTTCATTTGTCTGATACCAAGCTTTTGATGACTTAAAGATAACATTTCAATATTTCTTTTTGCTTTCTTTCTTACCAGAGAATATTTTTTTCTGTTTTTTAGGTGAAACTATCATATATTTATATATTTATTTTTCAGAAAAAAATCTATCCTAATATGGAATATGGAGTCTAGGTACCCAAAACAATCTTGAAAAAGAACAAAGCTAGCAGATATATATTTTCTGATTTCAAAACATATAAAGCTACAATAATTGAAACAGTGTAGTACTATTCTAAAGGCAGATATATAAACCATTGGAGTTAAATAAAAGTCTAGAGCTAAATTCTTCCCTATATTGTCAAGTTATTTTTGACAAGGTTTCCACGAACATTTGGTGGTGGAAATGATAATCTTTTAACTAAATATTGTTAAAAAATAATAATTACATGGAAAAGAATAAAATTGGACCCTTACCTAATCCCATATACAAATATTAACTCAAAATAGATAATAGACCTAAATATAAATCTTAAGACTATAAACTTTTAGGAGAAAATCTGGGTCATAAAACCTCACAACATTGAAATTGGCAGTGATTTCTTGGTTATGATTTCAATGGCACAGGCAACAGAGGAGTATACAGACTCCCTAAAAAATAAAAAAAAAAATTGTATATCCAAAGACAATGTAAACAGAGTTAACAGTTACTAATAGAATGGGATAAAATATTTCCAAGTGCTATATCTGAAGGTATATTAATATTCCAACTAGAAATCCTAAAATTTAACAACAATAAAGGCAAACAATACCATTTAGAGATAGGCAAAAGACTAACATAAATAATGAATCTCCACAGATAACCAATCTTAATTGTCTGTTGGATGGAAACTCTTGTTTCTCTGGTTCTGGTGTGTGTTACCTATTTCTTCTTTGTAGTTAATCTCTTTGAGTATTTTCTCTAGTGCTGGTTTTGAAGACATAAATTCCTTCAGTTTCTGTTTGTCATGGAAGCTTCTTATTTTTCCATCTAATTTGATAGAAAGTTTTGCTGGGTAGGAAATTTTTGGCTGGAAGTTGTTTTCTTTCAGAGTTTGGAATATGTTACTCCAAGCCCTTCTGGCTCTCATGACTTGGTTTGGGAAGTCTGGAGTGATTCTAATTGGTTTGCCTCTGAATGTCACTTGGCCCTTTGTTTTTGTTGCCTTTAAGATTCTCTGCTTGGCTTCCACATCGGTCATTTTGACAATTATGTGGCGTGGGGATCCTCTTCTCTGATCCTGTCTAAAGGGAGTTCTATAAGTTTCCTGGATCTGTGTATCAACCTCTTGCTCTATGTTTGGAAAATTTTCTGCTATTACTTCTTTGAAGAGATTGTTGATCCCTTTGGTTTCACTTTCTTTTCCCTCCTCTATTCCAATTATTCTTAGGTTAGCTCTCTTAAAATGGGCCCATATTTCTTCAATATCAGATTCCTGTTGTCGGATATTTTTTTCTAGATTAGAAACTATGAGTTCATTTTTGGAATGATCATCTTCTAAGAGCGAGATTCTGTTCTCCATGTGTTCTAATCGGTTGTTTGTGCTTTGAATTGAGGCCTTTACTTCATTAATTGCATCCTTTATCTCTTTTTGGCTCTCTCTGAGTTCTTTTCGAAGCACCTCTATTATTTCTACAGTTATTTTCCTGATTTGATCTTCTAGAAATCTCTGATTTTCTGTTTTATTGGGTTCTGATGTTGTGGGGTTGTGGGCATTCATTGCTCCAGTATTATTCCTCTTTCCCATGATTTGGGAAGTTTGTGCCTTCTCTGGGTTCTTCCCTTGGGTCACTATAACTTCCCTTAAGGTGTTCTGGATCTCGAGTCAGAAGTATCTCGGACCCCACTACTCCTTTACTGGGTTTTATCACAGAGTCTCTGACCCAGAGTGTCGATAGAGGCTGCTTTAGACTATGGGGGGTGCCAGGTTGCACGTTCTCCTATGGTGTGATATCTCTGCCACCGCCCCTCCCCCACTGGGTCCAGTCCCAGTGAGTACAGTACTGGGATTTCTCCTCTGTGGCCCGCAATTTGACTCACTGTTCTTGAGTACGCAGATGTAGCTATACTGGATTCGGTGAATTTTCTGCTGCTGCCGCCGGTGGCAATATGGCGCCGCTGCTACGCCCTCGGCTATGGGGCTGGCGTTTTTCTTCTTGATTTTGATTTCTTCTGAATCCCTGCAGCGTGTGCTGAGCTCGGCCACTGGGGGCTTTAGATGCTCTCTGCGCGAAGAAATCCCGCCTGGCTGTTCCGCAGTGGCTCACCTCGGCTTGCTGTAGCTGTCCCGTGAATTCGCTGGTGCCGCCGGCAGTATGGCGCTGCTGCCGCGTCTGCCGCCGCGTCTTGATTTTTTGTTTCACTGGTGATGTTGTTTTCTGGCTATGAAAGACGCTGATTTTGTGGTAATGGAGATTTGTTGTTAGCGGGGCTCTTAAGCCCCGCTTTTCTCGGTCGCCATCTTCCCGGAAGTTCATGTGTGTTGTTTTTAACTGCTAAGTTTGTGGCAAATTTTTATAGCCACATAAAACGAATGCATGTCCTGATGGAGAGGCTTACCAATCCATTCATTGAATAAACATGTTTTTTGTGGCTGTTCCATGTAAATCAAGAACCATAGTTGTTGCGAATGTAGCATCGATGAACAAAATATAAGCTCTATCTTTGAAGATGTCAATAAGTGAGAGTGAATCATATAAGTAACATGGAACATATTATGTCCTATAAGAGACGAATATCATAAGAAAAGCTTGTGTTTACAAGAGATCCATACACATTTTGAATTTGTATAATATTTTCTTATTTTAAAAAATCAGGATATTTTCATATTAAAATAGAATTGTTTGTTGAAGAAACAAGGCCAATTTCATTGTGCATCTCTCTATTTTATCATGCTATTCAATTTCATTGCTCTGTCTCTAATATATCCTACAGATTATACTCAGCTCGAAGACCTTAATTAGATTCAGTGTCTTTATGTTAGAATTTTAAAATGATATATTTAAGTTTTTATACTATTTTAGTCAGTATTTTTGTTATTAAGAACCAGTTTCCTTTGACAATTTTTTAGTTTGTTTTTTTAATGTAAATGCATCTTATATTGCCAAACTGACCATGAAAATCTATGTAGAGACTAAAATTATCCAGGTGCTAATCTAATAATTTCACTTCCTTTCTCCAATATGTCATCAAGCAGTAATATCTTGAATCACAATGATCTCAACTGTTTAATTCAGTTAACTTATACATTATCATATTTTAGCAGAAAGGAATGAGACAACTCAGATTTCATTAATAGTAAGATAATTTCTTTCACTTTTATACATCTGCAGTAAGGCTGTATTTAATAACTGAGGAAGTATTATGATTTACTGAAAAAGATCCTTTTTCCTTTTTATTTAGGTATATTTTTAAAATGGTAGTTATGGATTAAAGTCATATAGTATATATACCACCTATTGTGATACAATCTTTTGTTTAGTTTTTCCATATAGAATTGTATGGATATCTATATCTATCTATCTATCTATCTATCTATCTATCTATCTATCTATCTGTGTGTGTGTATGAATGGGGCCATTTTTGGAAATATCTAAGTGCCATCTGCACCCCCATCTTTGATAAAGCAGGGTGCCCCTCCACCTTGGAACAGGAAAGGCGGCTTATATTATCTCAGTGTTGGTGAACAATAGTTATTGAATTCCAAAGTACATGACTGCACATGAAAAAGAATATTCTCAGGGCAATCCTATGGTCCCTAATGTTAGACAGTGGGAAAAAATGAACATTATTATTCTGATGTGTGTGCATAGTTGAAAAACTGATAAAGTAAATTTCAATTTTTAGTTCTTGGAGATAGCCCAAAGTGTCAATATACCTTTTTGTATTCTCTTTGGTTCCTTTCCTTGGAAGCCACAACTGCTTCTGTTCTCAGTGGACCACAATGACTTGTAATGAAAATCCATGTTTACTGGCTGCTGTGCAGGGGATGCTCATAGGGTCCGCACATTTTTAATTGAATTAATAACTAAAGACCTAACAAAAATTCCTATTCCTAAATTCTACATTTCAGATGCTAGAGATTACTTCAAAATAAAGAAATGTGTAACATTTCCTCTGTTTTCAGGAATGTTTTGATTATAAGGGACAAGATATTTGTTTCAAACTAACAGAGATAAAACAGGCAACGTTTTCTCATTGGGCCAGTCCTTTCATTCGGCAGTATTTATTACAGCAAACAACAGGATCATGTTCTCATTTCATACTTGTGGCATTTTTTTAGGGGAAATGGTTCCTCAAACAAGACAGAATTTACTGAATTTCTAGCTTGTCCTGGTTTAGAAGCTGAGGTCCAAGCTGTCACATCATTGATTAATGTATTGTCCATATCCTAAAATCTAACTCAGAAATGTAAATTACATTACCCTTTACAGTGAGGCCATTGTTTTGTTCATAGGCTGTGCTTTGGTCTTGTCAGTCTGTATCAACAACCTTAGTTTAGATCATTTTCCAGCTCCAGATGCTTCTGTCACGCCTGAGAACAAGAGGACAATCTTGGACTTGTTTTTGAATAGTCTTAATTTTTGTCCTTCCTGTCATTTATCATGCTGGACTATTACATCTTGGATAACCTATTATGAAGGTATTATTCAGAGCTCATTTCTAGACAGAAGAAGATTAAACTATTTATTAAAAAAAAAACTCACGTTTAAAAGACTTCCAAATATTTTACCACCATGACTCAGATTGTAGATGGCAGTGTGACAGTACTGCAGATAAATACATGAGTTAGTGGGGTTATTTTCCAAGATGAGAGAGGAGAGAAGATATTGTTCTTCTCATGCATATGTAATAATGTCTTAGCGATAAAAAGAAATATGTCCATGCCAATGCAGTCTCATAAAATTAAATAAATTGTCTCATGTACATGTAATTCAATACTGTCTGATTATTATTAATTAGCTCAGGGTAAAGAGGATCTATTGACATAGTTTTTAATAGCCTTTTAAAATGGTTCTGTGGTCACTGGCCTGTTTAAATAAAGGTCTCTTCACTGACTCAGAGCATCTGGTGTCTGATCTTCCCACAGACTATTAGTAACTATGTGGTATGTCTGACTGATGCTTAACATTCTTCTGCAATTTAACTAGAGACCACTAATTGAAATTCTTCGATACTTTTTGCACATCATTTTCAAATTTTGCTCGCAGCTTTTATTATTTCTGTACTCTAATTATTATAACATTATATATTTTAGTAAAATATTAGACTTATATATTTTGGTAAAAATATAGAGCAAGAAAACATATACTGATATTTTTCTCTTTGTCTCTCTGACACAATTACACACACATGAACACACTCACAAATACACATAGTAGGATTTCAAAATAATGACTATTCCATGTAGTAAGCAAACTTTAATACAAAGGGCTTTCCTCTTCCAGGATTCATGGCTGCAGACTTAAGTATTCTCCCTCCTTTAAAGTGTTTTTCTTTCTCTGTTCTTAAAGTAATGAGCTAACCAAGTTTCTTTTTCTTACTATTCTATACACCTTAAAAATAGTCGGAAGGAATTGCTATCTTATCCTTTCAATGTGAAGTGTAAAGTGGATTTAAGTTTTATATTTTCAAGCCGGGCGTGGTGGCGCACGCTTGTAATCCCTGCGCTTGGGAGGCAGAGACAGGAGGATCGCGCAGGTTCGAAGCCAGCCACATGCGCTGGCTTAGGAGACCCTGTTTCCAAATATAAAAAAAAAATGTAAAAAGATGTCTGGGAGTGTAGCCCGGAGGTAGAAGGGCTTCCAGGAACCCCAGTACCACCAAAAAAAAAAAGTTTTATATTTTCAGTTATGCAACCTAATTCTTGTCATATTCCATGAAAACTGTACTTTATGTATGCTTTTATATACCTACAAATCTAAATTGTTTTTTAAAAAGAATAAGCTCAATTTATTAATGATTGAGAATACTGAAATTACTCAAGTAAGATAAATCACACTTTTTTTTGTACTAATGATTGAACCCAGAGACATTCCAAGACATACCACCATCTGTTGTTTGTTTGTTTGTTTGTTTGTTTGTTTGTTTGTTTTAAATCAGGGTCTCCTTGAGTTGCTGGGGATGACTTTGTACTTGGGATTCTCCTTTCTCAGTCTCCTAAGTACTGAGATTACAGACATGAACCATTGTGCCCTGCTCAAGTCACATCACTGTGCCCTGCTCAAGTTACACTTTAATTGATAGTTACTGGTTCCAGTGAAAATATCAGCTCATGAAAGTGCTGTGAGTTCATTTCTCAGTTTAAATTATATAAGCTATCTTATGGTGAACAGAGAACTATATGTAGATTCTTTCCTCCTACACAGTGAATAGACAATGTTTATATAGAGGAATTAATGTAACTAAATAAAATATAATAATTGATATTTTATGTCCAATAAAATTTTCATAAGCCTAAGGGAATCCAGCATGACTCCCTGGATATCAAAAGAATAAGGAATATGATGACCCGTCTGTTTATTTTCATTTCCTGACTACCTGCTAAACTGCCAGTAGTACCCATTACTATAATTTCACCATTACTGGAAACATCAGCATACGTGTAAGCAAGAATATTTTCTTAGTGTAAGCAAAAATATTTTCTTAGTGTCATAAGGAAAATAGTTTGGACCTTGTGTCAACTGAAAGTGCCCAGATGACAACGTGGAACACACATCGACAACTGTTCTAGGGAACGAGGCTCTGTGTCTTGTTCTGCCTATTTCTAGTACTTGGCTATTGAATAGCTTTTGTCCCTGCAGTGTACTTTACTTTTCATGGAAGTATCTCAGCATAATAAACAGAAAGTAATTTCTGGCTGAAATGAGATCCTTTGAGGCATTGGGTGAGCCTCTCGAGCAATTGCTTTCTATTTGGCAGCACTTCTGACTATCCTATTCATGCAACATCTCCTTTAAGCACATACTTTCAAGATCACCAGGGCAAGAAAAAAGAAGTACTGAGTGTTTTGCAGTGTCAGGAGCCTTGGCCCACTAGCATCAGACATCATTCCACTAGTTATCCATTGGCTAGAGTGGGTCATATGATACACACTTAACTTCAAAATCACTGGAGATGTAATCGTCAATATACCCCCAAATCCAGGTGAATCAGATAAAACCACTGGATGATTCCATACCATTTTATTCTTTACATATCTGTTAAGTGTTTCTGGAGTACAAGTATATACCAAGAATTGTGCTAGGCATATTTGATATGCTTGAGCAGTTCTGGGACTCACTCAAGAGAAATGGAGATGAATAGATAACGTGATAAATAACAAGGTAAGGGCATGGCAGTATTTCAAATATTACTCAGATGAGGTGTAAGAGAAGCAGATTTGTTGGCCCCTGATACCCCGGGGAGGTCATTAACTTCACAAGATCAATTTCTGCGTTGTTTGATGATTAAAGTGAATTTTGATGAAATAAAAACTTGAAAGAAAGTTGAAAAGAACAGATCTGTAAGGTGCTTTTAAAGGGATCTGGGTGATTATTTAAAGAATTGCCTCAAACCGAATGAAACTACGTAACCAACATGTTTTGTAAAGACAAGAAAAGAGGAATGGCAGACATTCATTAAAATGGTGTCAACACAAAACCTGCCGGCTGCATTGTTGGGTTTGGTGGTTTTTGGTGAAATGCCAACTTCCAGAAGTTATTTAAATTATTTTGCAAAATGATTATTAGTTTTGTCTATTCATTATCCACTATGGATGCTGAACACAAACTTGAATGTCAAATCTCTGTTTTACTTTGTTCGTAGATGGGACATTGTTTGGCAAAGAAACTTGAAGTTTAAGCTCTCAACAGAGGCTTTCTGCTGAAACAGGAGATCTATGCTCCTCTGTCAGGCAAACAACAGAAGGGGTTTTGTATCAGGCCACATATGCACAAAACTGGCAGATACTCTTACTTTCAGCAGCTTAAAGTGGTCAGTTTGAACAAAACATTCATCACTGGGCATACAATGAGGACTTCTAGATGTCAAAGGAAGAGATGGTTGAATGATTAGGATGCCATTTCACCAAACAAAATAGACTACTTCATTCACTTTCAGTATAATTGTCCTTTTTTTTTTTCTCTTAAATTTTATGACACTATCTCATCACTTTCAACAAAACAAATAACAAAGCTTTAATTGTGAGTGCTATTTTTAATTATTTTCTGAAAAGGAGAAAAAAAATAAGTTGATGATTTGTTAAGTAAAATTGTATCAAGGAATAAAGCTTACTTTTCCATTTCAGCTAATTTTAAAACAGAAAAACCATACTATTTATCAGAATGGTGCCTAAGTACATTTCATAAAAGGTTGTTTAATATTGTTAAATTTTGTACTTTTGTGATCTGTATATGTGGAAATTCAAAATAAAGACATAAAGTTTGTGGCTACACTACTATGTCATATGTGAATCCTGTGGTAGTGAGGCATTTATATCTCTGAAAGTTATAATTATTTGTAGTTTTTTATTTACATTGAATACTAATTTTTATATTTTTATTTCTATAATGTTAGGTTCTCAAGCATGTTGATGTAAATATGATGTGAAATATTTTAGGTAAAATGATAAAATCAATCATTTCTGATTCTTAAATGAATCACCTGTTAACATAAATATATAGGAATGATAAAGTTTCCCTATCTGAGAAAAGTCATAACTAATAATTTATGATCAATGTGATAAATGACTTTATTTATAATTTAGCTCAATATACACTCGATATATACTTTATTTTGATCTCCAGTCTTAAGTTATTGCATATTTATGCAATATTTTTTTTAGTTTGCCAGAAAATGTTACTTTTTAACTCCTGATGCATTAATATATGCCACAATGTCTGTGTGCAATTTCAGTAAAAATGCTGACAATTTGATGAATCAAGTTATTTTTTAAAAATTATTCTTCTCCTGCTACATGATTTATGCCATTTAAGTAACTGCAGTTTTGCAGAGATTTATAAGTACTAGTACCAGACAGACCTTTGTTAATAACCAAACTATTTTCTGACTTTTAATTCCTATTATATGTAAAATGGCATTGTATTTTATATATAAAATAGCATAATAGATTGAATAAAAAAATGAATCAAGATTACTTGATTCATTGCATACAAAATTTTCAGAAGGTACCAACAGATCAAATATTCAATACATAAAAACTTTTCCTATTAATAAAATCAATTCAAAGATACAAAACAGAATTAGCCATTTAGGATAAGACAATGGAAATATAAAGAGAATGGAAGAGAAATTTAGAATTAAAACATATTTTTATTCATGTTGGTAACTGCCCTACTCCCTCTTTAAGCATTACTGACATGATAAGAAAATCACAATTATCATCATTGCCACCACAACCACCACGGTCATCACCATCATCATGACCAATATCATCATAATCATCATCACCACCATGGGGAAGATAAAGGAAATAGTGTAGATGGAAGCACAGTACTGGTTCCAGTAAAGAAGATAGAAATTAAAGCTTCTGTTTGCATAGAAAATCTTAATCAGAAGCCGAAAATTTCTCCAGATTTCCAAGGATACTTGAACAGTTTATATTCCAGAAATTGTGAATCATGAGGTGACTGTGGGGTTGTTGTGAAGACATACCTGGAGAAGTGCTTCTGAACAACTAATGATTTGTTCTAATCTCATTTCAAATTCACAAGTTACTGAACAATATGGAGCATGTAAACCTGACACCATATTTGTTAGGAGTAATAAAATGTTGGAGTTGATGTACTAAACTGAAATCTGCTCCACTGTATCAAAGAGCATGGCACTTTTCCCAAATTCAAATCCCAGGAATCAGCAATCAAATATAGCCAAAGAAAAGTCACACTTTATTATGTAAAACATCTGAAATTTTCCACAGATATAATCTGTACATTTGGACATATTATAAAGGGGGACTAATAAGGTTTTTGGTTAGTCTGTTTTGTAATGCAATCGCTTTATAGTTTAACTTTTCTCAGATAGCCAATAAAAGCCCATTAATTTTAAAATATAATTAGAAAAACAAAAATAAATAAACATTCAGGAGATTCTGCAAGGTGAAGACACAAAGATATATAAAAATAATAAAATATATAAAGATCACACAAACCATGCAAGGCAAAAAATATTTTAGATAATAAATTTGAAATATTGAAAAAGACTGAGTCACACTGCAGTGAAGAAAAAATGAGTGGCTTAAAAATGAAGATATTTATTAGAGAAAACATATGTCTCTTTTCTTTTTGTGCCTGGCTGATCTCACTTAACATAATATTCTCCAGGTATTTCCATCTTCTTGTGAATGACATGATTTTGTTTGTCTTTATAGCTGAGTAGAATTCCATTGTGTGTATTTCCCATTATTTTGTAAACCATTCATCTGTTGATGGAGACCTAGGTTGATTTCATATTTTGGCTATTACGAATTATGATGCTATGAACACTGTAGTTCTCTGATTTCAAGCCCTTTGGAAAAATATCCAGGAATGGTATAGGTGGATCCTATGGTGGATCTACTCCCAGTTTTCTAAGGAATCTCCACACTTACCTCCATAGCTGCTGAACTATTTTGCACTCCCACCAACAGTGTAAAAGAGTTCCTCTTTCCCCACATCCTTGCCAGCATTTTTTGTTATTTGATTTCTTTATCCTTGCCACACTGATTGGGATTATTAGGACAACTAGAGGGACTCCAGATAATGGAGGGGAAACATCAGCAAAGCTAAAATGGAAGAACAGGAGAAGAAGAAGGCTGAGGTTCATTAATGGAGGAGCTACATCTGAATATGTGTAAAAGTATGAATATAACATGATTAATCTGGACACTCATTGTTGAGAAGGAGGAAGGGAAGTGGGGGGGGGGGTACCAAGCTACATCTGAATGAAAAGCCACACCTGAAGAAGTGATTCTGAACTAACTCCTTAATGAACAACTAAACTGTGCCAACACAATCCTATAATTGGTTTGAATGGCAAAGTGTAAGGGTTTAGAGCAAAAGAAAAATCACATACAACTGACGTTAACTATTTTTGCTGAGGACATATGTAGTTACTGCCAAACTGTCAACAGCATAAATAACTGGTTCAATTATTCAGTGTTATTAAGAAGTAAAATCTTTGATATATTTATTCTGAGTATAAAAACATTTTAATAATTGAAAAAGTCTTCAAAACTTTATATCTCTGATATTGTAGAAAATAATATGCCTATTAAATCTTTTATTGTTTGTGTGGAAACATCTTATCATCAAATTGGATTCTATGAGGATTAGCATAGTAAATCTTGGGTGTAAATCCTAAGAATTACAGAGTAGACCCTGACCTTGCTGAAATACCCTCATTCTGTATATCAAACTGTTGATTCCATACTAAGAATAAAAACCTGTTTGGGTAAACTATTGTTTAAAAATATGTGCAAGTCAAAGTTTGAATGGAATGGAGGAGGAAGGCTGATCTTGATTAATGAGGGTCTACATCTGAACATGTGTAAAATTATGAATAAGACATGGTTAACCTGGCCAACCATTGGTGGGAGGGGGGAAGGGAAAATGGGGACAGGGGGGAGAGGTTACCAAATATAGTTTAAATGTAAAAAAAAAAAAGATAAAAAAAATGCAAAAAAAAAAGAAACTTAAAATTCGGGATTGAAGGTCTAAATCACTAATCTTTAGAAGTATTATTTCTGACAGCCAACCACAAAGTATTTAAAATGAGACATGGAGACATTTTTATTCTTCATAAGCAAAATATTTAAAAATGAAAACAAATGCAAAGATATTTTAGTATCTTTAGTACCACCAACAAAAATGGGAACACATCTCCTTCTTTTGATTATTGGTCTTCTCCACATTCTGCATGTGTTTTTCTATTGAGATTATTACTAGTTCTCTTTATTGCTTGCTAAACTCTGTTTATCATCAGATCTTTGTCACTTCATAAAATGAAGTTATTCCTTTTTTGATATTATGTTTCTTATTTTTTAAATATTTTTGAAGTTTTGGAATTAATTCTTCCTTCAGTGATTGGTAAAACTCATTAGTATAATTATTTGGCTTGGTATTTCTCTAAAACTTTAGATTTACTATTTCTTCCTGGGTAAATTAATTTTCAGAAATATTTTAATTTCATCTAAACTTTAATTATACATATACTAAGTTGTTTATAATATATTTATCCATTTGTTTAAGTTATATATACAGTTGATGTCCACGTTTTATGTCCATGGTGTTTCTTTATACCTTCACTCTATGCATTGACCAGTTTTGCCATTTTATTTATCAATATTATATTTGTCCAGAACAATAGTTTTTTACTTTGATTCTCTGTATTGTATGTCCATTTTAATTCTGATTAAATTTACCTCACTGTTAAAAAAAATATGTGCAGGTCTTTTCCTGGCATTGTTTTACTTTGTGAAGACAAAAAGTGATGGGAAAGCAAATAAACACTGAAATAAATATCAAAAAGTCTATCTTTTTCTTTTAAATGTTTACTAGCTAATAGACAAAAAATGATAAGCATATATATATATATATATATATATATATAAAATAATTGGAACACAAAACTTGAATTCTTAGTTTATTTATGGAAATTAAATAATTTTTTCAGGAAGCTATTATTAAATTGATTTCAATGTCAAGGCCTGCTTCCCTAATTTTCTATTACTGATAAGATGCAGATTTATTTTCGATAAATGTGCTGACCAAATGCTGAGACTCTAACAGTGCCATATTATCTCAGTCATCAGGAAGGAAAAATCCTTGTAGAACTATAATGAGACATTATCTCATATTTCCTTCCTAGATCCATTTGTGAAAAAAATTGTTCCCACTGGCGTTTTACAATGCAGCTTGTATGATAGAAAATTTCCCACAAAAGTCTATAGGTTTGTAAAATACTTGGGATTCTCTAACATTTACAGGTGCATGAATAACTGTAAGTAATGACGGTTGATTATAAATCATATTATTACATGTCTCTAAATCAACAGAAACAATGGCAAACAAATGAAAATGGACAGAATATATCTAATTACATAGATATTTATATAAACAACCATTCTTTTAATATACTTTTATTGGCATATTGTACTGTCACATCATAATGTAGTTCAGAGTGATAGAGACATACACCACATTTGTTTTTTTTTTAATTTTATTTTATTGGTGCACTGTATTCATACATCATAGTGGGATACAAACTTTTGTAGACATACATGCACACATCGCCCAGTCAGCCCCCACCCGATCCCCACCCCATTCTCTCCCCATCCCTCCTTCCCATGCTTGGCTTAGTGGTTGACATCTAGTATTATAGCAATTTATCCAAAATTAAAAATGATAATCTCACATAACAGTTTCATTTGTCTGATACCAAGTGTTTGATGGTTTAAAGATAGCATTTCAATATTTCTTTTTGCTTTCTTTCTTACTAGAGCATATTTTTTTTCTGTTTTTTTAGGTGAAACTATCATATATTTATATATTTATTTTTCAGAAAAAAATCTATCCTAATATGGAATATGAATTCTAGATACCCAAAACGATCTTGAAAAAGAACAAAGCTAGCAGATATATATTTTATGATTTCAAACCATATAAAGCTACAATAATTGAAACAGTGTAGTACTGTTCTAAAGGCAGATATATAGACCATTGGAGTTAAATACAAGCCTAGAGCTAAATTCTTCCCTATATTGTCAAGTTATTTTTGACAAGGTTTCCACGAACATTTGGTGGTGGAAATAATAATCTTTTAACTAAATATTGTTGAAAAATAATAATTACATGAAAAAGAATAAAATTGGACCTTTACCTAATCCCATATACAAGTATTAACTCAAAATAGATAAAAGACCTAAATATAAATCTTAAGACTATAAACTTTTAGGAGAAAATCTGGGTCATAAAACCTCACAACATTGAAATTGGCAGTGATTTCTTGGATATGATTTCAATGGCACAGGCAACAGAAGAATATACAAACTCCCTAAAAAATAAAAGAAAATATTGTATATCCAAAGACATTGTAAACAGAGTTAAAAGTTACTAATAGAATTGGATAAAATATTTCCAAATGCTATATCTGAAGGTATATTAATATTCCAACTAGAAATCCTAAAAATTAACAACAATAAAGGCAAACAATACAACTTAGAGATAGGTAAAAGACTAACATAAATAATGAATCTCCACAGATAACCAATCTTAGTTGTCTGTTGGATGGAAACTCTTGTTTCTCTGGTTCTGGTGAGTGTTACCTATTTCTTCTTTGTAGTTAATCTCTTTGAGTATTTTCTCTAGCGCTGGTTTTGAAGACATAAATTCCTTCAGTTTCTGTTTGTCATGGAAGCTTCTTATTTCTCCATCTAATTTGATAGAAAGTTTTGCTGGATAGGAAATTTTTGGCTGGAAGTTGTTTTCTTTCAGAGTTTGGAATATGTTACTCCAAGCCCTTCTGGCTCTCATGACTTGGTTTGGGAAGTCTGGAGTGATTCTAATTGGTTTGCCTCTGAATGTCAGTTGGCCCTTTGTTTTTGTTGCCTTTAAGATTCTCTGCTTGGCTTCCACATTGGTCATTTTGACAATTATATGGCGTGTGGATCCTCTTCTCCGATCCTGTCTAAAGGGAGTTCTATAGGTTTCCTGGATATGTGTGTCAACCTCTTGCTCTATATTTGGAAAATTTTCTGCTATTACTTCCTTGAAGAGATTGTTGATCCCTTTGGTATCACTTTCTTTTCCCTCCTCTATTCCAATTATTCTTAGGTTAGCTCTCTTAAGATGGGCCCATATTTCTTCAATGTCAGATTCCTGCTGTTGGATATTTTTTTCTAGATTAGAATCTATGCATTCATTTTTGGATTGCTCATCTTCTAAGAGCGAGATTCTGTTCTCCATGTGGTCTAATCGGGTGTTTGTGCTTTGAATTGAGGCCTTTACTTCATTAATTGCATCCTTTATCTCTTTTTGGCTCTCTCTGAGTTCTTTTCGAAGCACCTCTATTATTTCTACAGTTATTTTCCTGATTTGATCTTCTAGAAATCTCTGATTTTCTGTTTTATCAGGTTCTGATGTTGTGGGGTTGTGCACATTCATTACTCCAGTGTTATTCCTCTTTCCCATGATTTCGGAGGTTTGTGCCTTCTCTGGGTTCTTCCCTTGGGTCACTATGGCTTCACTTAAGGTGCTCTGGATCTCGAGTCTGTATTATCTCAGACCCCACTACTCCTTTACTGGGTTGTATCACAGAGTCTCTGACCCAGGGAGTCGATAGAGGCTGCTTTAAACTATGGGGGGGTGCCAGGTTGCACATTCTCCTATGGTGTGATATCTCTGCCACCACCACTCCCTCACTGGGTCAAGTCCCAGGAGGCCCAATACTGCGATTTCTCCTCTGTGGCCCGCAATTTGACTCACTGTTCTTGAGTACGCAGATGTAGCTGTACTGGACTCGGTGAATTCACTGCTGCTGCCGCCGCCGGTGGCAATATGGCGCCTCTGCCACGCCCTCGGCCATGAGGCTGGCGTATTTTTTCTTCTCTGGTTTTGATTTCCACTCTGAATCCCTGCAGCGTGTGCTGAGCTCAGCCACTGGGAGCTTTAAATGCTGTCTGCGCCGAAAGATCCCGCCTGGCTGTTCCGCAGAGGCTCACCTGGCTTGCTGTAGCCGTCCGTTGAGTTCGCCGCTGCCGCCGGCAGTATGGCGCTGCTGCCACGTCCTCGGGCTCGTGTGTCTCCTCTGTGGCCCTGAGCTCTGTTCTCAGTCCGCTTTCTCTCTGGAGCCTGGTGGTTTTTTTTTGTTTTTCTGGTGATGGTGTTTTCTGGCTATGAAAGGCGCTCTTTTTGTGGTAATGGAGATTGGTTGTTAGCGGGACTCTTAAGCCCCGCTTTTCTCGGTCGCCATCTTCCCGGAAGTCACCACATTTGTTGAACTTCTCTGATCCAGCCATTTTCAAACATATAGGGTAAGCATACCTTATAAAGAAATGGATATTGGTAACTGGATATAGGGTGCAATGATATTAAAGATTATTGTACTGCTCATCTATTAGTAGATTTCATTGTATTTATAAGGCACCTTTCCATTAGGTTATGGTTATGTCAAAATCTTGCTATAGAAGAAGAGCATATCATATTAAATTTGTTTCAGAATAAGTTTTGCTTATGATTCAAGCTGAGTGAGCAAGCAGGATATAATCCTATAAAGAATGCAAGGGGCTAGAATTGTTACTGGAACCATATGCCTTTCCAACCGATGAGTATTTATTATGAAGAACCCAAAGCTGGAACAAACAACAACAACAACAAAAATCTATTGTTTTTAGTGAATAGATAGCCCTAAATAAAACTATGGTTTAAACAAACATTTTCTACTACATATTTCTTGACAGATTTGAGGAGGAAATAAAAGATGCCAAATAAAGGATGTCTAATACATGGTCAGATAGAATTGAATGTCAACTTGAAGATGCCCTGTGAAATTTGTGCTAATGTTTTTGACTTTTTATTTTATTTTGACTGATTCAAATAAACACATACACACACACACATACACACAATGGCAATGCGATGTTTCAATGCATGTATAGATTTTTGAAATTTAAACATATTTATCTCCTCATTTATAATTTTTTAATGTTAAATGCTTTCAAATTTAATTCTTCATTTAAAAAAAAATGAACAGCACATTATTATTTACAGTCACTCCCTGCTGCAACAACATTCCAAAACTTCTTGCTTCGACTTGCTGTAACTTTGTATTCATTCATCTTTTTTTCTTATCTCTTTTTCTTTTTATTCATGTTTTTGAAATTTCCCAAGACTCTATTTCCTTTTGGTTCTGAATCCACAATTTCTACCTTTCACAGTGACAGTCACTGGAATTTTATGCTTTATTTCTAGTTGAACTCATTGGAGGAGAAATTACGATTTATCACTGGGAATTAACTATCACATTGTGAAAGAAATGATTTTCCAAGATCATCATTATAAGTCAGCCGCAAATTGCCCATTTCAGTCAGTAGTAGTGTGAACTCATGCATGAATGATTGTTACTTTCTCATCTCTGACACCAAGATATAACCCTGAAATAGGTGCAAGTCTATAACAACCAGATTTACTACCACCCTTCTGGACTCAGCTTCTACCAAATAAATCTGGGTGTTACAAAAATTTAGAAGACTTAGAAGTACAGATGTTTCATAACTACATGTTATAGGGTACCAACTGAACAATTTTTTACTGATTCTTCAAATATAGCTGCTATTTTAAAATAAAGGTATATGGTGTGTGTTTGTGTGCATGCGTGCCACATGTGCATGCATGCACACTCATGCACTAATAGAGAATTCAGGGTAGCAGTGCCACTTTTTTCCCAGTGAGCACTCTAAATAAGAATTCACATTGTTTTCTGTTTGTTAATTGCTATGATTTGAATATTGAATGTCCCTTAGGGCCCATGTGCTAAGGGTTCTATTGCCAGCTTGTGTCACTATTGGGAGGCGGTGGAACTTTTAGGATGTAAGGCCTACTGGGATGAAATTTGGTTATTTGGAGGCATAATCTTGAAAGGAATATTGGAATCCGAACTATTCCTATTTATCTCTTTCTCTTTCTGGCCACCATATGATGTTTCCTCCACCCATACTGTGTCAACATAGGACCAAAGAGACACAAAAAAGGGACCATGGACAGACACCTCTGAAACTGTGAATAAAAATTGACCTTTCTTCTTGTAAAATGGTTAGCTCAGATATTTTGTCAGAGTGATGAAAAGTGATCGAAATATCTATACAACAGTTCCACAGAATTAATATAGAATTCTCAGTTGATACAGAATTATCCTAATTTTTATTATATAACTATAATTAACTTAAATTTTTATTATAAATGTTGAATTCCTAATTGGTATAAAATTCTAAGTGGCATGTATAAGCAAAACTAAATTTTACCAAATTTTATATGTATTAGTCTT
The DNA here is from genome assembly GCF_963383645.1 of Muscardinus avellanarius. NCBI lineage: Eukaryota > Metazoa > Chordata > Mammalia > Rodentia > Gliridae > Muscardinus > Muscardinus avellanarius. Next base: position 178,259,009 of record NC_137787.1, read on the forward strand.
CTTCAATAAGATAAAATTTTATATTATAATTAAAAAGAATATTAATTTTAATTTAATGATTAAACATGTCGAACTTATAACTCAATTCAATATAATAAAAATAATCAATAGTTATAAAGAAGGAAGTGCTATAATGAATTCTATGTCCTTTCTTTCCTTCCTTCTTTTTTGTTTTTTTAGTTTTGAGGACTGAACCCAGGAATTCTCCACTACCAATGGGCTACATTCTTGGCCCTTTTTGTTTTGAGAAGAGGTCTTCCTAAGTTGTCATGCTGGCCTCAGACTTGTTATCCTCCAGCCTCAGCCTCCCACAATGCTAAGATGACACACATGCACAAATACATGTGACTTTTCCCCTTTATTATGCTAAAAATTATATTCATGTCTTTACATATAAATATTATTTTAATTAAAGTCTTTGAAAAATGGCTATTTTAGTTTATAACACTTATTGTTTTAACTCATTCTACTATTGATTTTTTAAATTTTTATTGGTGCATTTTATTTATACATCATAATGAAGCAAAAAACTTGTGTAGACATAAATGCACACATCACCCAGCCACCCCCCACCCAGTCCCCACCCCACTTCCTCCCCATCCCTCCCTCTCATATTTGGCTTAGAGGTTGACTATGATATAAATAAGTACATCATGTGCTTTAAAGAGTTTTCTTCTCATTCTACTATTGTGTGCTGAAAAAATTCATATTGCTGACTCTCCACAGCTATAGAGAGAAAGTTTAACCTAAGCATTTAATGAAGATGTAGACCTCTCATTTGAATAAGTATTATCCAGAGACTCAATTTGCAGAACCTAGAATTTATTTTTTTTTATTTTTATTTTTTTTGGTGGTTCTGGGGTTCCTGGAAGCCCTTCTACCTCTGGGCTACACTCCCAGACCTATTTTTATACTTTTTTTTAAAATTTTTGGCTGGCATCGAACCTGCGCGATCCTCCTGTCTCCGCCTCCCAAGCGCGGGGATTACAAGCGTGTGCCATCATGCCCGGCTAGAAGCTAGAATTTTACTCTTCAAGTTTTTAGTTTTAAACTTGGTACAAAATAGTATATAATATTCCTTATTCTATAGGTATATAACTATGTATTACTGACCTACTTATCATTTGTTTATCTATGCCAGGAACTGTTGCAGTAGATATTTATTGTCATTGCATAATAATCACTGGATAAATGCTACAAAACTTAGTTTTCCTTTTCCCCTACATAAATATTTGGTGATTATTATTATTATTATTATTATTATTAATTTATTATATTTATTTTTGGTGGTATTTGTGTTCCTGGAAGCCCTTCTACCTCCGGGCAACACTCCCAGACACATTTTATATTTTTTATTTGGAAACAGGGTCTCTTAAGCCAGCGAGGCTGGTTCTGAACCAGCGCAATCCTCCTGTCTCCAGATCCCAAGCAAGGATTACATGCGTGCACCGGCCCTTTTTTTATTATTTTTTAAACATGTCTAACATGTCTCATTGGCACTTTGACAAGGTGTTCTGTTTTTTTATACTTAGAAGTGTAATTGATAGATTAAAAATCATGTAAATTGAATAACTTTTGTAATAAAAGAATTTAATTTATATCAATTTAAATATCCACCAAAATTTTATATTACTATTGACTCTCCAAAATTATATTTTGTCAGTATTCATTTATATAATTTAATATAATTCATGTTTTACAATTTAATATAACATACATATACAAAATTTATTTTCATCTTACAGGAGGTTTTTAAGTTAGGTGTTTTATATATGTGTTCCACATATATAAAACACATAAAAAACAGCACATAAAACTAGGCTTCACAATGTGCATTTATAAGAACATTATTACATGTGAAATAGTGAAATATTAGTTATTGGACTTAATTATTTTAGAAAAAATATTTTTTTCTAGAAAGAATTTTCTTTATATTATTCTAGAATAAAATACTAGCTTTTGTAAAACATCATTAAGATTTTGAAAGTAAATGTATGCTTTTAAAAACATAAAGAAGCCGGGCGTGGTGATGCACACTTTTACTCCCCATGCTTGGAAGGCAGAGACAGGAGGATCACACAGAATCGAAGCCGGCCTTGTTGGCTTAAGAGACCCTGTTTCCAAATAAAAATATAAAAATAGGTCTGGGAGTGTAGCCTGGAGATAGAAGGATTTCCAGGAACCCCAGTACCACCAAAAATAATAATAATAAAATTAAATTAAAAATAAAAATTAAATTAAATTAAATTTAAAAAAAAATAAAGAAGAGTTTTATTTGCCTTCTTTGATTAAAATCTATACTATATTTATATATTTTCCATTGAAAACATTTTTAAGGCAAAATATATAAAATTTACACTAGTAGTTTATTATTGATATATTTGTACATTACCAAATTTGATACTCTTCTAAAATATTTACTCATTTACTTTGAAGGCAAACATATAAGCCTATTGAAATAATCAGCTCCACTACTTTGCCTTATAATCTCTCAAAAATTGGGTTTTATAGGATTCATTCACTGAAGCAAAATTAATTTCATGCTATACCCAAGAATGTTTTTTATTAAATTCCAAGACATTATAATGTTAAAATTAGATAAATTACACATTACATCAATCCTAGAATTTCATTGCATATCAAATGAGATCATACAATTATTTCGGGATAACTGAATTTGCTCTAAAATACTGAGTCTCAAAGTTCACATCAGTTCAGAGTCAATTACCCATTTTTCCTATGATGAGAAATATTTTTGAATAATATGTAGTTCATTGTTAATTGTGAGAAATTCCTATCTGATTTTTATAATACTCATTAGCTTATAAAGAGGAAATCTAAATTTAAGTCATAGAGTTTAAATCCTGAGTTTTAAATTAGAATCATAGAGCTTAAATCAATTTTTATTTTAACATATTAGTCTGTTTTATTAAATATATGAAACATATTTAATCAAAAACAAATATAATTTTATTCTAAATTTAAATATTTGTAAAACACAAAAATGAATAAATAATAATTTATATTTGGATTTGTGACCTCTATTTTAGTCACTGATCTATGTATTAATTTTTTTTCTTTGTTTTCTATTATAAACTTTAAACAAACTCTTCTAGGTGTGTTATAGATCTGTACTAAAATATTTCTTATATTATTGAAACCCTGGTAAAGAAATTGTGTTTATGCTCAAAAAGAATATGTACCAAGGATAATTTTTATGTTAACTTATATTTCAAAAGATTGTATTTGACTTTAATAATGAAGAAAATTTCAAGAGTCATATTCCAGAAAAAAATACGTCTAAATCACATCTAAATTATAATAAATAAACCAAATATATTTAATAACCTTTTACTGGGCACTCATTACATAATGGAAAAAAGATATATATTAGATAATTTTTTTTTGTTTTTTGGTGGTACTGGGGTTCCTGGAAGCCCTTCTACCTCTGGGCTACACTCCCAGACCTATTTTATATTTTTGGAACAGGGTCTCTTACGCCAGCGCGGCTGGCTTCAAACCTGTGCGATCCTCCTGTCTCCGCCTCCCAAGCGCGGGAATTACAAGCGTGCGTCACCACGCTCGGCTATATTAGATAAATTTTTAAAAATTGGAAAAGAGTTATGAAATCATGAAAAAGAAGATCTTTTCCCAGATGTGATCGTATAAACTTGTAATTCCAGGACTTAGGGTATTCAGACAGGAAAATCACAGTTCAAGTCCAGCTTCAACAATTTAGGGAGTCTCTCAGCAAAATAGGGAAACTATGTTTCAAAAACAAACAAAAAAATACAAAAAAGAACACGACTGACAAAATCACTTGGAGGTAGAATGCCTCTGGGTTCAATCCTCAGTATCACACACTAAGAAACACACACACACACACACACACACACACACACACACACACACGCAAAAGGATAAAAAAATGAAATTTTTAGACAATTTAAACTTCTTAAGAATGGCATGGGTATTCTCTGTTAGTATTTAGTAGTTAAATTCTTGACAGTGAAATTATATAACCTGAATTCCTGTGAAATGCTTTCATAAAGTTAAAGAGAGTCTTCTTGAACCAGATTTCTTATGCTTATGATGTGTATCCTTAAATATCTTACTAGAGAATTATATCAACATAATATCTAGTGGGCAATTGGTGAATCTCTATTATAAAACAAGTTAGAGGTAAAAATAAAAATGAACGGTACTGTTATAAAACTAATTTGTTCTTTTGACATTATTCATTTAACCATCAAATCATTGTCTTCTTATTTTAAGATGGTTCTTATAGCTTGGTCAGTCTTATCAAAACCATATCCATTGTTCAGAACCACATAGACACTGGTTGTATATATGGACCACCTTTTAAGAAATAGTCACCTCTCATCTATATTGAGAAGCTGTTAGTTGTCTTTCTACATGCATCCCTCTTTCACATCAGTCATCATAACACTGATTAGAATCTAGAAGAAGACATAAATGTCACTTTAAACACTGCATCTAAGGCTGGGCGTGGTGGCGCATGCTTGTAATCCCCCCGCTTGGGACGCGGAGACAGGAGGATCGCGCAGGTTTGAAGCCACCCTTGCTGGCTTAAGAGACCCTGTTTCCAAATAAAAATATAAAATAGGTCTGGAAGTGTAGCCCGGAAGTAGAGGGGTTTCCAGGAACCCCAGTATCACCAAAAACAAAAACAAACAAACAAACAAACAAAAAAACACTGCATCTTTGCCATGCCTGGACATGGGCAATGCTTTTTTACTTAGTTCAGCACTAAGAGTAAGGCATTAACTGGTATAGTAACATGAAAGAAATATATCTCTGAGTGTCTATATGGTAAGAGAGTTTAAGAAAAGAACTCTTCCTACCATCTCTCCATTACAAATTAATATTTGTAAAATAATATTTTAATAAATAATGAAAGCAAAACACTGGTTTTTATACTTGTATGTGCATAACAAGGCACACAGTTTCTTTTCTTTTTTTTTTTCCGGTCTGGGCATTTGACCTCTGAACCACACCCCCTGCCCTATTTTTTATTCTTTATTTTGAAACAAGGTCTCACTGAATTGCAGAGAGCCTCACTAAGTAGCTGAGGTTATCCGCGAACCGCGATCCTCCAGTCTCAGCCTTCCAAATGCTGGGATTACAAGCGTGCACCACCACGCCCGGCTCACAATTTCTTTAAACAACCATATTCTTACTACACTCCCAATAATTCCAATTATGTAGGATTGGACTAGGCCACCAAATTATTATAAAGTGGTTCTTTCATAATTTGTACTTCTCTGGGTGTGGTGGCACACTCTTGTAATCCCTACACTTGAGAGGCTGAGACAGGAATATTACACAGGTTCAAAGCCAGCCTCAGCTACTTAGTGAGGCTCTCAGCAACTTAGTGAGACCCTGTTTCCAAATAAATAATATATATATATATATATATATATATATATATATATATATATGTATATATGTATATATATTAGCTCTGGGAGTATAGCCCAGAGGTAGAAGGTCTTTGGGTTCCAGCCCCAGTACCACTGGGGAAAAAAAAATTGTTTTTCTGAGGAAAATACTGCACTTAGTGTACTCTAAGTATGGTACTAGGTACTTTGAATATATTTGAATCTCATGAATTTACTCTAAAAATTTTTATATCTTTAGAATGTTTCAACCAGTCATTAAGCAATCAAATGATCAAATAACAAACTACCGCACATATAAAAGATAATAATTTTAAGAATAGATAAAAGTCTTTGAGAAATTTTATTTGTAAATAAACAACTAAACTCATTTTATGCTACCTTCCTAGTATTTCCATTTTAAGTTCCATGTCAGATGCTGCAGGGCACAGTTACATTTTATGCATAGCTTTGGAGAAATTTAAAACAAAATATATTTTTCAGTAATATTTTTGAGGTATTATGTCATGGATGAATAGGTATCTCCAGTTTATATCTAGAAAACATATGAAAGATTTAATCATTGGAGAAAAAAAGCAAAATCAATTCATGGAAATTTTCTTTATATATATTAAAAATGACTTCACCTTTATATAAGGTATTTCTGATATATTTTAATTTTGTATCTTCATATAAGGAGAAAGCACAGTCTTAACATATTGTTCTTTTGCTTATTAGATTATTACTGTGAAATGACAAATTAATTCTTTAGGTGAGGCATAATTTTAAATTTATTTTAAATTGATAAAAATTTGTATATATTAATTATATATAACATGATATCTTGAACATTTATAAATTGTGAATTGTTAAGTAAGCTAAATAATTTATACATAACTTCATATACAAATATTTTATGGTAAGACACTTAAAATCCACTCTCATCCATTTTCAAGAACACAATGTATTCTTATCAAATACACATAAGTCAAACAATAAATGTTTTAAATTTATTCCATTTAACTAAATGAACTTTTATATCCTTTGAACAACATCTGATTATCCACCCAGCCCCTGGTAACCATAATTCTACTCTGCCTATGTGTTTAACATTATTTAGATTTCTCATGTAAATGAGAGCTTGCCATTTGTCTTTTAGTGTTGGCTTAATCTCACTTAATGTTATATTTCTTAATTCATTTATGTGTTCACAAATGGCAGGATTTATTTTTATTTTTATTTTGTGGTACTGGGAATGGAACCAAGAAACTTTCTACCTCCGAGCTACACCCTCAACCCTATATGTTTTATTCTTTATTTTGAGACAGGGTCTTATGAGTTACAGAGGGGATAACTAAGTAGCTGAGGCTGTCCATGAACCATGATCCTCCTGTCCCAACTTCCAAATGCTAAGATTACAAGTGTGCACCAACATTCCTGGCAGATTTCTTTTTTTAAGTTGAAAAGTTTTGCATCATGCATCTATGCCACATTTATTTTAATCATCTTTTGGCTGATGGACGTTTGGGCTGATTTTGTATCAGCTACTGTGAAAATCCTGAAATGAACACTGACTGCACACATCTCTTTGACAAAGTGATTTAGCCTCCTTTGTATAAATACTCAGTGGCAGCATTACTAGATTATATTAGAGTTCTAATTTTAAGTTTTTGACAAAGCTTGATACTGTTCCTTATAACAGCTTCACTAATTTAAATTCCCACCAATGATATTAAAGAGTTCCCTATATTCCCATTCTTGCTGATACATGCATGTTACTTTTGTCATTTTAATAATGACTTATTTTCATTGTTTTATCTTATTCTTGCATATATATTACTTGATAAACAATCAAATAAAGTAGCTTGTGTATATTTAAAAAATAATTGTAATTATAAATATATAATTTATTTTCAAAACAGATATTTCTATTTTTTTTATTGGTACACTATAGTTTCGCAGCATAATGTGGGTCATATTGACAATGGCATACATTCACACAGTACTTGGTGCCCCTCCCACTTACCCTTCCCCCTTCTTGATTCTTGGGTATAGCATAAAATAAATTTTGCTTCAGTGAATGAACCCTATAAAACCAAATTTTTTGAGAGATTATAAGAAAAAGTTGTTGAGTTAATTAGGCTTCACTGTATTTATGACAAAATTTCAGTTAATGAATAATTATATATGTTTGATTAAATGCTATTTGAAATTGATTGTTTTAACATGAATAAGAATAAATATGCACAAAAATGCACACTTATGGCAACTGATTTTTGACAAAGAGTCCAAAAACAGTCACTGGAGAAAATGTAGTTTCTTCAACAAACAGTGTTGGCAAAACTGGTTAATCATATGCAGAAAATGGAAATAAATCCCACTTTCTTTCCTTGCACAGGAGTCAATTCAAGATGGATAAAAGACTTGGAAATCAGACCATAAACCTTGGGTCTCTTTGAAGAGGGCATAGGTTCAACACTTCAACACATAGACACAGGTAAAAACTTTCCCAGTAAAACTCCAAAGGCACAAGAAACTAAAAGCAGATTAATATATGGGACTGCATTAAACTGGAGAGCTTACAATGATCGATATGTGGAATTGCATTAAGCTGGAAAGCTTCTGTACAACAAAGGAAAGTGTCAAGAACCTCAACAGAGAGCACTGACAGAATAGGAGAAAACTATTTTTTTCCATAGAAACTAATACCTAGAGTATACAAATAACTCAAGAAACTCACAAGAAAACAATAACCCAATCAAAAAAATGGGCAAGTGAACTAAATAGACACTTCACAAATGAGAAATTCAAATAGCCAATAAATACATGAAAAAACACTCAACATTATTAGCAGTCACAGAGATGAAAATCAAAACTACCCTGAGATTTTACCTAACTCCAATTAAAATGACAATCATTCAAGGCATAAACAACAAAATATCCTAGTGAGGATGTAGAGAAGTAAGAACTCTAATACATTGTTAGTGGAATTACAAGTTAGTCCAACTACTTTGGAAAATAGTATGGAAGATCCTCAGAAGAATGAAAAGAAAATAAACAACATTTCTGTTGTTTATTTTTCATGACACTGAGTTACTTAAGTAAAATAAATCAAACCCTAAAAATAAATATGAAAGTTAATCTTAATACAGTGGGCCCAAGGGAAAACTTGTTTGGCTGATGATTGAGCTTTCAGGAACATTCAACTATAACTTTGTGAGTTTTAATTATCTTTATGGATACTGTTTTGGGGAATATGTTTAAATGCCATTAAATATTTAACTTTTTATTTAAATTCTTACTTTTATAAATATACCCATATCATCTTTTAATTCTTAATGTCAGTATTAAATAAACAAATAGGTAGTTCAAACTCTTGATATACTCTAATTTAGTTATCACAGAAAGTTTGCTAAGTAACTATCCAGCATACATGTTTGAAATATTGTTTTAGTTTTTAGCACTAATATTTTTTCAGAAAAGTATATCCATAAAAATTAACCTAATTATCCTAATATTTATAAACACTATTTTAAAAATTTTATTCTAAATAAAACATCTTATTCGAAATAAAATGTTTTTTCTAAATTAAAAAAAACATTTTTTTTCCTGTAAATAAGCAAATGGACTAATCCTTAGTGCCTGCATAATTTGAGGGTCCATAAAACCTCCTTCATTTCTGACTCAAAATGACTCATAGTATACCAAGATAACCCTTAAGTTTGAAAACTGGATCCAAGGACTCATAAGCATCTTCAAAGCTATATTACTCATGGTGATGGTTTATTACAGTGAAGAGACAACAATTAAAATTAGGCAGAGAATGAAGTACATAGACCAGGGGCAGAAATTGTTCCAAGCATGGACTTTCAGTTATTTTCAAAGTAGTCAACTTCTAGTTTTCCCCCCTGGAGTTTTGCCATGTAAATGATGTTTATTTATCAAATTAGCAGCAGTTAGTAATATTCACGGATTATTGCCAAACAAGAAAAATCTTCTAAGCGTGTGTGTCCAGAGCTCTTATTAGTGATCAATCACAAAAGTTTGGTAGATCTCTTCTATGACTGTCCTTAGTCTCTAGCTCTTCACAGGTCATAGTGTTATCTTATGGTTTCAAAGACCCACTGTAATCCACATCACAATAGTAAGCACAGAGTACTGAGAAAACACAAAGTCTCAAAGGTCAACAAAGACACTCTTATTGGGTAGTATATTCCACATGCTTAGAGATCATCTCTCAGCATCTGAGGAAAAATCTCAGACCTCTCTTTGACAAAATAAACCTTTTACTGTCCAGTATCTTAAACATAATTTATTGTACTATACACATATATAGATTGAGATGCAATAGAAAAAGTTACTTAAAAATTTTTATTAAAACCAAAAGCATCATTATTTTCTTTACCAGTGCTAAATAAAATTTTAAAAATGTAATGATTTCATTTTTGTACTGTTAATTTCATTTCTAAAGCAGTGTATAAAGTAGGCAATTACAAGAACAAAACTATAAAAACAAAAATGATAGTACAAATCAAATTTTAATTTATCATGTGAAATTTTACTTGCTCTTATAGGATACAGAGAATATGGCATAAAGAAGGTCAAAGAAAGGAAACACAACTTAATTTAAAAATCCTGCTGTCAGAATTAGGGGACTTAGAGTCTTATCTTGGATTTGTGATTAATTTGTTATATGATTTGCACAAATAGCTTAACCTTGCAAGAACACAATTTGTCCATTTCTAATTAGTGAGTAGATTAAACTGGATTGATTTAAATTCCATCACTACCTACAAAGTTTTGAATATTTATACTTTTTACCAAAAGATAGCAAAGATTTATGTAAGAGTTAGCTTATCACAATGATAAAATCAGTTCACAAGTCAGTATTTTAAAGTATTAAAAAGAGAAATATCAAGAATTTGAGTCATTATATTTTTGTATGATAACTTTAACTAAATTTTATTAAAATTCTTTATGATGTTTTTTTTTTAGAAATAAAAAGCATATAGAGCTGGGCATGGTGGCGCATGCTTGTAATCCCCATGCTTGGGAAGCTGAGACAGGAGGATCGTGCTGGTTTGAAGCCAGCCTCAGCTACTGAGTGAGGCTCTAAGCAACTTAGTGAGACCCTGTTTCCATATAAAATATAAAATAGGTCTTGGAGCATAGCCCCGAGGTAGAAAGCCTCTAGGTTCCACCCCCAGTACCACCAAAAAACAAAAACAAACACAAACAAAAAAGAAATAAAAAACATATAGGACAATTTCTAATCAATTAAAAATATTTTGCAACATTCTATATTAACATACAGTTATTTAATACCTTTTAAAGTTGTTGAATTTGTCTTAACTTTAAGTTGGTTATATAAGTTTCCACTAAACTTATATGTAATATATAGATGAACATGTTAAAATATTGTAGTATAAATTTACTCATTCTACTATTAAGTAAAATTTTATCTCAGTTTTAATGTGCTACTGAAATACCAATTACAAGATAAATCATACAGAAGCACAAATAGTTACATATTGTGCACTAAATCTCCACATTCTTAATATTTTGTCCTCAGTCTGTAATAGTTACTTTAGTTTTACTTTTACTTTGAAATGCTCTATTTTCTCTGGCAAAATTTTTTCAAATAAAATATTTATTCCTGCTAAGAAAATATTTTATTTTGGTATTTCCTTAGAGTCCAAATGTTTGTATCAGTAGCAAACATTTGTCTTCTAGAAATGAGCTCTAAAATTGACTATTCCTTTCAAAGATTTTGGCAACTGTGTAGTATGGGCAGTAGGTTTAGCCAACTGTCTTTCCATCTGCTACTCCTATTTCTCTGAAATTTTTTCCCAATTAGCCAAAAACACTTTAGAGATCCCAGTGGCTTCCTGGAAAAAAGCATATTTAAGCATTTTTTCCACTTGGGTAAATGAAGCACTTAAAACAATTCACACTTAAGAAAACACTACCAGGAAATATAAATTACTCGAATGCTTTTGAAAGTTGGTGACTTTTCAAGTAAACATATGGCTTTAAAGTATTTATTTAATGATTAAAGATTTCTATATCTCTCTATATATATGCATATAACTAGTACATATAATTTAAAAGTTGAAAAATGCTGATTTAATTTGCTAACCAAAATCTGATACAGTATGCCTTCATGAACAGAATACACCTATATATCCACTAATATAAATACAATTAGGTTTTTCAAAACTACAAATTTAGAAAAAAGAACAAAAACATTCTAAATGGAAGAATCAACAATTTCTACAATAGAAAATTAAAAATATATAAATTTAATATTACTGAAAATGTATAATATTGTTATTTACATGATTTTATTTTGAATATTTAATTTGACCAAGCCTATGAATAAATAAACATAAAATTGATTTACCACACTTATTCAATTACATAATGAGACTTGATAATTATATGGTTAGAGGTGAAAAAAGGAAATTTACATTACATTAATTTGCATACTCATCAAAGTGATAGGGGTGCAAGCGCTGAGTGGGAGGGCGCTGGTGCCCACTTATTCTGTGTTTTTTTGAAGCTCAAAACCTTTTAGGACAATGTTGGCAATTGTCTTTATCTCAATGGTGTAAACAAGATTTGTTTCTTTCTGAACTTCTGTCACAGTGTCTCACTCTTATATTCCTGGCTCTCTCATTCTTTGGCTTCAGAGTTCTATCTAACAAATCCAATTTGGCCTCTTCCTTATTCAGTCTTTCCTCTATGATGTGTTGAATTCAAAACCCATTCTCCGAACTCCAGATCAGGAACTGATGTAGCATTTTAATCCTGAGGTGACTGAAATTGTTGCCTGCAATATTTAATGAGATTTATTTTTTTATTGATGCTGATATAGAATTTTGATGTGGAAGAATTGTGACTATAATTCAATCTTACATGTAATTTTATATTACTTATGTAATATATGTATTGATATGGAAAAGCCATGCCCTTGACCAAGAGTGCAAAATAATTGCTCTTTTGTTAAGTGTTAAGGACCAGGAAATATTTTACCTCTTCCCTCTCTGAGCTTTGAGACAATTTATAAATCAAATAAAAAACAATAGGTGGATTATTTAATACAATAACAATTACTAATAAATCCAGACCTAGCATGTAATTTGGCTTTGAAACAAACCGACTTATCAACTCCTACATTTCTTCAGTTTTATCATAGAATAAAAAAACAGAAATTTTCATTCTGTAGAATAAATCATTTCTTTTTCTGTGCCTCCTCTTATCAGTTTAGTGAGGAGGAGGCAAGTTCTCACATTGGTGATTTTTAATTGATCCTCAGGGGACAAATAAGACATAAAAATTAACTTGATTCATCATCTTGATAAGGAAGAAAAAATAGACAAGAGGCCAGGAGTTTAAGGGAAGTCCATCTTTAAAAAATATACATTTATTAGTGCACTGTAATTATACATCATAATGCAGTTCAGAATAACAGAAACATACACACACACACACACACACACACACACACACACACACACACACAGAGCACTTGATGTGTTTTCCTCTGAAACTAACTTTACTCCCTCCTCCATCAATATATTATTAAGATTGGTGTTGATAACTTTGTCTATGAACCTAGCATTATTTAAAATGTTTCCTTCATCATGTCTCTATCCTTCTCTCCTCACTTCTTACCCTTTTCACTATTCTACAAGTATCTCTCCGTATTTATGTGTAGACTCTTTTTTTCTTAATTTCTTTCTTGCTTCCACAATATAATAGGGTCATAACATGTATCACTGTTTAAAGGAACCCCCTACTTTTGGGTGGTGAATTTTCACTGGAAAACATATCTTCACACCTTCTTTTTTATATTCTTGTACTGAGCTTTTAAATCTATATTCAAACCTCAATAAAGCTACCTTCCTCAAAGTAGAATACCAGCAGTCCCAATCCCACATTCATGAAGAACATCTTTGAGTAAGAAATGGCTAGTAAAAATTTTCCCCAAGAAGTTTTAAAATGGGTACAAAAATATAACACCATTACAATGATAGAGTAAAATTAATTCAATGCCATTTTGAATTATTTCCTAATTGCCCTACTATTTGTGAAATGAAGTTTCAAATTTTTTTTTTTTAATCTCAATCCTTAGTCATGGTAAAAATTCACCTGCAATTTGGCCTGATTCCTTCATATCTATGTGCTAGAACTACCTTTGTGGGAAGCCATTAAGGTTTTCCCCTAAAAGAATATTTCTGACTCAGCTGACTGTCCTTCGCCCAGAGTCAACAAGGTTTGGGGTTATGGAAAGTTCAAAGTAAAAGGTCTGAGAGAACATCAGGTGGTGATGGCATGAGGGTACTGATTAACCTACCTGTAATGTATGTGCTTTTGATTGGTCTATATTGTATTCCAGTGTTGATAGCATGAGGATATTGATTGACCTGTAACTGTATAAATACCCCAGAAGTAGTCGACGAAAAAAGGAGGAGATATGATATTTACCCAGAAGTAGGCGTTGTCCAGTAGGTCTACCAGTAGGAAATATTGACCCAGGAGCAGGGGTCGGCCAGTAGAGATAGTAGGCTTGTGGCCCCCCACGTTAGAATTTAAAATTCTTTCACCCTCGCACTTCTCTTCAGAACCTGTACTTTTTCTGGCTGGCTCCGGCATACCTTTTCAAATGGCTACAGTGTTTGCTATTGTTCTGTTTAGGGAGCCCTGATGGATAAAGTATATAAAATAATAGTGCAGGGAGTTGATAGCATTTGTTTTACCAATACTGCAGGAGAAAACGAAGATAAAATATTATAAAAGTAGTATGTTTTGTATATTTTGTTCATAGTTTTAATCTTGTAGTGAAGTATCTTTTAAAACATATTGGTCAAAGTTAACCTACTTTATCTATTATCGTCACATTCTTACTGAAAATGCTCCAAAGTATATACTAACTGGGCATACATGAGTAGATCTCCACTTTATCCTGTAAATAACTGATAATGCAACAATGAAGACACTTAGCACTGCCCTTTCCTATCATCCTCACTTCTAATACATCCTCTGTGTTCTAATTAGAATAGTGTGTACATACATTGGTAATGAACAATTGGGTTGGCAAAATTTATAGCTTTAAAATTGAAATCATTATATGCTCTTAAAATAAGCACTTGATCTCATTATAGAGTAAAAATTAACTTGAATTTTCTGATGACTATAAAATTTTTACCTCAATTTATTTATGAACATACTTGATATCTTTTCTTCACACTCTTGTATCTCTCTCACTTAAAGAATTTGCTCTCCTTTTTGTATCTCTTTTGTATATATACACAAAATTATACATTAATTAGCTGTCCTTTTTGTATCTCTTCTGTATGGTACATACATTTGTCTATCCAGTTTCCCAGACATAAAATTATGTCTTAAATAATAGGAGAAATATAACTACTTACCTTCTGCATCATTCAGGTATTTGTTCCTTAGAAATATCAACTAATTTCCCACACAGAATAGTCCAATTTTACTGAGTTTTGTTTCTGCCACACATTCCCTATAATCCTTGATTATGCCTACTTTGATTTTTCCTATTTCTCTTCTAACTGGAGTCGTTGATTGTCTTTTTTCCTACTTTCCTAATTTTAAGAAAATATTTTCTCCATCCCTGCATCTCTGTTCTCAATAACAATAATCCTGGACATGAGTATTTGGGGCTGATCATGAAGCCTTTCTTTTTATATCTATCCATGTTTCTACAACTACTTAGTAGGTACCCCATTCCTCACGAATGCCTTTCCTAGTGACTTTTACTGTATAATGTATGTACATCTTGAGAGGAACTTTCCTCATGGTGATATGAATCCTAGTTACTTGTGAGAGAATTGCTAAATTATTTTTTCCTTAGGTTTCCCTGGTTCTTTTTTTTAACATTTCTAATGACTACTGGTATTTTCTTTGAGGTAGACATATATAAAATATTCTTATTTTATTATTAATTTCATTCATTTTGAACATGTTCTCTCTCTCTTAGATATTCTTCTATCTCTTTCTGACAGTTAATCTTGATTATTGAATTTATTGGAGTAAGAGATGTTTGAAAAACTGTAAAACCACATTTTTTGTATATTTTTTGGTATTTTAATGTATAATTGGCATTTAGTTTAGTTAAATGAGCTGAGATGAAACGAAGAAGAAGAAGAAGAAGAAGAAGAAGAAGAAGAAGAAGAAGAAGAAGAAGAAGAAGGAGGAGGAGGAGGAGGAGGAGGAGGAGGAGGAGGAGGAGGAGGAGGAGGAGGAGGAGGAGGAGGAGGAGGAGAAGGAGAAAGAGAAGA
The DNA here is from genome assembly GCF_963383645.1 of Muscardinus avellanarius. NCBI lineage: Eukaryota > Metazoa > Chordata > Mammalia > Rodentia > Gliridae > Muscardinus > Muscardinus avellanarius. Next base: position 178,274,721 of record NC_137787.1, read on the forward strand.
AGAAGAAGAAGAAGAAGAAGAAGAAGAAGAAAAAGAAGAAAAAGAAGAAGAAGGTGCTTGAACATACAAATCCTGAGCTCTTCTCAAGTAAGAGTCTTGCTTTCCGGCTGTTATAACTCATAGATATCAGACCCCAGATTCTTTAGCCATTGAATGTGAACGTGCACCAGTGACTCTCCAGGGAGCTTTCAGGACTGCAGCCTCATCACTGATTTTGTTTTTTAAGAGACTCCAGCTTCTTGGACTGAGAAGCTACTGGTGTCCTTGTCTCTCCAGCCTATACATGGTCATTGTGGAATTTCTCAGGCTCTGATCCTGTAAGATAATCTAATAAACTCCTCAATATAAACTCTTAGAAATATATATATATATATATATATATATATATATATATATATATATATATATATATATATCTGGTATTACTGGTTTTGTTCTCCTGAAGAATCCAGATAAATTCAAACTCTATCTCTCTATCAGATTTATAGACCTCAACAATTTTCTATTCTATTCTTCTTTCATCTTTTTCTTTTGTACTGGGGGTTGAACCACAGGCATTATACCTTTGAGTATAATTCCAGTCCTATGCTTTATTTTTATATTTTTATTGTTGCACAGTAGTCATCATCTTAATGGGGTACAAGATGGTAGCAGCATACATGCACACATTACTTATTTAGCTCTTCTCCAATGTCCACTCCATTCCATACCCCCTTTCTTCTTTTCATGTTTATCAATATACTTCATGTACTTTATGGAATTTTCCTCCTACCCCCTCCAAACCCACTCAGCTAGGGGTAATGGTAGGGGGAGGAGAAAACTATTAACCAGCAAATAAGGGGATCAACTTATTTGCTCCGCTATGATTTTTTCTTCCTCCTCTAGGTTTCTCCTCTGACTCCCGTTCTCCCTAGTGTCCACATATTATGGAGAGCATCAAATTTCTTACTTTTTGTGATTGATTAATCTCACTTAGCATAATGTTCTCCAGTTAAATTCATTTCCCTATTCTCCAGTTCCATCCATTTCCCTGTAAATAACATAATTTTGTTCTTCTTTATGGCTAAGTAAAATTCTATTGTATAGATAACTCATAGTTTTGTAATCCATTCATTTGTTTATGGACATCTGGCTGGCTCCATCATTTGGAAATTGTGAATTGTGCAGCTATGAACATAGATATGTGTGCATTAGTTTGGTACTATGGTTTCTATTCTTTTGGGTAGATACCCAGTGGTAGTATTTCTGGATCAAATGGTAGGTTCTTACCATTCTTCTGAGAATCTTCCATACTGTTTTCTAAAGTGGTTGCAGTAATTGTTTTGAATGATTACCATTTTAATTGGAGTTAGGTGAAATCTCAGGATAGTTTTGATTTGCATCTTATTGCTAATGATGTTGAGCATTATTTCATACATTTATTGGCCATTTGAAATTTTTTTGGTGAAGTGTCTATTTAGTTCACTGCCCATTTTTGATTGCATTATTTCTTTTCTTACCTATGAGTTTCTTGACTTCTATGTATACTCTAGATATTAGTTTCTATGGGAGGAAGGGTTGGCCATTTTCTCCCATGGTGTCAGCTCTCTGTTGAGGTTCTTGATAGTTTCCTTTGCTGTACAACAGTTCTTCAGTTTAATGCAATCCCACATATTGATCTACCTTTTAGTTTCTTGTGCCTTTGGAATCTTGTTGAAGAAGGTTTTTTTTTTTTTTTTTTTTCTGTCCCTACATGTTGAAGTGTTGGACCTATTCCCTCTTCAAGGAGCTGCGAGATCTCTGGTCTGATTTCCAAGTCTTTGATCTCTCTTGAATTGATCTACCTGTTACTGAGGCCTCAGGAAATTTCTGAAGCTGGCCTAGAACCTGTCATTCTTCTTTCTTAGTCTCCCAAGTACTGGTATTATAGGAGTGAGTCACCATGCCTGGCTCCTTTTTCATCTTTGAGTTCATCCTGAATATACACCTCTGTCACTTGCAGACCCAAGACTGATGTTTAAACTACCATTTTATGCTCAGCAGACATGGTATCTGTGAATGCTAAAAAATTAATTCACTTCAAGTTTAAGCTTTCCTTAAAATCTTTGTCTCTGAATTTCCATCATAATATATCTTATTCAGCACAATAAACACTTATTACATAGTTTTCACACTATTCCTATTAGCAATATTTATGTGCTTAGTATCTACGTATCTACATTTTAAAATATATTTTACTTTTATATTTTATTTTTAATTTTTTTATTTGTGCATTGTAGTAATACATCTTTTTTTTTTTTTTTTTTTTTTGCAGTCCTAGGGATGGAACTCAGGGGTATTTTACCTTCAAGCTACACCGAGCCCTATTTTAATTCTTTATTTTGAAACAGTGTCTCACTAAGTTGCAGAGGGCTTCACTAAGTAGCTGAGGTTGTCCAGGTATCATGATCTTCCTTTCTCAGCCTCTCAAATGCTGGGATTACAAGGGTGCTGCACTGGGCCCAGCATAGTCATACATCTTAATAGGGTACGGGATGGTAAAGGCATACATGCACACATCATTAATTTAGCATTTAGCCCTTCATCACATATCAGTGAGAGTAAAAAAATTTTTGTTTCCCAGGAATCATAAATATAATAAGTACATATTTATGAAATATTTCTCAGAATGTGAAGGAATTAAGCCACAATATTTCTTTATAAAACCTACTTTGGACTGCTTATGTTCTATTTGCACTGAAATAAGACACATGTATTCTCTAAAGGTTTAGAGATTCGGCTAAAGAACAGAAAATATAACCTGTAAAACTACTGGATCTACCAAATCCTTATTAAGTATACCCACAGGCTACTTTAAAAGAAACACTAACAACATCAAATAATTTCCCCAAAGCCAAAGACAGTATGTCCCTGGCTTCAGGATAATAAGGCTGGCCCTATATCTTTTCCTGGTTCATGCACCTTATTTTGTGACTTTAACAAGGTGGTTAGAAACACTATTCTCTCTTGCTTTGATTTTGAACAAATTGATAAATGAAGCAGCAGAAGCAGATTTGTGTCTCTCTTTCTTGCTATTAAGCTAGACTGGACATGGTGACACATCCTGTAATCTTGATAGGCTGAGAAAGAAAGAATGCAGGTTCATATCCAGCCTCAGCAAGTTCAGGAGGCCCTCAGCAACTTACTGAGACCCTGGTTTAACATGAAAAATGAAAAGAACTGGTAATGTAGCTTAGTATTAAAATATCCCTGGATTCAATTCCCAACACCAAAGAGGGGGGATAAATCAACTAGACTGGAGAACACACCTTTTGCCTATGCTACTTGGCTTATCAATTGCCTAAACAGTGATTCTTATCCTACTAGAAAATCTAAGGGTCAAGTATAAAGCTATAAAGAGATATTACTATGCACAACATACCAGGTAGGTAAAGATAGTGAAGAGTATCCAAATTTTGATCCCAAACCTTTGATAACTAGCCACTCAATGAAGCATTATCAAACAATATTCCAGCAAGGAAGTATAGTCTCTGCTTACTGAGCAGAGTAAGGGGCAGTTTAGTATGTTAGTTAGCTTTTGATGACAGTAACAAAATATCTGAGATAATTCAACTTAAAGGAGGAGAGGACCAGCTTTTTCGAAGTATTTAAGATTCAAACCATAATAGCCAGATGGTATAAGAAGTAGAGTATAGGAAAACTGGGCCAGGCATGGTGGCACACGCTTGTAATCCCAGTATTTGGGAGGATGAGACAGGAGGATGACAGGTTTGTGGCCATCCTTAGCTACTTAGTGAGGCCCTTTGCATCCTAGTAAGACCCTGTTTCAAAAAAAATAATAAATAGGGCTGGAGGTGTAGGTCAGAGGTAGAATGCCCCTGGATTCAATCCCATTCATAAAAAAAAAGTACAGGAAAACCTCATTCATATGAAAAGCACGCTTCTGCATGCACTTCCTAATTTTATAACTTTATCTCTTTCAGACCCTGACTAGATTTCAGCAAAGAAAGAGAAAAAATATCTCATTGTAAATCAACATTATTTGAAGTATCAATCACTGGGTTGTGCACTCTGTGGTGTAGTCACTCTGACAGCTCCAATAGGTTTAATGGTATGAAAGGGTTAAGTACTTTACTGGCGATGAGAGGGAGTTGAGTAAGATTCAGTTGTAGCATTTTGGTCATAGAAGTTGAAGCAAATAATAGTGACTTTTCTTCATTACAATTATTATCTGTGGCTGAGATCGGAGGATTGTGGTTCGCAGCCAGCCTCAGCTACTTAGTGAAGCCCTCTGCAACTCAGTGAGACCCAGCTTCAAAATAGAGAATAAAAAAAATAGGGCAGGGGGTGTAGCTTGGAGGTCAAATACCTCTGGGTTCCATCCCCAGACCTGCAAAAAAAAAAAAAAATTTTTTTTCTATGAGCATATTCCTGAATAGGTTTACTGGAGCTTTGAATTTAATAACTGTGAGATTAATGTAAATAACCAATATTATTTAAAGAGATGTAAACCTACTGCCACTTCCTGATACTTATTTGCTATTCACTAAAGTAACTAAAACTTATGGTCACCTTTGTGGTCCCCTTTGTCTAAGGTATTTTCAAATACTGAATTTCCAAAATCCAGTTTTAAATTTTATTCCAAGAAGCCTTTTTTGTTAGCCATGTAATTTACATAAAGAACTTTAAAATTAAAATGTATCATAGACTGTAACAATAGAACATGTATATTTTTTGTTATAATGCACATTTTATTTTTTAAAAATACCATTTAAAATTATTTACTTATTTATTTATTTTGGGGGGTACTGGAGTTCCTGAAAACCCTTCTACCTCCAGGCTAAACTCCCAGACACCTAATTTTTTATATTTTTATTTGGAAACAGGGTCTCTTAAGCCAGTGAGGCTGGCTTCGAAACTGCGCGATCATCCTTTCTCCGGCTCCCAAGCGCGGGGATTACAAGCATGGGCCACCACACCTGGCCCTACCAGTTGAAATTATTTATTCCACTTTGATATTCTATATCATAAAATATTATATGCCAGGCGTGGTGGCGCACGCTTGTAATCCCCGCGCTTGGGAGGCAGAGACAGGAGGATCGCGCAGGTTCGAAGCCAGGCGCGTGCACTGGCTTAAGAGACCCTGTTTCCAAATAAAAATACAAAAAATAGGTGTCTGGGAGTGGAGCCCGGAGGTAGAAGGGCTTCTAGGAACCCCAGTACCACCAAAAAAAACCCAACAATAATAATAATAAAATAAAATAAAATATTATTATGAAAATATAAAATTCTATATATATTACAAACACACAAAATGTTTGCATAATTCTTAATGTTAATCTTATAAAAATATTTTAATATCAAAAGCATAAGCTTTAATTCTGATACATGCAAGCTCTTTAAAAGATTTTCTATTGAATCATCTCAACACTAAATCCTAATTATTCTTCTCTTAAAAAAGAAATTATGACTATATAAATACCTATTTTACTGACATCTGATTGTCATTTTCTAAGTTTAATTCTTCTGTTTTTCTTTCTGATCTTTGAGTGCAGGACAATACCCAAGTTTCAAATATATACATATATTTGATTTTTAATAATATTTTATATTTATATTTCTCCAAAATCCTATATAGCAGAAGCTCAATGTGGCCACTTTGAGGGAAAGTAACTGTTATTCTAATTTGCTTGTTTAAAATCCATAGAAATATGTTATTATATGTACAAATTATACCTCAGATTATTTATTCTCATATATTTACAGACCTTAATATTGTACAGCAATTCTGCATGTAGAAGCCAAGAGAATAAAATTTTAAGCAATATTAAAATGTCAAAAGAGAAAAAATTAGGTGCCTCTATTTAATTACTGCTAATATAATTATTTCCTGAGTAGGTTAAATAATTTATGTATGTAGCACAAATGAAACAAAAATTTATAAGCTATGTGAGTAACATGTTTATCTGGGTCTAAATTTGCTTCTTTATCTCATTTAATTTTCTTCATCCTCCATCCTGAGAAAGGGAAGGATCTTACAGCTATATTTGACTTGTTTACATCCATGCATATTAATATGTGAAACACTATTGTTTTCTGATTTTTCAAGTGTTAAGACAAGCCCAACGTTGCTTTTCATTCAAGATAAATTTGCTTTAAGATATATCGTTTGCCAATTATTCATCTTTTAAAATAATATTTCAGTGGAACAAGGAAGAGGGAAACACTTCAATGGGCATGATACACAAACATGAATTTATAGTCAATCACTGTGCTGAACAGAGGGAGGAGGGAAAAGGAAAGCCCGGGAGCTGGGGAAGTCTCAGTGAGTGCTGTGTGCATGTACCCCTCTACCACCTGAACTTCAACAAGATGTCTGATTGCAATGAACCAATTAAAAAAGGAAAAAACAATAATATTGCAAGTTTCACTATGCATTCCTTCCACGTAAAGTTTAAGGTCAGATTTAAGTTTTGAGAAGACTTAGCTTGAAATTTAATTAAATGATAGTTGAATATATCTGGAATCCTGAGATGTCAGTACTGTCTCTGCCTTTTTTATTGTCTTATTCGTTTAATATTGAGAAGTCTGTTTTCAGTAGAATATTGATTCCTTGTGTTTTATTAATCTTGTTCCCTAATGATTTTGCCTTTGTTCTTGTTACTTTTCTGTTTTGAAATATATCCAGGTATAGATTTTTTTTAAATTGCATTTAGTCTTGAGTCTGTAGGAAATATAAATTCTAGAAATATGGGGCTTTTTAAACTAATTTTGAAAAATTCACAAACATTAACTCATAATGTGCAACCTACCTCTCATTTCCTTTACTTATTTTTATGAATTTTGTCTTATTATACATAAAATAATCTTTATAATGACATTTATTAAGTCCTTTTTCATAGTTATCATCTTTTTGAGCCACTATTTTGCATTATGTGTAATTTCTTCACATTTGTCTTTGTATAGTTAAACAACTGTAATACTATGTCAATCATCTCTGTATCACTCTCTTCAAAATATCCAGCAAGAACTACTGAGAGGAGAAAAGTTCATTCTGGCTCCTGGTTTAACTAGATTTGCTCCACTGTTGGCTGACGCTAAAACAGAAACATCATGGAGAAAGAGTGGGGATGAGGAGAGCCGCTAGATCATGGATGACAGGAATCGGAGGAATAGCAAGGGTACAGGGATAAGATAAACCCTTCCAGAGAACAAACACTCCTGTGACCTACTGCCTCAGCTCAGGTCCACTTCCCAGTCATCCATTCAGTTATCAATTCTTTATCCATTAAGTGTATTAATTCTCTCAAGAGCTCAGAGCCCTCATAATATAATTATTGCCTAAAAGCCCCACCCCTGAATCTTGCTATATCAGGGACCATGCTGCCAACATAAGAGCTTTTTTGTGGGAGGGCATTCCAACATTGAACCATAACAGATATCAAGTAAAATTAATCTTTTGTACAAAATGCCTGTTTAGATTTTCATTTCAATTATTATTTATATAAAGTTTAAAGCCAGGTGCGGTGGTATATACTTGTAATCTCAGTATTTGAGAGACTGGAGGATTGCAGGTTTTTGACAAGCGTCAGTAACTTAGTGAGGTCCTTCCTTTGCACCGTAATGAGACTCTCTTTCAAAATAAAAGATGGGAGATGGATGTATCTCGAAGATGAATATCCCTGAGTTACATCTCCAGTACCATAAAACAACAACAGCAGCGAAAACAAAATATGACCAAAAAGAAAAAAACTTTTAATTTTAATTTTTCCACATTTTCAGTAGCATTTAAATGTACCTTGTTGCTAGTTTCTGGTTCAGGTAAATGAATGGGTTATTGGTTAAAGAGAACTAAGAAAGAGAGTCATATTAAAGTTGCAATCTATTGAATTCCTGCTGTAGTTCAGCAATAAATTTTTGCAAGTTATAAAGTAGATCTGTGAAACAATGGCTATTTCTATTTATACATACAAAGAAACAGGCTTAAACATTCTAGAAACTCTTAAAACCATGCTGTTCATACTTGTGGGATTGTCAAAATCCTTTGAAAGCGTGAATGGGCACTAATAATATCAAGTAAATAAATTTCCTTATCGGGTTTTTCTATATTTTAACAATAATTATTTTCAAAAAGTTTAATTACTTTAGGAGCTTTAGAATTTTAATCCTATTTAATTTTCTGTAATACAGTTATCATATGACTCCTGAACATGTTATCCATTTTATGTACTTTTTCATTTGAATAATATAGTAGACTGTATATATAAGCTGATATTTCTTATTATGAATTATTTTTAACAAATTTAGAAATTTTATGATCTAGAGTTGCACGAAAGTTCATTTAGGTATTATAGTCTCACATTTGTGTAGAGGTGTTCAGTGTATACCAGGCTTAGAAAAGTTTGCAAATATTTTATTGTATTTTCTTGATCCATGTAGCCAATAGCAACAAGGACCCCAAAGGCACATGACATACAGATGAAATTAGGCAGAGATGAAATTTACATCTACTGAAAAAATTTCTACTTAGTAGTAGTACATTTTCTTCTAGACCTGTTTTCAAAACATGCAACACTTCCAAAATGCAATCTATATTCTCAAGTCTCAATTCCATTCACATCTGATTCTAGCTCAAAGCTTCATCATCTTTCTAAATGGCGGAATCAAAATCCAAATATCAGATTGGTTACAGTTTTTTAAGTATATTGTATGTGATTTTTCTATTTTTAATCAATAATAAAGGTTGCCATAGATTATGTTAGAGATCAGCCATTCACATCTGGGCATGTTGGCACACTTGTAATCTCAGTTCTTGGGAGTCTTAGATAGGAGAATTACATGTTTGAAAGCAGCCTAAACAGTTTAGTCATGCTCTCAGCAATCTAACAAAACCATATTTCAAAATAAAATAGGAATGGCAGCCAGGCATGGAATCTCCACACAGATCTCCATAGTGGCTGAACTAGTTTGTACTCCCACCAACAGTGTAAAAGACTTCCTCTTTCCCCACATCCTCGCCAGCATTTGATGTTGTTTGACTTCTTTATGTTTGCCACTCTGATTAGGGTTAGATGGAATCTCAGTGTACTTTTGATTTGTATCTCCCTAATGGCTAATGATGTTGAACATCTTTTCATGTATCTATTGGCCATTTGTATCTCTTCTTTTGCGAAGGTGTTTATTCAGTTTAGTTGCCCACTTCTTGATTGGGTTATTTGTTTTGCTAATGTAGAAAATTTTTAACTCTTTGTATATTCTGGATATTAGCCCTTTATCCGAGTGGTGGCTGGTAATGATCTTCTCCAATTCTGTAGGTTTTTTCTTTAGGTTTTTGATGGTTTCCTTTGATGAGCAGAAATGTTTTAGTTTAAAGCCATCAAAAAAATGGTCAAGTGAACTAACTAGACACATCACAAAGAAAGAAATTCAAATGTCCAATAAATGTATGAAAAAATGATCAACATCATTAATGATCAGAGAGATGTAAATCAAAACTACCCTGAGATTTCACCTAACTACAACTAGAATGGCAATTATTCAATACACAAACAACAACAAATGCTGGGGAGGATGTGGAAAAGTGAAACTGTGATACATTGTTAGTGGAATTGCAAATTAGTGCAATCATTTTGGAAAATAGTATTGAGGATCCTCAGCAGAATTAGGATTAACTTACTTTATGACCCAGAAATACCACTTTTGGGTATCTACCCCAAAGAAAGGAAAACAAACTACCAAATTAATGCCTGTGTATCTATGTTCATAGCTGCACAATTCACCATAGCCAAACTATGGAACCAGACAAAATGTCCATCAATCAATGAATGGATTATAAAACTATGGGATATGTACACAATGAAATTCTTCTCATCCATAAAGAAAAACACAATTATATCACTAAAGGGAAATGGATGGAACTGGAGGATATTATACTCAGATTAGTCAGCCACCAAAAATAAGAAATTGGATGTTATCCGTAATATGTAAAAGATAGGGAGAAAATGGGTTATAGGAGGAACTCTAGACAAAGAAGGAGATACTATAGATGAACAAATAAGATGACTTAACTGAGAAGATGGGAGAGGTGAAGAGAGAAATTCTCTAATGCACATGGTGTACTTTAACAAACATATCAATATCAATCACTAAGCCAAACATGAAAAGGAGGGAGGAGGAAGTAATGGGCTGGGAATTGGGTAAGGGCTAATTGGGTGATGTGTGCCTGTATGCCTCTACCATCTTGTATCCCATTAATGTGTATCACTACATTGCACCAATAAGAAATTTTTTAAAAGTATAACAGACACAGAGGCTTATGAATCTCACAGGATGTTATCTTCTCAACCAAGACTCATGAAACAATGAACTACCCAAGATTGGACATGGCAACATCTATAACCCATAATCTGGTCTCTCCTCAAGAGCTATGCACAGGAAAATAACCAGAGCAATAAACTTCCATTTCTCTGTCCCAAGGCTTCAGCTCATCTTGGCTTCTCCTTCTTGTGAGCATCAGAACCAACAAGACACAGGCTAAGTTGACATCTCCGGCTCACACTTCAAGCTGACATTTTGAAACTGCCCTCAGATCTACTGGGACTTTCAGCTTTGACAACTCTGCAAGACAGGTTCATTAAAACTCTCATCTGGCTACCAAAGTGACTCTGTATCTTTTCTTCTTTGTCTTTAGTCTACATTTAGCCTCCTAAACTTCTGCAGTGCTTTAACTCCTTCTTAGCCATTCTGTGACTTACATATGTCATTGCGTAAAGTGTGATGTGTGAGTTGAGTGTTATTAAATATATAGAAATTTATATTGGAATAAAAAAATCTTGCAATTGCCTCACCCAGGAAACCAATAATAATATGAGAATTTGGATGAAGAACAATTAATGAAATAGGTTAAGTTTGTGAATTTAATATTACTTAATAAATTCTGACATTCTGAAAAGCTTCTATTGGGTTGGGTTTATGTTAATAAAATAATTCTTGAAGGACAGTTACATATTTTATAGAGATAACACATCTTTTTTGAGTATATTTTAATAAAGAATTATATGATATAATGTTAAATTAAGACTACATTGTTAAAACATGTTGTTTTAGTACTAATAACAAGGTTTTAATTTTATAATAACTTATTTATAAGTTTTGAATAAAATTTTACTTATATAGATGGAAAAAGAAATTCATCTTCATTCTTTATTCTACATTAAGTAATTTATTTACTATAAAAGATACTATCCCTAAGCTTATTTCTATAATACAAGTCTAAAAAGAGCCCAATGTAACATGTTTTATAATTAGTGTTCTTACTAACTTTTACTTTGTGATTTCAGAAAAATACTTCTCTCATGTCCCATTGTTTCGATCACAAAGTGGATCATAAAATTATTGTGTGATAGAAAATAGTTTATAGAGTTTCATTCCTGCCCAACTGGAACTTTGCTTTAATATAGTTTTCCCTCTTGATTAATGTTCCGTCAAGGTGGAAGTCACATTGCTTGTGATTTCTGCACTTGATAACATAAATCATTTTCACAACAAATGCAAACTTCCAAAGCAGTGTCTGTTTGTAATGCTTTGTTAGGTGAGGGACACTGTAGTATGCAATTGTAGCATAAATCTTCTGTTTAGTACCAAATTACCTTGAACTAAAGCTCTGATGATAAAAAAATAGATGATAGAAAAATATAAATAGCTAAATTTTTCTTTATAGTGATGTAGGTGTCTTTGTTTCAAGCAAACTATTTATTTAAAATATAAACATTGTCTAAAAATTTAACTTGTTTTCAATACTTTTTTATCAGATTTTTTTCTCTGATAAACTGAAACTATAATAATTTAATTCTTAGATTTTATTTAATTTGATTTTCTACATGAAAACAATAGTGATACCTTCTAATTGGAGTTTGTCATATATTACTTTTAAAAAGATGGGAAAATGAAGGTTAATATCCATCAACATTTTACATACATAATAAAGTGAATAAATTTATTAGTCATTTTAATTATGTTTCTTTCTGTTTTGTTCTATTTTTTGGAAAACTTTTGCTCTTTCTTATAATATTCAAAATTGGAACTTTATGTGAGTTTTAAAAGGTCTTGGTAAAATTTTGATGTGAACTGGGAAGCTAACATGATTAGTAAAGTTGAGTTTTTTATAGTCCATCATAAATGTTCTTTTATCAATTTAGGATGACTGCTACCAAAGCCTCGAATTTTTCCATTTCCCAAAATATTACTGTCATAGTTCTGTGCAGTTCCATTTTTTACATTTCACATGTATGAAATGCACTGCTTCTTACATTAAACGTCTTTCTACCACCAGATGTTTATATGTTTTCTCAATTTGTTTCAACACCATCCCCATCAATGCAACCAAATGCACCTCATCCTTATTAATTTTGAGCCTTCTATTTGCTAACACATGCCTAAACATTTTCACTTTTTAAGGTAAGAACAAATATACCAATATTCTTGCAATGATGTATGCTTCTCTTATACATATGTAGTTAAATGTTTCAGTGATTAATGAAATTTATTTTGTATATTAATATTCTATACTTCATGATGCAGATTCTCAAGTATCCCAGGATTTTCTACCTAACTACAAAATTCAGGTGTTAAATGAGACATGGTTGATTCCAACCTACCTAGAGTGTGCAGGGCCTAAAATTGCTCAACTTCCTTAGTTGTAGAAAAAAGTCTAATTGGTGCCTTAAATGCAAATTAGAGAAAACTGGAAAGTGATAGTGATTCTTCATTGCCAAAACTTATATAAATACATGAAAAATATCTGCAGGCACCTCTAGTACTATGACCCATAACTATGGGTCATAAGAAAGTATGGATATCAATCTTATACATACAAAGGATTAGATTGTATTAGGAGTCTGAAAGAGCTTGAACGTTAATTTTTCTCTTTAACCTACATTAAAGAACTAAGTCTTTCTGACAACTTGCTTTCGGATTCATGACAATCTATGGAATAAAATCAGCAGTACCTTGTGCAACTTTTCACAAAGTTGTGAGATAATAAATTATAGTTTTAAGCCATAGAATCTCTGATGATTTTTTTTACACAACAGCAGAAAGCCAGTAGGTACACTTGTATATAATTGCATAATTTTAGGCACCAAAGTCCCTATTCTCTGCCACAATAGCTTTAGTGTTTAGAATAGAATGTTACACATAACAATGTTCAGTATTTATTTGCCAAATACATAATAGCTGTGTCCAGACATGGAAAGATACTAGAAGTGATTATGGTATCTGGTTATACAGTCCATTGTTCTGGAATTGTGATTAGTGATAAGTCATTATACTTAATGTTCTATTTATATTATCTTATTAAATTCTCACAGTAATCCTATTAAAAAGATACTATTATATTTTACTGATGAATATTCATAATAAAAATACTGAGTTTTATTCTAGTGTAAATATACACACACATATAACCTAATCTGACAAATTTTATTTCCCAGTATCTCTCCATTACCTGGTGTTCTTCTATTTCTTCTTTTTTTTTTTTTTTTGGTGGTACTGGGAATGGAACCCTTCTACTTCTGGGCTACACTCTCAGACCTATTTTTATTTTGAAATAAAGTCTCTTAAGCCAGCAAGGCTGGCTTGGAACCTGTGCGATCCTCCTGTCTCTGCCTCCCAAGCTTAGGGATTACAAGTGTACACCACTACACCTGGCTGTTCTCCCATTTCTAATCACCTTTCTTTACCACAATTGTCTTTCTCTAAAGAAAGTTAATATTATCATAATTCTTTCTTCATGACAAATATTTATCTTAGAATATGTAAATTTTTCATGGATACAATTTTTAAAATAAGCTATTAAACTCCAAAAGTCTTATGATCATTAATTTCTTAGTAAATTGTGCTTAAATTGTATTAACTATTACATGGATGAACAGTAAATAGTCTTTTAAGACTTAAAAAATCATAACTGCTTATAAGAGACAGAGACATATTCCTTAAACAGTGTTAAAACTATGAAGTCAGTACTTACCCTATAGAAAGGATATACTATCACTCATACAAAACATTATGCTAGAAAATAAAACACATGTTTATTTAATGCATCTCTTTCTTTATCTCCCTGCTCATCATTTTTTCATGCTTCCTTCTTTTTCCTTGATTCTATGTTGTAGTAAATTTTTCTATCAAATCATAAAAATTGATGGAATAATATATAATGTGGGATTAGCTGGGAAAACATCTTATACAAAATAACATGTATAACAATAACTATAATATGCCTACTTTACTTTTATCTTCTCTATACTTATGAAGCTCAAAGAAGAAATTAAACAGAGGAAGAGTAGATTATTTTTCTCACATACTAGATGCCAAACATTAAGGAGCCTGAGTTCCTACTAGTCTATTTTAGTGTCTAAATTGAGAATAAATTTTTTTTTAAAATATTTAGAACATTTTTAAGCCAGGCGTGGTGGCACACACTTGTAATCCCAGCATTTGGGAGGCAGAGACTGGAGGATCTCAGTTCATAGAAAGCCTCAGCTACTTAGTGAGGCCCTTCCCAACTCAGTGAGATCCTGTTTCAAAAAATAAAAAATACTAAAAAATAAAGCTGGGGAGGTAGCTCAGAGGTACAATGCCCCTGGGTTCCATCCCCAATAACACAAATAAATTAGAACATTTTTAATTAGGTAGCAAAAAATAAATATTGGAGCAGGAAATAAAATCTGTCCTGATAAAGTGACTTATTACTATATATATATATATATATATATATATATATATATATATATATCCTCATAGAATGTAAAATGAATGATTTACATGAGTACAATACAAACTGAAATTATACAGAGATACATATAATATAACTGGTGTATGATATATAAAATTAATCTATTCTTTTATGTGTTTTACTTTAGAATATGATGTTATTGTATATTTATTTTCCTTGAGACAAAGATTGGAATTTTTAATTACAAATTTGTAGAAAAGAAATCCAGAAAATATTTCCACTCACAATATCCTTCAAAATAATAAAATACTTAGAAATAAACCTAATCAAGGAGGTAAAAGACCTCTACAAGAAAAAATATAAAACATTGAATAAAAGAAATTGAAGAAGAGCTTAGAACATAAAAGGACCTTTATGCTCTTGGATAGGCAGAAAAATATCATCAAGATGGCATTAAATTATCAAAGTAATTCTTCACAGACACAGAAAAATTAGTTCTTAAATTTATTTGGAACAACAAGCAACCCAGAATAGCCAAAGAAGTTCTCAGAAATAAAACCATGTAGGAGGCATGACAATATATGATTTCAAATCATACTGTAGAGCCATAGTCATTAAAAAGAGCTGACACAAAAGTAGAAACATAGACAAATGAAGCAGAATAAAATACTCAGAAACAAATTCACACACTAAGCCAACTGATTTTTGAAAAAGAGACCAAAAACATATACTGGAAAAAAATACAGCCTCTTGAACAAATAGTATTAGTAAACTTGGTTATCCATAAGCAGAAAAATGAAAATAAAACCCACTTTTTCACCCTGCACAATAGTCAATTAAAGATGAATCAAAGACTATAAATGATACCAGGAATCTTACAGCTACTTGGAGAGGACATAGCACGAACACTCCAACTTATAGATGTGAATAAAACACATTTCTTCAACAAGACTTTAAAGGCACAAAAAATTAAAATGAGGATCAATATGTGAGGTTTTATTAAACTGAACAGCTTCTGTGAAGTAAAGGAAATAATCAAGAGCCCTAAAAGAGATCCTTTGGAATGGGAGAACTTTTAACCAACTACTTCTCAAGGATATACAGAGATGGCAGAAAACTCACTGCCCCTAACCCCAAACAAAAAACAAACAAACAAAAAACAACAACAAACAGAAAAAACAAATAACCCAGTTAAAAAATGGGCAAGTAAACTTAAACTAAATTAACAATTGACAAAAGAAAAAATACACATAACAAATAAATGTATAAAAACTATTCAACATCATTAGCAATCAAAGAAATACAAATCAAAACTACCCCAAATTTTCACCTAACCCCAATTAGAATGGTAATCATTCAAAACACAAAAACCCAAAAAATTCTGGCAAGAATATGAAAAAATAGGAACTGTAATACATTGTTGGTGGGATTGAAAACCAGTGTATCCACTTTGGGAAACAGTATGGAGAATTATCAGAAGAATGGAAATGGACGTACCATATGACCCAGCAATACCACTCCAAATGGAAACAAAACTATAGCTGCACAATTCACAATCGCCAAACTATGAAACCAGCTGAGATGTTCATCAACTGATGAATGGAACAGTAAAACTACATATATAAACAAAACAAAATATGAAATAAACAAATAAACTATGTGGTATAATAAAAATTATTGGCCTCAAACAAAACAACAAAACAGAACATGAGTTTTAATTATGCTACTTTAAAATTACTAAAAGAAGATATAACAATGTAACGTATACATAATGTTCATATGTGGATGAAAATAATCAGTTTAAACATTCCATCACTTTTGCTCATGTTAAAGTTTTTATATAAGCATGCATTCGTTGAGTAGAATAAAATATAACAATTTAAGTAAGCTATAAAATATAAAATATATTTTAAAGTTTATACTGTTTAATTGTATGAGATTTAAAATGTCTTTTCTTTTTAAATAAATTATATAGAGAATTTCAGAATAAGCGAATCGCTGAATAATAGGCATTTTTTTCCTGAAACTATTCCCTTGGAAAGGTTAACAACTTTATATCAAATTTTGGAACTGCCATCCCTGGGAGAGACTGATTAAATTTACCTAACACTAGCATTTCAGTTGCTCAAGTGAAGAAGAAATAGAGGACTGAATGAATGTGTCAGCTTGAACTGTTTTATGAATATTCTTACATTTCTAGAACAATTATATAATTTACAGAGTGCTAGTGAAAGAAAACTTTTATGTTCAATCCTACTGGGATTGGTATGAATGTGATTAACGTCTAAGAATAATAAAATCAGTACTTGAATTTATATTTCTCTCTCAACCACTATCTCTTTTATAGAAAGCCATCCATCACAAAGATAAAGAAATGTTCTCGGAAGACTTAATTTAGGGAAAATGTACAGTATATTACATCGTGATGATGCCAGAGACTGAGAAAAAGACTAATACTTCCAGATGAAAATCATACACAGAGTTCTTCCTGGTTTTCTTTTCATTTTCCAACCATTACGTATGAACTAATTAAGTGATAAATGAGTGGGCAGCTCAAGCATTTAGTTTGTAAATATAGATAGAAAACTAATACGATTGCCATATTTTAAATATATTACAATACTTTATAAAAAAATTCTTTCTCTTGAAAATGTAGAAGTTTGTAGATGAGGAAATGTATTTATATAAAGATAAGGATTGTCTAGATGATGATGTCTCATTCAATGTAAGATTTTGAGATTCAATATTTTATATGTATCCTTTTATGTTGTGTTTATATCTGCAAATACTGTGGAAAACAATAGGTATGCAGTCAACTCTCGCCTTGGCTTTGGGGAAACAAGCACTTTTCTGGAGGCCAATGTACGTGTGGTATGGTAGACACTGTGTTTCTTTTAATTATGTGCCTTTGAGTAAAGACTTGGAATTGAGAAATAAATTCATAATACACAAACATACCAAAGCCAATCACTATACCTAGCACAAAGAGGAGTGGAGGGGAGTGCATGGATAGGAACTGGGGAGGGTCTCCATGAGTACTGTGTGAGTGTACGCCTCTATCATCCTGAACTTCAAAAAAAAATTATGATTACAATGAACCAATAAAAAAATGGAACCAAATGCTCAAAATCAAAGACAGTATTCTCATCAATTACATTGATATAAGATTTCAAAAAAGTTTTAATAGATATTTTTCACATTTATTTATATTTTGCTGTATTAGGCACTCAGAATGAGAGCTTTATAAAGCAACTTTATTGAGGTGTAACTAATACAAACTTCAAATATAAAAATTGCTTCACTTGTACCCATGGATATTCATACAAAACACAGCCAGCAGCATAAATACAATAGTGATTGCAATCTCCACCTTAAAATGATTTGTTTTGCTTTTGTTACAATAGATTAATTTGTATTTTTAAAATTTTAAATAAATGGAATTATATACCAAATATATAAGTTGAATATATTATATGTCTGTCTGTGTGCTTTCACACAGCATAATTATTCTGAGATTCAGCCACATAATTCCATCATGTTCCAATATTTTTTTCTTTCTTTCTTTATTCATTTATTTGTGGTACTGGGAATGGAACCCAGGGGCATTCTACCTAAGAGATACACCCCCAGCCCTATTTTTATTCTTTATTTTGAAATGGGGTCTCATTGAGCTGCAAATGGATTCACTATGTAGCTGAGGTTGTCCAAGAACCACATTTCTCCTGTCTCAGCCTCAGAACTGCTGGGATTACAAATGTGCGCCACCATGCCCTGATCTATTATATTTATTTTTATTGTAGGATAGTACTCTAGTACTCTACTGTACATCTATAATTCTTCTTATTTATATATTTCCAATCAAAAGCCATTTGTGTTGTTTTTAGTTTATCATTATGACAAAAAATTCTATTATTTTAACCATTTTTGTTGAGAAGTAGTAGTATCTCACTGTGGTTTTCTTTTGCTTTGTCCTCAATGGTAATTATACTGCGCACCTTTCATTGTGTTTGTTACCATGTTGTCTTCTTGAGAAGTCATGCTAGTTATTATCTTTATATATACTGAAGCTCTATCATCATGGCTGGTACAAAATAAGCACAAACATCAATTTTTATTAATTTTGCCAGATATTACAAAATAATGTGTTTCTCATCTATTTTCTCTTAAAAAACAAGTATTTTATTTTAGAACACTTAGAGTTACATATAAATTGAGCAGAGTACAGAGAGTTACCATATACCCAAGAGTTAATTTTTTCTATTACTAATAACTTACAATAAAATTGCACATTTGCCAGAATAAATTTTTTATTCTATATAATCCATACTTTATTTGTCTCAAGGCTTAATGATACCCTTTTTACCCTTTTTCTCTTTCAAAATCCCTACAGGATATCATGTTGCTTTTCATGTTCATGTCTTCTTAGGCATCTTTTGGTTGTGAGAGTATTTAAGACTTCTATTTTTATCACAACATCTTTGTGGGTTTTCAGAAAAAAATTTTAAATTTTTATTGTATTGTACTCATACATTTTAATAGGGTACAAGATGAGAGAGGCATCAGTGCACACATCACTCATTTAGCCCTTCCCCAATTCCCACCCCACTCCCCCCTTTCTCATGTTCAGCTTAGTGATTGACTTTGATATGTTTGTGATTGTACATCACGTAAAGTTTTGAGAAATACTTGCTGAGTACTTAGTATAATATATTCAACTGAGATTTATTTTTTCTCATGAAGAGACAGGTTTGAGTTTTTATAGCAAAGTCACATATGTGCCATGTGCATCACATTACATCAACAATACGTATTATACACATGGGTTATCATTGCAGTGATTATTTTTAGAGTTTGTAATATTTTATAAAATGTTCTGAGAGGTTAATACCTTATGTTTATACCTTTACTGGTGAATTTTAATTACACATCATAATGAGGTTCAAAGTCTTACAAAGCATTTATATTTCCCTCTGGGCCCCACACCTCTACCTACCCCTCCCTGTAGATATTAGTGAGATAGTAGCTTTATCCTCTTTTATGGACATAACATTATTTAACTCTCCTTCATAATGTCTTCTCTTTCATCTTCCCACCTTCCTCCCCTAATCTTTTTCCATTATTATACTGGTCTTTCTTTTTTCATTCATCTAAAGTCCCCTTTTTTTCTTATTTACATTTTAAAAAGTATATAATGGTCCAAATTTCTCAGAAAATTGTTTTTAAGATGGAGCTAGAAGTTTTATTATAAATGGCAACGTATAAAACTCAAAATTATACAGCTATCTCAGATCACAGTAAAGATTAAAAAAATAAAGTAAAATTATCATGTATAACAAGCAATCTGATTATCTCATATTTTGTTTATACAATCCTTATTCTATTTTAAATGACTACCTTCATACATTCAAATTCATATCTGCTACAACAATATACAGAATAGAAATAATCTTATATGTTACAGAAATAAAAGTCTTGCTTACATTAAACAATTATAAGAAAAGTGATTAAACTTGAGGAACTTAATGTAAAATAAATGTTCTGAGTTTAAGTAAAAATTAACAACATGCAAGCAGGGAATGGTGGTGCAGGCCTATAATTCTGGTACTTGGGAGACTGAGAGAGGAGGATCACAGTTTCAAGAACATCTCTCAGCATCCTAGTGAGATCTTGTTAAGCAAATAAAGAAGATGAAAAAGAAAAGCTAAAAAAGAATAGTAGTTTAGCTCAGAGATAGTATGCACCAGGGTTCAATCTCCAGCACCAGCAACTACGAACCAAAAAAAAAAAAAAAAAACAGTAATTTTTCTATTAGAAAGTCTCCTATCTCTTTTGAGTTGTTTTTACAAAAATTTGTCAAGGACAAATGGTAAGATTATTTATAATTTTTCCATTCTAATATTTTGTAATATTATTTCTTGTGGTGTTGCATTTCATAAAACAGTATTATCTACAATAACAATTGTTCCCTACTTCTCTATTTGAACACCTTTGTAAGAGAAACTCAGAATAATTAAAGCAGTTACATATCATTATCTAAATTAAATTATTAAAATGTCATTTACTTCAAATTTATTATCTTGTCTTGTCAATAATTTTATTTTTAATGAATACCTTAAAATTGTCACTGTTATAAACATATTTTTACCTTTTCTTCATAGCTCCTTAGTATGCTGTGGGCTTTGCATCTAAGTATCTAAGTTAATGATGACTACATCTTTTACTTGCGAAATGTCATCTTATTGTTGATTTTTTTTTTTTTACCTCAACTCACTAATGTTACATTAATTAGCTATGTCGGGCATGGTGATGCATGCTTGTAATCCCCACGCTTGGGAGTTGGAGACAGGAGGATCACACAGGTTCGAAGCTAGCCTTGCTGGCTTAAGAGACCCTGTTTCCAAATAAAAATATAAAATAGGTCTGGGAGTGTAGCCCAGAGGTAGAAGGTTTCTATCCCTTGTACCACCAAAAAAAAATCATTAGCTATTAATTCTTGCTCTACCTTCAAAATTATTCAACCTATAATATCTTTGCATCAAGATATTCAGAGTGTCCTATTAAATGGCATTCCCACCTCTATTTTACTCATTTCAGTTTGTTCTCAGGAGATAAGATCTGCTAATCAATTTAACAAGTTAATCATATCACTCTTTTGTTCAAAAGTTCAATATTTCCTTATATAAACCAAAAGTCAGAGTTTTCAAGATCCTGTAAATAATCTCCCTCATCTCACTCCTGATCTCTTTCTAACCTAATTTCTTGTTGTGTGCTCCCATGCTCATCTGCTTCAAATACACTGATTCTCTTGCTGCTCTTAGAAAGTCAGAAAATACTTGATAAAGAGATTTGCACTGTAACCATGGAAACTGACTTCACTAACTTCTTACTTCATTTATGTTTATTGCTTACAAGAAATTGTACACGGCTAACAATTTGAATACTTTGAATCAAGTCTTTTCAGCAACTACAGACAGTTTATTATTCCTACTTTGAATGTATAGGTTACAGAGGTTAAAATTTATCAGGACAAGGAGAATATAAGTTAGGTGTCTCAAAACCAAATTATTGTGTATTTGACTACATAGACCCTGCTCCTTCAACATCATTTATTTATTATTCTGTATTAAAATCACAGTATATTTGTTTTCTCATTTATATAGTTATCTTCCTATGTTAGATTTTAATTCTCTTGAATACAACAATATTAAGTTCCTTGATGACAGTAACTAATATTTTCATCATGGCATTACTCAGTATACTAGTATGCTTGGCACACTCATAAACATTATTAAAGTGAAAATGAGGACTGGATTAACAATTGATTTTAAAAATTATTTGGTTTAATTTTTCAAATGTATACTATTTCTGTGATTTACTGTCATGTGATTATTTTCTTCCTTTTCTCTATGTAGAGTTCTGCATGAACTGAATAAATACATACTGTTTATTATATGATAGATACATTAAAACATTGTTATTCATAGTATCTTACATTATATGTTGTAATATATATGTATCATTAGTGCATGAATGAGTTAAAACAGTTTGCTATAATTTGAAAGCAAAATTTGTGAAGTGGTTATTTCTATTTCAGTTTTTATTTTTATTTATTTTATTTATTTATTTTATATTTTTATTTATAAGTGGAACATATTGAAAATGGTGTACATTTAGATTGTGCCTCCTGCCCTCCCCCCGTAATTTCCCTTCCCCCCTCCCAATAAAGAGTGTCCAGGTTAACAATTTTATATTTATACTATTACACATATTTGTATGTAGCTCCTCCATTTTTTAATATTCTCATTCTCTGCTCTACAAATATTTCAGATTATAATCCTTTAAGAAACATGAGTCAAACTATTTCATTAGATTTTAATGCTATATATACATATATATATATATATATGTATGTATGTATATCAAATTGTGTTCTCTTAGAAAGTGTATATAAAAATTTACATGTACAAATATTGGTTAAATATCATAATACATAATTGTATTAGCTGTCTTTCAATGCAGAATATTTTTAGATAATTACTTTATGTAAAATATCTTATTTCTTCTTGATATCATGGCTCTATTTTTCTGATGACTTTACATCATCCTGATTTTCTTTCTATAAAAAAAGACAAGTTATATAAGACATTTTTTTGTATCCCAAGTTTATCTGACCTAGGTTTGAGGATTGAGATTCTTAGTTGCTCATGGATATTTGTTAAAATCTGATTAATCAAAGATTTAGCACATGTGCCTCATTTTCTTGATTAAAAGCAATCAAATACTTGAGGTTTGTCAGATAAGCTAAAAGGAAAAGTAAATTCTAAATAAGACCACATGTTTCTGATTAAAAACTGAATAGAATTCATGACAGCTTTATGAAAGCCTTGGCATAAACCACTTTTTAACAACACAAAAAACAACAACGAAAATCAACATGCCTAATGAATCTGTATTTTGGGGAAAATGCTACTTGGTCATTTTGCTGTTTCTTTTTTTCCCCTCCCTTTGGTTAAATTACATCACTCAAAAATCTTTATCCAGTAGATAAATACTTTCATGTAATCAACAAAATGTCTGGAAAATTTCTTTCCTTCTTTCATGTAATGTGAGTCCTGAAATAAAATTCTTTTCTTTTTATGAAAGAGAAAATGAATGTTAAAGTTTTTGGGTGTATTTTATAAAGTTTTGGTAAAGGTTAAGCATGCTTTCACTATAATACAATGTTTAAATAAAATATAAACCCAACCATAGTAAAATACTTTTAAAAATTAAATTTTCTTTTTAGTATCATATGTTGATACTATTTAAGAAAAGCCTTTTGATAATCAGAGTTTCTCCATTTTGACAAATTTATATTTATAAATTTATCGGACATTTTTGTGTTTAATGTATTTTGTTCTGTTTCCTAGTATTGGCATACATATATGAGTGACACCATGTAATACTCAATTTTATTAGATATTTATGTATATTTTTCAGACATTTAGTTCTTAATATTATTGACTGTGTATAGGAAAATGTATCTGTTAATAATGTGAAAGACTTTCCAGCAAGTATTTATAATCTGTGTCTATAATTCTTTTCATCTATCAAATTAATAATATAGAGTAAAAAATCCACTCAACAACAATGATGATGCAATTTAGATTAAGAGATGACATGAAAAAAAAAAAAAAGAAAAGAACCAAACCAAAACAAAACAAGAAGAAAGAACTTAGAATATGATGGCTAGAAATGCCCTAAACTTTAGTCAGTCTCCTGTTGTTTCTGTTGTATGACAAAGAACTTATATTTAAGCTTAAAAAAAAACAAAATAAAGAAAATTGAATATGCACATCAGGATATATATTATTTTCTAAATTTACATTTACTTCAAGAAATTATAAGATCTCATGACTTCACTGTATTTTATAAAAATGCATGATATATGCATTTCAAATAAATGTTATTTTTATGATTATCACATTGAATATAAATTTTTACATTTCCATCTGATAGTTTAATTTTTATATTTAATTATAAAAGATCTTTTTACTTTTCTAATAGTATGTAGTTCAAAGACACAAGAATATATATGAATATATACAAAAAGAAACACCTATGTATATGTTATATGAGTGTGTGCACTTACGTTTATCAAGTTATTTAAATAAACTTAAATAGTAGCAGATTTCTGATACATTTTTAAATTTTAAAGTAAGTAGGCTAAGAATTTATTTCCTTTACTGTGCTCTTTCTCTTCCTTCTGTATTTATGAACATATACTAGTTTATTTTTCTGTGAAGTGATATAATCACTGTCCTCAAGGTTACAAAGCTTGACATTCATAATACAAAAAATACTATCCCAACCACATACATGATAAATATCAACATACATATTTTATATGTCAAGGAGATCTTTTAAGAGCATAAGGAAGACTACTGATATTCCAGCAGCCCCAGATAAAGCAAAGCCAGGAGAAAAGGATGTCCGACTTCTGAACAGAATACTGAACAAAGATGGAATCTGAAAGATTGTAGCACTCTGGAGTGCACAGGAAAAGAGCTCTGCTGTCATCCCATTAGTTGAGGATAAAACAAACCTCAATCTACATAGAACCTGCATCCTCAATGTATAAAATAGGTAGACTAGGAAATGTTGAACATGTTATGACATCTAATTCAACCTGCCAGGAAAAGGAACCTGTGATTTAAGTGTTTGCCTCTACAATAACTAAGGAGAATTATGTTAATAAAAATCATTAAGAAAATAATAATATCAATAGCAAAAATGAGCCTGACTTTAAGTTGTCTTGAGGTTTCAATCTCTATTACTTGGGTAAGCAGGGAAATCACATTTGAGAAGTTATTTAAAGCTTACTTTTGTTTATGACACCTAGAAAAAGCAAACTCAAAATTTTCTTAGAGAAGGCACATTATATTCAGGCTGATGAGCTTTGCAAAGGCTATTACTTAGTCAGCAACTAACTACCAATATAAAACAATTAAGAAGAATAAGAGAGTGGAGAAAGTAAAATTGAAATGTTTATCTCTCGGGGATTTTGTATAGTAAAATTATGAATTAAAAATATAAAAGAAGCTGGCTGAGAATGATGGTGCATTCTAGTAATCCCAGCATTTCAGAGGCTGAGACAGCAGGATTTCACTTTGAAGACAGCCTCAGCTAATTTGTGAGGCTATCTGCAACTTAGTGAGATTTTGTTTCAAAATAAAAAATAAAAAAAAATAGGGCTGAGGGTGTAGTTTGGAGGTAGAATGCCCTGGGTTACATCTCCAGTACCACAAAATAGAATATAAAAGTAATGATTAAAATATTTTTAAAAATTAGTTTTAGCCAGGCGTGGTGGCACACATTTATAATCCCTGTGCTTGGAAAGCTGAGACAGGAGGATCACGCAGGTTCAAAGGCAGCCTCAGCTGGCTTAAGAGACACTGTCTCCAAATAAAAAATATAAAATAGGTCTGGGAGTGTAGCCTGGAGGTAGAAGGCCCCTGGGTTCCATCTCCAGTACCACAAAAACAAAATTGGTTTTAGCAAGAAATAGTTCATGTTAACACATTAGCATTAACATGAATCTATTTATATAGCCATTGTAAATAAATCATTGGCTATATTTCTCATCTATTATTGTGCAAGCAGAGAGAGAGAGAGAGAGAGAGAGAGAGAGAGAGAGAGAGAGACAGAAAGACAGAGAGACAGAGAGAGAGAGAGAGAGATTCATACAATCATTTAGAAAAGATTTGCCAACTTTCTATTCCACGTTTGTGCTTGTATTCCAATCAAAATCTTCCCAAATGGAGAGCACAGAGAGCACTTTGAAAGCTTGCATGCATCTGTGCTGAAAGTGTAGCACATTATTTAGACTCCTATGATTAGACATCAGAATCATGATCTAGTTAAAGGAGACTAGAAACATAACCTAGAATGTTCCAGATGGAAAAAGAATGAGTATGTTTTGGTGACAGCAATCAAATATTTCCTATAATGTATATGTAACTCACATGATTGATAAAAAATAAAACAAACCAACAAAAAGTACTCTACAAAATAAAAATAGATGAAAAACTCATACAAATATTTCAAAGAAATGCACTAAAACTATGTATAAACTCATAGAATGAAGTTCAACATCATCAGTTGTTAAACATACACAAAACTAGAGCTGGGCTTGATAACGAACATCTATAATCCCAATATTTGGGAGACTGAGACAGGAAGATCATAAATTTGAAGATATTCTCAACAATTAAGTGAGGCTTTCAGCTACTTAGTAAGAACCAATTTGCGAATATCTCTGGTTGAGATGAAAGATAGTGAATATATAGTAGGATTCTTTTAGTCAGTGGAGAGTATTTAAGTATAGAGATATGAAATAGCTTGAATATAGAAAAAGGAGATAGAGAAAGAGAAAAAATTTTGAGAGGAAAGAGTAGATAAGATATGGGGAGGAAGCTTATAAAAGGAATAGGAAAGGAGTTAACAAACATGCAGGAGATAACAAAACAACCAACCAACTAATAGTATTAACTATGGCAAATCAATGACAAAGCCAACCCTCCCCCCCAAATAAAACTAAGAATGGTGAAAGAAAAGAAGAAAAATACACATACAAGGCCCACTTGATACCTGCAGAGATACTTTTAGCAATCTAATCTATTCACTGTGGCAGGTTCTAGAGCATGTTCTAATATCTCATTTGCTCAGTAACCTATTGTCAGTTTTTGGAACAACTTTTTGAGTGTATTCAGCCCTCTCTTGAAACCACTTTGTTTTCAGGTCTCAGGGCAGTAGATGTCACTATAAATGTTTTTGTTTTTTTTTTGTTTTGTTTTTTACTTATTTTTTATGAGTCTGGGGAAGGAACCCAGGGCATTTGACCTCCGAGCTACACCCCCTGCCCTATTTTTTATTCTTTATTTTAAAACAGGATCTCACTGAGTTGCGGAGGACCTCAGTAAGTAGCTGAGGCTGTTAGTGAACCATGATCCCAAATGCTAGGATTACAAGCCTGCACCAGCACACCCGGCTAATGGGTTTCTTATAAGTGAAGGGCTGTGTGCTTTCTGGCCCTGGGCTCTGTGCTTTCCAGCACTGAGACTATGCCTCCCTACCCACACTGGCAGAGGGTGGTGTCCAGTGTAATCTCAGAGTGACTCCCTGTGACCTTGTGCAGATACTGCTCCCTGGGCACTATGGGCCTTTTCTGTGTCTCTGTAGTTTATAACCTGACCATCTCAGGGGTGGATCCTCAGATTTTAGCCCACTGTGGTCATGCAGATGCTCTTGTTAATTGTCCGCTGAGAAACGTGGTTACCTTACTGTTCTATGGGACCAAGTCTCGGGGGCACACTGAACTGCTGTGGGTGCCTGGTTTTTGTGTGTGCAGAGGCCTTAGAATCTTTGTTTGTTTGTTCATTTGTTTGTTTGTTTATCATTTATTTATTTATTTATATTTGTTCCTGAAGCAGGGTGCTGGTTGCTTAAGTTTTTGGAGTTCTGCTGCTGCTTACTTCACCTCAATCCTTGGTTTTCTTGCTAGAATTTCTTGCGGCAGCTGAGCCTGCAGTGATGGTATGGGGCGGTGGACTAAGGTGCTGTCTGCCACTATACCAGGTTGGTCACATGCTCAGGCTCTTTGCTATTGATCTCATTTTCTGAATATTGAGTTTTACTCTGCCATAGTTCTTTTTTGTTCTTGTTATTTTTGTTCATACATATCTTCACTGCTTTGTTTTTCTTGTTAAGGGGCTGTCTTCTCAGTAGTTGATTTTTCTTCATTGCAGCTACTGAGATATGCTGTGTCCCACAGTCACCATTTTGTCTCCTCCTTCCACATTCATTGTTTTTTTTATCTTCTGCTTCTTTTTTTAACTTTTAATAGTGAATTGCAATTATATATCATTGGGAGATTTAAAGTGATGCGCATGTACATGCACACAATACTTGGTGTACTTCTTGGCCCTCCGGCCCCACTTTGTCCTCTCCTTTCCCCTCACATGGTAGTGAGATTGATACTAAGATGTTCATATATTGCTGCAGCATTATTTGATCTCTTCTCTTCAGTCCTCTTTTTTTCTATCCACACCTCTGTTCCTCTATCCCATTTCACTATTCTACTGTCTCTCTCTCTACTTCTCTGAAGTCACGTTTGTTTCCTAGTTTCTGTCTAGCTTCTGCAAATGAAAGGAAACATAGAACCCTTGACTTTCTGAGACTTGTCTCACATAGCTTAATATTCTATAATTGTATATATTTTGCTGAAAATGACATAATTTTATCCTTCTCTATGCCTAAGTAAAATTTTATTATAAACCAGAGTTTCATAATCCATTCATCTATTTACAGACACCTAGGTTGTTTTCACTATTTGGCAATTGTAACTTGTTATGTCAATAACTTAGATTTATTTTATTTTATTTTATTTATTTATTTTTTTGTGGTACTGGGGTTCCTGAAAGCCCTTCTACCTCCGGGCTACACTCCCGGACCTAGTTTATATTTTTATTTAGAAAAAGGGTCCCCTAAGCCAGCACATGCAGCTGGCTTCAAACCTGGGCGATCCTCCTGTCTCCGCCTCCCAAGCGCGGGGATTACAAGCATGCGCCACCACGCCCGGCAATAACTTAGATTTAAATAAGGATTTTTCTTATATTCCTATACTTCTGCTTTTTTTAGAAAAAAATATATATACTCGAAAATACGTCTATGAAATATTCTAATTTTGCCATAATTTTAAATATTGTGCTCTCATATTTCAAAGTGTAGTTTAATAAAAGCATTAATTAAAATAATTTAACAATGCCACTAAACACAAGTGAACACAGTTTTCAATGTGCAAAAATTTAATAGCACCATTCATGCCTAGTGAAGTTTCTGCTAAAATAACTTCCTTGGTTAATTTATTCTCCGACAATTTAGCTGATTTAATTAATGTGAAACAGGAACACAGAATAAAGGCAGAAATCAAGAGTCAAGAAAACAATTAGCAGAATTTGTAAAGTGCTGTTAAACTTAATAAGTTGTAACGCTTGCTGTTCTGACTCTACAAAGATAAATAAAGTGATTCATTTCTAAAAATTATATTAAAAAGATTTTGTCAATCTTTTGTTTTTATGATTGGTGCCTTATTGTCATACATTTTAAGGGAATACAAGATGATAAAGGCATACATGCACACATCACTCATTTAGCTCTTCCCCAATCCACCCCATTCCCTTTCCCCTCCTTCCTTCTAATGGGTGGCCGGATCATTGAACTTGATATGCTTGTGAATGTACATCATGTACATTAAGAAATTTCCCAGTTCCCCTCTCCCATCACCACCAAATAAGCCTCCTTATTTTCTCATCTATGGTTTCTCCTCCTCCATCTAGAGTTCTTCCTATGACCCTTTTTCTCCCTAGCTTCCACATATTCTTTCCTTTGTGACTGACTAATCTCATTTAGCATAATGTTCTCCAGTTCCATCCATTTCCCTGTAAATGATTTAATTTTTTTTTTTTTCGGTACTGGGGATAGAACACAGGGGCATTACAACTCCGAGCTACACCCCTAGCCGTATTTTTTATTCTTTAATTTTGAAACAGGGTCTTACTGAGTTGAGGAGGCCCTAAATCCATTCATCTATTGATGGATATCTTGGCTGGTTCCACTGTGAATTGTGTGGCTATGAACTTAGATTTGCATGCATTAGTTTGGTAGTTTGGTTTTCATTTTTTGGTTAAGTACTCAGAATTGATATTGTTGGATCATATGATAGGTTTGTTTCCATTCTTCTGAGGATCCTCCATACCATTTTCCAAAGTAGTTACACTAATTTTCAATCCCACCAACAATGTACTAGCCACCATTTATTGTTGTTTTTGTTTTGAGTGATTGCTATTCTAGTTGGAGTTAGGTGAATCTCAGAGTAGTTTATTATTATTATTATTATTATTATTATTAATTATTATTATTATTAGTGTGTGTATATGTGTGTGTGTGTGTGTGTGTGTGTGTGTGTGTGTGTGTGAGTGTGTGGTACTGGGGTTCCTGGAAGCCCTTCTACCTCCGGGCTACACTCCCAGATCTATTTTTATATTTTTATTTGGAAACAGGGTCTCCTAAGCTTCGAACCTGTGCGATCCTCCTGTCTCTGCCTCCCAAGTGCGGGGATTACAAGCATGGGCCACCACGCCCGGCTTTATTATTATTTTTTGTAATACTGGGATTCCTGGAAACCCTTCTACCTCTGGGCTACACTCCCACACACCTATTTTTTATATTTTAATTTGGAAACAGGGTCTCTTAAGCCAACGATGCTGGCTTCAAACCTGCGCCAACCTCCTGGCTCTGCCTACCAAGCACCAGAATTACATGGGTGGGCCGCCACGCCCGGCCTCAGGGTAATTTTGATTTGCATGTTTCATTGATAATGATGTTGAGCATTTTATCATACTTTTATTGGCTATTTGAATTTGTTCTTTTGTGAAGTGTTTATCTAGTTCACTTGCCCATGTTTTAATTGAGTTATTTGCGAAACCCTCTACATGGGATTATTATTATTATTATTATTATTATTATTATTATTATTATTTATGTGTGTGTGTGTGTGTGTGTGTGTGTGTGTGTGTGTGTGTGTGTGTGGTACTGGGGTTCCTGGAAACCCTTCTACCTCTGGGCTACACTCCTAGACCTATTTTATATTTTTACTTGGAAACAGGGTCTCTTAAGCCAGCGCGGCTGGTTTCGAACCTGCGCGATCCTCCTGTCTGCGCCTCCCAAGTTTGGGGATTACAAGCGTGCGCCACCATGCCCGGTGGGTTAATTGTTTTTATGAGAAGACACAGTGGAAGGCTTATCTCTCCCCCTGCTCTCAGCTATATGAGGATATGGTGAAGAATTAGCCAACAATAGTAGGTCTCCCCTGGCGTGGTGGTACACACTTGTAATTCCCACGTTTGGGAGGCAGAGACGGGAGGATCTCGCAGATTCCAAGGCAGCCTCGCTGGTTTAAGGGACCCTGTTTCTAAATAAAATATAAAATAGGTCTGATAGTGTAGCCCGGAGCCTGGAGATAGAAGGGTTCCATCCCCAGTACCACCAAAAAAAAAAAAAAAGTCTCTCACCAGAACTTCACATGCTGCTGCCTGACCCTGTACCTGCAGTCTCCAGAACTGTGAGAAATTCGTTTTGTTCAACCTGCCTGGTCTTAGGGTCCTACTAGAGCAGCTTGAACACTTCTCTCAAGATCTTTCCCTTCTGTTGACTTCAGTAGTATTATCACTAAAGGCACCATGTAAAGATGAGAAAGACACTTATTAAATTTCACATCACTTATGAAGTTAGTATTTCTAAACATATAGGGATAAAAGTGTTACAGAAATTTTTCATTAGATGAGAATCAGAAGAGTAGCCTTGATCTTTGAAAGCAGTGGGCAAGATTGAGCAGTGAGAATTATTTTATTACATTGATAGGATTAATAAAAGTTATAATACTTCACAGTAAGTCTTATGACTACTCTTGTGTATGACAGATTAATGCTCAATATATAGGTTTATTAATTATGTTCTGAAAATTAACTGAAGTAAAAGGATATGTTCTTCCATCATCTTCTGATAAGTCCCAGCTTCACACAATAACTTTACCCATTTCTAACTACACATAGATAAATGGCCAAACTCCTAGGAAGGACTAAACGATGACAATAACAACATCAAAATAACTTTCACAAAAAGAAAAATATTACCTTTCACATCCCTGTACTCTACTGTTCCTCAGGTAGTCAGACCTTTCCCATTTGCATCCCCTATCCTCTTACTCTTTCTGTGTTTTATCTAATATTTTTTAATAGCACAGGTCATTTAGCTGCTTTCCAAATTTCGTTCATATTCAGTTCCTACATCAGAAATAAAGTTCCCATTTAAGTACTCATAATCTTATGAAAATTTTACTAATCTGTCTCCACAGAAATTTTATAATGCTATTTATATATACTTATCTTTAGGGACAGATCCATTCCAAGGTTTTTTCTTTATTTGTTAAAATGGATTAAATTCCTCTTCTTTTTAAGATGAAAGGTTTTATGAGACTAAAATATTTAGTTTCTTAGTCACCCCCTAGCCTGGTACATAAACAAAAAATATAGATTTTAGACCTAATCAGAACAAGGGGAGTCTATGATGCTCTATGGAAAATCCTGCATTTCATTTTGTTAGGAGTAATTGTAGCACAAGGTATAAAATAAACTAACTGTGGTCTCCTGAGTACCCGTGGTCAAAGCGCAGTATATAATAATCCAGAAATTTTTACCAGTCTCAGAGATGATACCTGGACTCTTAAAACAACTAGTGGATGAATTGACACCAAGGGATAAGAGAAAGAATGCAAATAATTCAAGAGTTTTTAGAAGAAAGCGTTTATAACCACAGACTCAATGTAAAAAACTTAGTGGTTCAAATACACCCTTTGTCCTTTTGAGTCAGGGACATTTACCTGTCAGGTTTTGAAAGTAGAATAAGCTGCACAGATGCATCTAAAATAGGACTTGCCTATTTCCCAAAGCTTATTAACTTCAAACATGTATCAGGTGTGTCATCTTGCTCAGCAAAGATCTACAAAACAGTATATAGTAGAAATCTGGACCATTCAAAACTAAGTTGCCAAAGAAAAGAATCCAAAATGATTTGAATTCTCAATTACATGACCCCCAAGTCCATTAATTTAGATCAATGCTAGGAGGGAATAGATCCACCATATGATCCAGCTATACCACTCCTGGGTATCTTTCCAAAGGGGTTGAATTCAGAGAAATACAGCAACATATGCATACCTATGTTCATAGCAGCACAAAATATGTAATAGCCAAAATATTTGTAATAGCCAAAATATGGAACCAACCCAGATCTCCATCAACAGATGAATGGATAGCAAAACTTTGGGAAATACACACAATGGAATTCTATTCAGCCATAAAGAAGAACAAAATTATATCATTTGCAAGAAGATGGAAAGCCCTGGAGAACATTATGTTAAGTGAGATCAGCCAAGCACAGAAGGAGAAGGTACATATGTTTCCTCTAATATGCCCAAACTAGGAAACACAGAGGATACCAGTGGGACTCCAGATAATGGAGGGAAAATATCAGCAAAGTTTGAATGGAAAGATAGGAGAGGAGGAAGGCTGATCTTAATTAATGAGGGTCTACATCTAAACATGTGTAAAATTATGAATATGACATCGTTAACTTGGACAACCATTGGTGGGAGGGGGAAGGGAAAGTGGGGGTGGGGGGGAGAGGGCACCAAATATAGTTTAAATGTATACTATTTATGTTCAATAAAAAATTATTAAAAGAAAAAAATTCTGGTTTATGAGATGGTCATACAAAAGCTGGAAGACAAGGATGGTGGCTAAACTAGAATGTGCATGGCTTATTAGATCAAGTTTCATTGTTCATTGGTCAGAAAATATTGTTGGAACTTCAATAAGAGTCTGGAGTCCCAGGGTCCAGCTTCTTGACCATTATCAGCCATACAAACAATAAACCGGGCAATAAAACATGGCATCCAAAAAAAAAATTCTAGAATTTAGAATTTTAAAAGAGAAATCCATTTTTGGTATATTTGGATTGTTCCATGATTTTTATCTGAAATACTAGCAAAGAATGTATTGTTATTACTAAACATGAAGTGAAGAAAGCTAGTATAAAAAAAAGCCCTCAAATTGAAAATATAAATTATTTATCTAATTTACAGAAATACTTGTGATAAGTGACAATAACCATCTTCTTTTTTGTTGGTTTGATCTGTTTTTTGCAGTCTGGGGATGGAACCCAGGGACATTCTACCTCCGAGCAATACTTTCAGCCCTAATTTTATTCTTTATTTTGAAAAAAGTCTTAATGAGTTGTAAAGGGCTTCACTAAGTAGCTGGGGCTGGTCATGAACTGCGATCCTCCCGTCTCAGCCTCCCAAATGCTGGAATTACAAGGATGTGCTTATCTTCTAATTTCAAATATTTTGTGAAAATTAGAAAATTTTATTTACTAGCTGTATTGCTTAAAATAACAGTAGTATACAAGAAATGAGAATATTACCCCATATTTTTTTATTCTCCTCATAATGACATATTGGTTATTTCTATAAACTTTAAAAATCTTTAACCCAAGAATTTTATATGCAGCTCATGTATGGAAGGAGAAAAAAATAACATTAAATATTCACTACAAGCAACAACAACACAATGTTCTGGGAACACTTTGCATCTGTAAATTGTTTCAGTTGATGTTGTAATTTTTTTCTCTTTTGTGTCATGGAGAATTAGTAGATGACTTTACATGGTACTTTCAGACATAACAGAAGCCATATGAAGCGACCTCCCTACAGGACATTTATTACTTCTGCTTTATTACCTCCATTTATTTCTCAGTTCAGTGTAACTAAGCTTCTGCATCTCTGACTCCACTGAAAACGAACTTAACAATTTATCAAACACGAATTTCAAATGGGCAAATTCCTTCTTTTTTCTTTGTGGTTTTACAAAACTCCACCGTTTTATTTCCATACTTTAAAATGCATATTTCCCTTTTTTGTTATAACTTTGACTCTTCATATTCTTCAAGGGGATTCCAAGATTTAATTTTGTATCTTCATGTGATGAATTTTTAATCTACATTTATAACTCATCCTCTTGCAGATCTATTCTCTAGAATTACATGGGTAAATGTTTGTCAGATGTTCTGGATTTTTGTTGTTGTTGTTGTTCTTTGGTCCCTGGGATTTGAACTCAGAGTCATTCAACCTCCAAACTATATATCCAACTCTTTCTATTTTGAAACAGAATCTAAATTGCTCAGCCTCTCAAATACTAAAATTGAAGGTGTATGCCACGCCTGGCTTGCCAGACATTCATTCTTACCTGACCGTATGAGACATCTCAAATGTATCTTTATGCAAACTGGCTCTTCTTTACTTTGGTAAGTGTATCTACAAAGCTCTTTCTTAAATTTTCTATTATTGAATGTTCACACTAATTATAAATACTATAAAAGCTCCTAGAGAACTTTATAGTTTTTTTTAACTCTAAATTTTTACTACTCCTCAATTAATTTAACACCTACCATTACTAATCCTAGTAACTGACGAATATGATGAAGATTGTAATGATTCTCAATTACTGAGTTGAGTTCTTGTAAGTGATGTTATTAGTCTACCCATTTTATGTCATGCAGATTACGATTTAGGCAGGTTAAGCCAGGTGCCCATCATCTCAACCTCAATTACTTTTACTTCTTAATTAGTTTCTTTAGACACCAGTTTATCTGAATACACACTATTTTTTACATTAAAGATAATTATTTGCATACTAAAAATAGATTTGTACTTTTCTACATTGCTAAAGCTATTTACATTTGTGAAGGTCTACAATTAAGAATCATATGTCTAACTAAAGTATAAAACATTCTCCTTATGATCTATTAGTCCTATCATTTCTCACAGAAATACAGTGTCCTAGCCCACTTAAACACCTCCCTTTTCCCCAGATTCAGTTCCCCATTCATTCTTTATTTTCTATTTGAGACAGTGTACCATTCATTGGAATTCACTTTACCCATTTCTTCCTACTTAACTGGCTAATCAATATTTTACATTCAAAATAAAGGTAAATGTAAATCATTCTTAACAACACCAAATAAATATTAATATCTTTAAAATAATTCTTCAAAAATATGTTGGGCTACATTTTGTGCTAGAAACTCAAAGTCTTGAACACATAACTAAAAATAAAATCTATTTTTTCCCTGATTTCAAAATCTAGTAGGGTCTTGCTTTCCTGTGGTGCATAAGTTATACCAGATGATGTGCTACATTCTTTAAATATATTATTTATACTTCCAAATAAACCTGCAATTGAGATGCAATAACTAATGATTGTTGTTACAGATTAAGAATCTTAGGCACACAGACAAGTGACAAATTCTGGACTTTAAGTTAATGCCCACTTTTAATTATGGAATTATGACTATTTGATAAAAAATTACTAATAAGCTTGATGTTCACCTAGAAGATGAAGATTCCTAGAGGTGGGACTTAGACATGCCTAGGAAAACATTAATTATCATAAATATCAACCCTCTTCCCCTTTGCCCCTTGAATATTTGATCATGGTTCTTATGGCCTTAGCATTTACACAGGAATAACTCACAGGTTACATAAATTTACCACTCAGAACAAAGGATTAAATACCAACTATCCTATACATTTTTGATATATTTAAAACAAGTTAATTTTAGAAATAACACTGACAAATGCTTTTACATTTTATTTTATCATTAAAGAACAGGTTTACTTCAGCCCCAAAGATCATTTTTTTTCTATTAAATGAATTGAGCAAAGGGTTAAAATAAATTTGTATGTTAGGAAGCACAAGAAAATCTTTGATTTTTCCCATTAGTTAATTATGTTAACCTTAGTTTGTATGAAATATCTGGACCATTTTTTCAAAAAAATAAAAAGTCCATAGTCTAGTGATAAATACATACAGAAAGAAAAACATACAAGTTGCAAGATGATGATGGTCACAACACCACTGCTCTTTATAATGTGTAGTGGGAATAAAGAGGTAAAATAAACTGTTTTAAATGGAGCAGGAAACATTGTACAGAACAGCGTGTTTAAATAACACTTGTGAAGTAAAAGAGCAGTGCACAGTTGTAAAAGATTTCAAACTGAGAAAACAAAAAAATTGTATATTCTGCAAGAGAAAGTTGCTATGTGTATATTTAGAGCGGACGGTGCATGGCACAGGTGTGCTATGAGTCTAGGAAATTGGAGTGGAACTCAGTAGTGAAGGTCCTTTTGTGCTAGGACAAGACATTTGAATTTCATTCTGAAAGCACTGGGTGGTTTCTTGACATCATGTCAGAAAATGACATGTTTTTTCAAATGTACTTAAATATAGCTCTGACCAACCTGGAACTCCCAAAGAGATAAATCATGCCCCCATTGAGGGTCCTACCAGATCTGCGAGCAGAGCCCAGGATATTGCAGTCACTTCAGGCAGGAAATACAGTTCATTAAATTCTGCCTCAAGGGTTGCTGAAGCTGTGTCTAAAGATGTTACAGCAGCACAGCAGGCTGAAACAAATGATGAATTCAGTCTTATTCAGTGCACTTCACATTTTTAAAATGTCAAAATGGGATTAAAGTCAATGGGAGAAGTACACAGTACAAGCAAATATTGCACCATACAAGTGTAATAACAACCACTGTTACAAACTGAGTATGTGTGCACATAGGAGCCCTTAATTCTCCATTTCTTTTCTCACAGTGTGATTTTAAACAGCTTCCTTTAACGTCTTGAAACCGTTTATACAATTGGCGGAAGTTTTTGTGCTTATTTTTAAAAGATTGATTATTAAATGAAATAAGAACTTACTATCCGGTTAGATGTCTACACAGTATTATTGTTTGTCTTAAAACTTAAGATCTTTAGTAGTATGACAATTGTTAATGTAAATTTACCCCATCAACTAGATTTAATCGATGATAATAAGCAGGTTGGATTTTGGTGACTTAAATATAAAAATTTAAATCTGATTATAAAAGTGCTGCAGTAGAGCTTGAGAAAAAGAACTAAGAAAAAATACTTCCTACAGTCAATTAAGGATCATGTAATTCAGATAATGAAACATCTACACAGACATAGTGTAAAAGTTAGTTATGAAACAGTATTCTTTGTAAAGTTCTTGATATTTCAGCTGTCCATATTCTGTGTTACTCAAGTAGTTGGTCAGCTAGAATTTCGGTATGACTGGAATAAAAGTCCACATAAGAGTGAACAATTTCAATGACTTTCAGTTTGTTCAATTGCTTTAGCTTGAAAAATATAATGTCTGCATTATAATCCAAATTTTATGTCAAAATAGAATTAAAACTAAAATTTGCTATAATTGGGCAAGATCCAAATGCCCATAGCCTGCGGTAATGGTTATATAAATAAGGACACATATTTGGTAATGACAACTTTATAGAACAGTGTAAGTCACTATTAGTGTGATAGTTCTTTCTTTCCTAATTTTTTAATGTCAGAGAAACTTTATTGTTTTCTTTTGTTATTGTTTTTTTTTTTGTACTGAAAATTTAACCTAGAAAGTTTCTTCCTGTGAGCTACACTCCCAAATCTACTTTATTTTTTCCTTTGTTCGAGCTTCACTAAGATGCTGAGGTTGGCCTTGAACGTTGCTGTCCTTTTTTCTTATCCTCCCAAATATAGGTGTGTGCCACCACACTTGGCTTTCTTTTATAAATTTTGGCTTTATTTACATTTAATTGTCATAAAATTGTATGCATTTAGCACATACATGCATTGGGCATGCATTGTGAATACTGCATTTTCTTGATTTTTACTAAGTTAATCGTTTAGAATTTTGGAGCTCACCTATTATCTGTTACACCCTGATCCTAGATGGAAATTACTCATGGAGCCTCCACTTTCCTCATCGATGTTTGCTTGGTGTTATATGGCAGTGGGAAATAAGGAGTTTCAGGGTAAATCATGTATTTTCTAAAAATGAATTTGATAACATGAAATATTTTCCAGTTTCTTGCAACTAAATTAAAGAACTGTTTTTGGCATGGAGCCTGCCCCTATAAGTTCAAGCATAAATGGGGGAGATTTTCCTGAGTAGTGATCACTGTTCAATTTACCAATCACCCCAAATTTGCCTGAATGTAGTAGAGTCACAAGAATGGTTAGAGTCAAATTCTCTAAGGTATTCTACTTCATACCATCTACATCCTGTGGCCTTTGCCACATTTTTATAGCCAGCCAATAACCAGCAGTTTGGTTGAGATGTCTACCTGAGAAAGTATTCTTACTCTTATTTTCTATATTAAGGTTCTCAGTGCTGCTTTATGTGCACACATATTGTACAAACCACTTTTATCAGTAATATTTTCACTATACTCCTATTCCAATTAAGAGAGAGAAGTACTGCTCCTCCTTCAAAATAGAAGGAAGAAAAGAAAAATATACAACTATGCAATTTGAAAAAAAGATCTGCTGGGGATTCTGATCCTCAGACTAAATGTCAACTTTCTCTAAATTAGAATTATGCTTACTATTTTGAATATGACAATCATTAAGCATTTTGGCACAAGAAAACCTTCAAAATATTTATTCTGAATAAAAAACTCAAGAGAAATGGGATTCATAAGTTCTAAAATGTTTAGAATTGTAAATGTGAGGATAATAAGAAAGCTGTAAAATGAACATAACTACAGAGAAAAATGTGGGAAAAATAACATCCTTTGACTTTTTTCCCTTCATATCAGTTTTAAGTTATTGAAACTACCATTTCAAAAACCATACAGGCCTAGAAGCACAGATTAATGGAGCTTGACAGAAGCTTAGGAAATCGTCTCTGCAGCACCCAGCCCTGAGGCAGCACATGTCTAAGCCATCTAGGACAGCTCATCCTCTTTGCTTCTCTAGAATACCACAGAAGGCAGACCACATAACCTACCTACATGGAGTCTTTCACACCTTGACTGACCACTTAAAAGTTTTCTGTTACCTAAGAAAACAGGCTAGGTATTAGGAGACTGTTAACCTATTTTTTCCTTTAAAAAATATTTTTAAGTTCGGAGAACAAAAGTTCTCTGTATCCCCTTCCTCCCCCTAACACACAGAGTTTTCCAGTCTTGATTATTAAGGAAATTTCAAAATTTCCCAAAGGGAGTTATTATTGAGATAGTGAAGATACTATTGTATGACTAAATTTTAGAATTTGAAATTTTGAATTTATCTTTTGGTGTAATAACTTTTGTCTTTAAACATTCTGAAATTGGTGAAGTTAGACTTATTTCCAGTCTATGAAGACATAAATTCCTTCAGTTTCTGTTTGTCATGGAAGCTTCTTATTTCTCCATCTAATTTGATAGAAAGTTTTGCTGGGTAGGAAATTTTTGGCTGGAAGTTGTTTTCTTTCAGAGTTTGGAATATGCTACTCCAAGCCCTTCTGGCTCTCATGACTTGGTTTGGGAAGTCTGGAGTGATTCTAATTGGTTTGCCTCTGAATGTCAGTTGGCCCTTTGTTTTTGTTGCCTTTAAGATTCTCTGCTTGGCTTCCACATTGGTCATTTTGACAATTATATGGCGTGGGGATCCTCTTCTCTGATCCTGTCTAAAGGGAGTTCTATAAGTTTCCTGGATCTGTGTATCAACCTCTTGCTCTATATTTGGAAAATTTTCTGCTATTACTTCCTTGAAGAGATTGTTGATCCCTTTGGTATCACTTTCTTTTCCCTCCTCTATTCCAATTATTCTTAGGTTAGCTCTCTTAAGATGGGCCCATATTTCTTCAATGTCAGATTCCTGCTGTTGGATATTTTTTTCTAGATTAGAAACTATGCATTCATTTTTGGATTGCTCATCTTCTAAGAGCGAGATTCTGTTCTCCATGTGGTCTAATCGGTTGTTTGTGCTTTGAATTGAGGCCTTTACTTCATTAATTGCATCCTTTATCTCTTTTTGGCTCTCTCTGAGTTCTTTTCGAAGCACCTCTATTATTTCTACAGTTATTTTCCTGATTTGATCTTCTAGAAATCTCTGATTTTCTGTTTTATCAGGTTCTGATGTTGTGGGGTTGTGCACATTCATTACTCCAGTGTTATTCCTCTTTCCCATGATTTTGGAGATTTGTGCCTTCTCTGGGTTCTTCCCTTGGGTCACTATGGCTTCACTTAAGGTGCTCTGGATCTCGAGTCTGTATTATCTCAGACCCCACTACTCCTTTACTGGGTTGTCTATGAACAGTAAAAACTTTGTATATGTTCATAAAATGATTACCTTATTTTTTGCATATATATACTGCTATAAACAAAATACCATGAGATTAGTTGAAAATCATTTTTTAATTTTTTTATTAACTTACTGAACCAAGCTTTCATTTCTGAACTAAGGAACATTCATTCTCAGTAAGGTAGTTTCATTGGAGAAAATGCAGTGGATGAACAAGAACATGACTGTTCAGCTCTTAACCTTTGCTTTGGCAATCTGTACACTTCTTTTCTAATCTGTGAAAAATCTCGACCTCTCCATCTGGTAGCATATCTACTATGCTAACATAAGAGTAACCTGGAATATCTTTTCCATTCTATGCTTCCTTTTCTTTTTAGAGGTCAGCCATTGCTATGATCATGCATAGTTAAAACAAAAGGCATTTTTTTTTTTATCACTGCAGCTCTTAAGACAAATTTATCTCAGAGAATGGAAATAGCCTTGCAAATAACTATAAAAACAAGTCCTTGAAAGGTTATAATCTTTCTCCTTCTATAGAGAAAAAAACATAAAATAAAAAGCATCCACATTTTCAAATCAGTGAGCCAAAACAGGTTATTTTATGATAAAAAATATAAAAATTCAACACAATTATTAAACTTAAAATAGTTTTAAAGATTATTTATCTGAGTAGTGACATATAAACCACTTTACTAAAGGGATAATTTAGTATATAGCAATGACGAACAGCAGGTTTCTATCTTCTCTGTTTTTTTATAAGCATAGAAATAAAAAAATAATCATTTCAACTTGACATGTTTAGGTTAAAAAATGAGGCTAAATTTCCTGACAACACTTGTTAAAATAATATGGTTCCCAAGAAACTGTTAAATTTCCTTTGAAGTTAAGCTTTCTGAGACACATGATTTCACACATGTTTTCCTGTAATCTGTAAAATATTTCATATATTTAAAAAAAATTAAGGCATAAAGCCTATTAACAAAGGTACCTTTTTATAAGCTTTTTTATTTTTATCACATTCTGGGAGCCAAATACAGATTTACAAAGAAAAACATTCCTGTTCTGATTTTTACATAGCATCATTAGAACCGCAACAATAAAACAAAAGAAGCATAGGAAAAACAAAACACATAAGTGTTTATTCTAACACTAAAGTTTTCTCTTATTTTTAATTCACTCATTATCTCACAATGGTATGTGATATAATCATCACTATATTTGTATAATTATTATATGAATATAAATAAAAATTGAGAAAATGATAATATTAACACTATGTGAACTTTGCTCCAGATCTTGGTGGTTTTTATATAAAGAATGGTGATTTTCTTAATACATTATCTATGGACTATTAATATAGAATAACCAGGTACATACACTCTTTTTAAGAAATGGCATACATTAAAATGACTAATTACTGTATTTACATAGATTTCTTTTAAGAAAATCAATGAATTAAATCTGTGTTGAGTTAAAAATAATTTAAGGTCCACTGACACATTATTTAGAGTTTATATGTCCTATATTTCAGTAATCTTTGAGAATACAAAGATAAGTAGGGCACTAAAATAAAATATCTCGTATTGTGATAAGCCAGTGCAATGATAGAGATATGGAAAGAAGATATAAATGTTTCTAACATAAACTGTATTGAGCAGAGCTGCACCAGATAATTTCTAAAAATAAAGCATCTTAGAAGAACTGATGATGGTTTGAAGAGGGTTCTGTCAAGAAAAATAATAAAGGAGGGTAAATAAGATGAAGAAAAACATTAATGTAAGAATACACATGGTATATACAAAATTTTTTCAAATTATTTCATTTGGTCATAAACTTTGAAGAATAAAAGCAGTTAATATGAAGAGGTTAGAAGAAATAAGAGTGTCAATAAATGTAGTGAATCAGCATTATTTGTGGTAGGTAAATCACCTGAAACCCTCCATTAGATGATACTGAACTAGTGTTGCTTCAGTCAACATTCTTGGTTCTGTGATCCAAAACAATCTGTCACAAAACTTAGAGAAAGGAAATTTATTTGCTCACAGTTCTAGAAATTTCAGAGATTCAGTTCATATTAGGCAAGATCTATGGAGCTCAAGGCATGGCAGTAGAGAGAAAGAAAGCAGGGCTCTGATCTCACATTCTGCAGGCCTGGAGCATGAGTGGGATCAGGAGATATCATATATAATCCACAAGGCCACAACTCCAGGGGGCCCCTTCGCTGCAACTATTCTCTCTGTTAACATTATTGACTAATTCCAGTGAGGTCTCTAGGAACAATATGAATCCAAACCATTAAAACTACTTCAGGGAAATTTAGGGCCAGGATCGTGTTATCTCTCGGTCACAACCCTTAGCAAAATCAAAATATGCGCACCCATAAACAAAAATAACAAATAACATGGATACACATGGCTGTCAACAAATCATTTAGAGAATGCTTGTTGGCAGTTGTGAGAGTTAAAATAAGGCAGAGCATTACTTTGTTGGCTTGAGACGGGACATGCACAGTGGGCAGCTAAAATACTTTATCACTCTAGGTATGTCCATGAATAGCCACAAAATCACTAAGAATAATAAAATTAAGGATTAGAAAAACTTTAGTTAGTAGAAGAATTTGTCAATATGGAATATTTAAGTAATGAGAATTGCTTGATATAACTTAAAAGCCCAAATATGAGGTGATGATGGGAAAGATCAAATGATATGAACTTGATGAAAATTTAAGCAATGATACTATCAAATCCCAACCTATAATTTTTATATGCTATATAGTATAAACAAAAGTGAAGTAGCAGTAAATAATTCAAAATAAAATAATTGTTATTTTATTATATGTAGTGAACACTTAAAGTGAGTTTTACTAAATATGTCATATTACAAATAATTTCTATTTCTTTTACCTAAAATAATTGAATATTTATTTAATGCATTATAAATATAGTGGGTTAAAATAAAATATTTTTATAAACTATAAAAGTAAATAAAAATGTATGACTATAGTTATGTATATGCACTTTTTACTTTTAATATATGAATAGATAAATATTTAGGCATCTTATTTTGTAATATTTATCTTTATTCTTATTTTTGTGTTTTGTTTTTACAAAATTCTAATTATACAAAGTATTAGAATAGAATCACTTTGTAATATATTCTCATATGTTACATTCATTGATTGAAGAATAGATAATTTAATTATGTTTTAAATTATTTTTACAGTTTCAGTACCAGGTTTTAATATCATTTAAAGATTATATCTTAAATGGTCAATATATTTAGCAAGAATGAGAACAGTATGATAATGACTTTTCATATT
Source organism: Muscardinus avellanarius (assembly GCF_963383645.1). Lineage (NCBI taxonomy): Eukaryota > Metazoa > Chordata > Mammalia > Rodentia > Gliridae > Muscardinus > Muscardinus avellanarius. The sequence goes on from NC_137787.1 coordinate 178,319,038, forward strand.
CCAAATTTGCTTTTGTCAAAATTACTTAACTATAATAAGAAATACCAACATTGAATTCAATCAAATCAATTAATAAGTTAAAAACAATAACTGCCTTACTGTATTGCTTCTGTAACTATTGTCATTTCTATATTTTATTCCATAGATTAAAGAGAATAAATGCTACAAAAGTGTTTGTAAATGGATCTTTAAATAAAAGAATAAACTTGTTTATCTAGGATGCTATTGTTCTTTAGTCATCACAGATGGAACAGCCTAGACTGTACAATATTGAGAAAGTCACTATAGTTTTTCTTTTAATAATCCAGAGTTGGAAAGAGTTAACAAGACAGGGACTTATACATACACTCCATGGAGCATTCCACAAATAAGGCAGAACATATTTAGACAGCTTGTTTAACTCTCCCATTTCATACCTATCTCCAGCTTCTGAAAGCATAACTGAATGACCTCAGTGAAAGAGGTGCTATGAATGTGATGTTTCCCTGTCAGTTTTAAAGTAAACCATTGCAACGTCAGCATTATATTATTAGGAAGAAGTTATTTCCAATATCATACATACTTTCAAAATAATATCATACATACTTTCAAAATAGATCTTAAGATGTTAAGACCTCTAATATTTATACCATTAGCATTTGACTTAATCTTTCTTTCTCTTTAAACAATTTAAAGGGAGTTTAAAAGTCTACAGTAATAAAATTAAAATTGAGAAGTATATCCAAATTCTGAGTTTGACCTTCTCTTATTTACACAAGGATACCTAGCCTTCCGGGTATAGGTTTAAGGCATAGCCAAACGCTGCAAGACCATGATGATCATTCTTCTTGGTGTTAGTTTTCTTTAAGTCATTTCAGGTATTCTGTCTTATAAAACTAGTCATTTATATACATCCATTTGCAGATTATCTATTTGGGTTTTAAAAACTGTGAAATTCTCAAGGAAATTGTTGTGTCTTTTTATTGCAAAACATTGCAGTTTTTATAAGTGTGAATATTTAATCTTCATTTATCAGAAATTACAGCAGATAGAGTTGTGAATATTCATATAGTATGTGCATTTTATAAATAAAAACATTTATGTTTTAGCTACAAAAATTTTAAGTGACCATAAATTTAACAAAACTGTATCTTGCTTACTGAAATATTCATGACCATAAAAAATGTTGCTGCAGTAACAAAAACATATGAATGTTTAAATATAAAATGTATAAAATTATTATAAATCAATTTATTTTACCTTTTCCCCTTCAATTTTATACCCTTCTGAAAGTGATACAAGATTTAAGATAAACTTTTATTCTTCTCATTCAAAATCTTCAATCTGGTCAAGGAGATACACTAGTCAAGGAGAGATACAGCTCAGATTAGCTTCAGAAAGTAACTAGTTAATCAGCTATGAGAAAGGTCATTGACCTGTCTATATTTTACTTTAAAAATGCTTTTAAAATGTGAGCTGAAGCTCATGCTGTTTGATCTAGGTAGTGTCTCAACTGAGGTCAATAATCATTAATTACCCTAACTAAAAATTAACATATTTAAAATGGTCACCTAGCACCATATCATAAAGTATGAGCATCCTACAGGGAATGCTATAAGTTTATTTATTTAAGTTGATTTATATTTCCATCCACAAGCAAAGTCATATTGGTTAGCATATAAACTGCAATAAAATTGTTGCATTGGAAAAATTAACAACTTGTTATTAGTAGGATAATTAATCTTTCATTGGTGAAAGTAATAATATAAAAATAGAGTGGATGGCATAGTTCAGAGATACTTATCATCTCTGCATATGGCACTAAAGCCCATGGAGACTCATACCCTATTTCTTTTTTTTTTTTTTTTTTTTAAATTTTATTTTATTGGTGCACTGTATTCATACATCATAGTGGGATACAAACTTTTGTAGACATACATGCACACATCGCCCAGTCAGCCCCCACCCGATCCCCACCCCATTCTCTCCCCATCCCTCCCTCCCATGCTTGGCTTAGTGGTTGACATCTAGTATTATACCAATTTATCCAAAATTAAAAATGATAATCTCACATAACAGTTTCATTTGTCTGATACCAAGCTTTTGATGACTTAAAGATAACATTTCAATATTTCTTTTTGCTTTCTTTCTTACCAGAGAATATTTTTGTTCTTTTTTTTAGGTGAAACTATCATATATTTATTTTTCAGAAAAAAATCTATCCTGATATGGAATATGGACTCTAGATACCCAAAACAATCTCGAAGCAAAAACAAAGCTAGAAGATGTATATTTTCTGATTTCAAACCATATAAAGCTACAATAATTGAAACAGTGTAGTACTGTTCTAAAGGCAGATATATAGACCATTGGAGTTAAATACAAGCCTAGAGCTAACTTCTTCCCTATATTGTCAAGTTATTTTTGACAAGGTTTCCACGAAGATTTGGTGGTGGAAATAATAATCTTTTAACTAAATATTGTTGAAAAATAATAATTACATGGAAAAGAATAAAATTGGACCCTTACCTAATCACACACATAAAAGACCTAAATATAAATCTTAAGACTATAAACTTTTAGGAGAAAATCTGGGTCATAAACCCTCACAACATTGAAATTGGCAGTGATTTCTTGGATATGATTTCAATGGCACAGGCAACAGAAGAATATACAAACTCCCTAAAAAATAAAAGAAAATATTGTATATCCAAAGACAATGTAAACAGAGTTAAAAGTTACTAATAGAATTGGATAAAATATTTCCAAATGCTATATCTGAAGGTATATTAATATTCCAACTAGAAATCCTAAAAATTAACAACAATAAAGGCAAACAATACCATTTAGAGATAGGTAAAAGACTAACATAAATAATGAATCTCCACAGATAACCAATCTTAGTTGTCTGTTGGATGGAAACTCTTGTTTCTCTGGTTCTGGTGAGTGTTACCTATTTCTTCTTTGTAGTTAATCTCTTTGAGTATTTTCTCTAGCGCTGGTTTTGAAGACATAAATTCCTTCAGTTTCTGTTTGTCATGGAAGCTTCTTATTTCTCTATCTAATTTGATAGAAAGTTTTGCTGGATAGGAAATTTTTGGCTGGAAGTTGTTTTCTTTCAGAGTTTGGAATATGTTACTCCAAGCCCTTCTGGCTCTCATGACTTGGTTTGGGAAGTCTGGAGTGATTCTAATTGGTTTGCCTCTGAGTGTCACTTGGCCCTTTGTTTTTGTTGCCTTTAAGATTCTCTGCTTGGCTTCCACATTGGTCATTTTGACAATTATATGGCGTGGGGATCCTCTTCTCCGATCCTGTCTAAAGGGAGTTCTATAAGTTTCCTGGATCTGTGTATCAACCTCTTGCTCTATATTTGGAAAATTTTCTGCTATTACTTCCTTGAAGAGATTGTTGATCCCTTTGGTTTCACTTTCTTTTCCCTCCTCTATTCCAATTATTCTTAGGTTAGCTCTCTTAAGATGGGCCCATATTTCTTCAATGTCAGATTCCTGCTCTTGGATATTTTTTTCTAGATTAGAAACTATGCATTCATTTTTGGATTGCTCATCTTCTAAGAGCGAGATTCTGTTCTCCATGTGGTCTAATCGGTTGTTTGTGCTTTGAATTGAGGCCTTTACTTCATTAATTGCATCCTTTATCTCTTTTTGGCTCTCTCTGAGTTCTTTTCGAAGCACCTCTATTATTTCTACAGTTATTTTCCTGATTTGATCTTCTAGAAATCTCTGATTTTCTGTTTTATCAGGTTCTGATGTTGTGGGGTTGTGCACATTCATTACTTCAGTGTTATTCCTCTTTCCCATGATTTCGAAGGTTTGTGCCTTCTCTGGGTTCTTCCCTTGGGTCACTATGGCTTCACTTAATGTGCTCTGGATCTCGAGTCTGTATTATCTCAGACCCTACTACTCCTTTACTGGGTTGTATCACAGAGTCTCCGACCCAGGGAGTCGATAGAGGCTGCTTTAAACTATGGGGGGTGCCAGGTTGCACGTTCTCCTATGGTGTGATATCTCTGCCACCACCACTCCCTCACTGGGTACAGTGAGGTACAGTACTGGGATTTCTCCTCTGTGGCCCGCAATTTGACTCACTGTTCTTGAGTACGTAGATGTAGCTGTACTGGACTCGGTGAATTCACTGCTGCTGCCGCCGGTGGCAATATGGCGCCTCTGCCACGCCCTCGGCCATGAGGCTGGCGTATTTTTTCTTCTCTGGTTTTGATTTCCACTCTGAATCCCTGCAGCGTGTGCTGAGGTCAGCCACTGGGAGCTTTAAATGCTGTCTGCGCCGAAAGATCCCGCCTGGCTGTTCTGCATCGGCTCACCTCGGCTTGCTGTAGCCGTCCGCTGAGTTCGCCGCTGCCGCCGGCAGTATGGCGCTGCTGCCGCGTCCTCGGGCGCGTGTGTCTCCTCTGTGGCCCTGAGCTCTGTTCTCAGTCCGCTTTCTCTATGGAGCCTGGTGGGTTTTTTGTTTTTCTGGTGATGGTGTTTTCTGGCTATGAAAGGCGCTCTTTTTGTGGTAATGGAGATTGGTTGTTAGCGGGACTCTTAAGTCCCGCTTTTCTCGGTCGCCATCTTACCGGAAGTCCCATACCCTATTTCTTAATCGGTGACTTTGAAAGAATGATTTTCAAATAAGCCTTTGATGAGTAGATTTCTTGGGAGCATTTCTGGTGCTGATGCTGATGTACAAGTGGATAGGGTTTGCCTCTTGATCATTGTTGAGTTGGCCAAATGCTGACTTTTCATAAAATGCAATGATATCATCTAAAAAATAAAGTTGGCACTTCTCAGAAGCTATTGGATAAAATTGTTTGACTTTTTAATGATTTCTTCTAAAGAAAATCTGATTAGTAATTGTATCTGTGAAAGAAGTAGTTCCAAAACTTATTTTTATATAACCTTCACAGGAAAAAAAAAAACCTTTATATCAAGAAAATAGTTTCTCACTAAAAGTTCAGCCTTAAGTTTATGAGAAGCGGGCCCTGGGTTCATGGATGAGTCAGGAAATTCTTCTGTGGAACATAAAAACTCACATAGAAGAGAAATATCACACAAGGTAATTCTGCAATGGTGATGAAATGAAAGGGAAACTCAACCAAAACCAGAATTATTCTGATGAAACAGAAACAAGAAAACCAAGTCACCACAAAGGCTAACAAATATTTTATCCTAATACAAGTGATTCTTCACCAATTATAGCTTTGGTATCATTTTATTCTTCCTACCTTCCAGATAATATTAAGTTGCATAAACATATAATTTGTCTGTTTTTTGTCTGCATCTAATCCAAAACAAAGCCCCACTTTTGTATAGTATCCCCCAATCACCTAATGCAAACCTAAATCCAATATAAGTCCTACCATAGTTGACGCATTTCTGGTTACACATGGCCTGTGTTATGTCTTCTCTGCAGCTGGTGGTGTTCAATACAAGATGTGCAACTATAATTATGTTCTTGGTGGTCTCTTACTGAAAGGTATTGAAATATAAGTATGCTCTAATACCAATTCTTATACCTTCCTCCATGTTCTATGGTAAGACCCATTGGTTACAAATAACAGCTGATAAAACTTTATTGAAATTTTTGTGTATGTTTTAATGGAGACTGCCTGATTCTAGATTTAATCAAGACTTAATACTATAGCCTTTTTGTTCCCTACATTTTTCCATGTTAAGGCTAAATAGTTATTCATCAGAAGAGACTGTTTTAGCAATTTAGAAAATGAGGTATTAATATTACAATATTGTCCTATCAAATAAAGTTTGACTTTTTTCCTATTGCCATGCATTTTGTTATTCCATAAAAATCTCACTCACTCATTAGAAAAGCTTAGCATAATCTCAATATTTCCAACTTGTTGAATTTATTTGAGTTGAAAATGTATAGTTTATACTATTTTGGCTCACAATAATTCTGTTTAATATTATTTTGACCACTAATAAATTTATTTTTGACAATTATTTTCTTACCAGTGTTCAATTAAAAATCTTTTATTCAACTTTTCCAGTGACGTCAACAAGATAAATGTGCTGACATGTGCAAAACTGAATGTATATATATAAAGCAGATTTTAGTAGCTCAATTCTTTTTTGAATTGGTTCCTTTTAATGTTGTATTTTCATTTTACAGCAAACCACTTACAGATGAAGATCTGCTATTGTGACAGTGTCAGGTTAACCACATCCCAAGTCATTAGCATACATTTTGTTTTCATAGAAAAGACATACTGTAGTTTAAAATCCAACTTTTCCTGTGGTATCTGTGTTCTTGGAGTTGTACTAATGAGTTTGTTTCCTTCAAAAAAGCATCTTCTTTCTTTTTCTGCTATGACAGGTTATGTGAGGAAGCATCCAAGACAAAAGGCCAGGTATCTATAGAGATCCCAGAAGATAGAAGACCAGTGAGATAGAAGCCTAGCACAGCTCTCCGTCTTCCCACAGTCTGAGCTGAGCACCATGAATGAAAATGTAACTGCTTGAGATGCTTTAGCATGACTGACGTTGCCAGGGGTTTGGACTAACAGGAGTGAGGGAGTGAGTGACCCTAGCGAGACTCTCTTAGAGGAGAGAGCAGTCCAGGCAGCAGAAGTGATTAACTCCTTGAGAACAAAGACTCGGTCATTATCACTATTGATAACACTCACCAAAGTGTTGAGGGCATCAAGAGATAGTTTGAGTCTCATGAAACTCATGAATGGAATCAAGGTAAGAAAACTAATGGAATCAACTCATATGACACAAAGAGGGGAAGAAGCGGTCCTGAGATAACAAGAAGCAGAGAGAAGAACAGGTGTGTAGGTATCTCCTTTTGACACTTGATGGAGAAGTGACTCCTCACAATGCAGTGCATGTGTGCTTTCTTAGCAACCCATTGACACTCACTGATGAAAATATATTTGTATAAGATCCATATGATTTATATTAACATTTATACTGACATTATTTTATTTATATATTATTTAATTTATATATTTTAAAGGCTTATATATTCGATATATATTGAGTATATAAATTTAAATTTATATATTATGTTAATCACACACGTGCACACACACATACACACACAGGAATAGAAACCCTCTTGACTTTTTTGGGACACAAGCTAAATGCCACTTACACTATAAAGCCTATCCTAACTTGCTCAGAATACAGCCCTCCTCTCTAAGTGTGCTTACACCACTTGACTCTGGCTGATTTCCATGTGAGTGCTTCTTACTCAGTACTCTGACATCACATATACACATATTTTCCACATTAGGCTGAAAGCTTGGTGAAAGGCTTATTTATATATTCCAGAGAGTAAAAGAAGAACACAGTAATTTCTAAATGAAGAAGGAGGAAGGAAATATGCTATTGTTTTGGAGGGAGATTTGTGTTGTGGCACTAGTTCTGGGTTTTATGCACTATGAAGCTTTGAGATGGGAGACCAGTCGTTTAACATCTCTGAATGCATGCCTAGATAAATAAATGAAAACACAAAAAGCTAAGTAAAACAAAAGAAAAACGCTATCTGAACTTCTCAAATGAGGCATAAAGGTGGTCATTTTGAAACTATTTAGTATTATATGAAAACTCTATGTAGTGCTTTAATAGTAGCAATTAGTTTTGACTTCATTCTCTTTTCCAAAAGAGTTTTTTTTTTTTTTTGTGTGTGTGTGTGTGTGTGTGTGTGTGTGTGTGTGTGTGTGTGCTACTGGGGTTCCTGGAAGCCCTTCTAACTCCGGGCTACACTCCCAGACCTATTTTTATACTTTTTTATTTGGAAACAGAGTCTCTTAAGCCAGGCGGCTGGCTTTGAACCTGCGCGATCCTCCTGTCTCTGCCTCCCAAGCACGGGGATTACAAGCGTGCGCCACCACGCCCAGCTCAAAAGAGCTTTTATTTCATTCTCGATTCTAAATCACTTAATAAGAAAATTTCTAGCTTTTGTTTGCAAGTCTACAGATTAAATAAATGACCTATACTAGTACTCAGCCTTCCATCAGCAAGAATATTTGAAGTTAATTTAACGATAAAGTGGAATCATATGTTTCTCCAGGACTGGTAAGCATAGAGCAGTGTTTCAGCTGGATACGGTGACATACAACTGTAATTCCTGTACTTGGGAGCCTGAGACAGGAGGAGCACAGGTTCCTACCCAGCCTCAGCAACTAAGCAAAGACCTCTGCAGCTTAGTAACTTAGTGAGACCTGTAAAAAGGGCTAGGAGTGCAGCTCAGAGGCAAAATGCACCTGGATCCAATCCCTAGTTCTAAACACACACACATATGTGTGTGTGTTTATATATATGTGTGTGTATATATATATATATGGGTATTATATATAGTTATTATATATATATATATATATATATAATTGTCCTCATGTTTCAAGTCTATTGTCATTTGTATGTTATGATTTTAGGGAAACATGTGTTCAACTCAGATAAATGCCTGCCTGATACACATTCTGACCTGTTAGTGGATTATGTTACTTCCACTATGTGCATATATATTTCAGTGTTTGAATATTTCTCTTTTGTTTCTCAGCATACTCTTATTAGGTCTCCAGAATATGTCAAATGCTTTTCTTTAACTTTTTTTTTTTCTCTTTAGTTTTTGCAAGTCTGGAGATTAAACCCTGGCACATTCTACCTCCCTTACACCCTTACAGCAGCCCTATTTTTTATTCTTTATTTTGAAACAGGGTCTCACTAAGTTGTGGAGGCCTCACTGAGTACCCGGGGATGGCCAGGGACATGTGTTCCTACTAGCTCAGGCTTTTAAATCCTGAGGTTACAAGTGTGCACCACCGTGCCTGCTGCTCATGTGCTTTTCTCAGGTCTGAGCATATATTAATGCAAAGGAAGTTTAAAAAGTGTGCAAAACATATCATGATTTCTGAGAGTTAAAAGTGGAAAGAAGCAAGGTAGGACTTTATATTGTAGCAGGAGGACACTCTTAGCACAATCTGGAAGGTTTCTCAGAGAAGATGAAATTATGCAGAGAATAAAATCAGAGACATTCATAACTAAGTGGGATCATTTCTGAAAAAAATGTGAAAATTAAATTTGGAAAGGACCTATTGCAAGAAAATCGTATGATAGAAGAACACTAGTGGAAGAAAATTAGGATATATTTTAAAATATATTTAAAGAGAATCCAGTAAAATTGCCAAATGATAGCAAGTTACAAGTGGCTAGTTTTATTTTATTATGATACACACAAATGTATCATAACAAATAGGAAATATAGGGTGTCATGCTTTCAAATTGTGCTGATATTGTTCAAAGTAATTTTATAAGCGTTACATTATACTGGGGTATGAAAGTAAATGCAAACCTTTTCACCATTTCTTACTTAACCTCCATCTGCATTTTGAAATATTTGTAAACAAAGGCATAAAACAGATGAAAATATCTGCTTAGTTATTCACAAATATTGGAGAATATTAAATAGCTGTGAACAAGTGAGTGTTATGTATCAATAAAAAAACTAAAAATGAATAAATAAATAAGCAAAAATATCTACTTTTATTGGTACATTGTAGTCTCACAACATAATGTAGGTCAGTGTTAGGGGCATGCCTGCACACAGTACTTGATGAGCTTAACCATCACTTAGTGAGCTGGACACTTGTTGGAGGATATTAAATAACTGTGAAGAAGTGAGTTTGTTAATATAAGACTGCTGCATTGGGTACATTCATCCATGTAGTCACTGGCAGAGGTGAAAATTTTCAGATAGCTTCTACCATGGGACAGAATATAGACCAAGATATATATGTTCATTTTTTAGAGATTGGACTAGAATAAATATTAGAGCTCATGAGTATCTCATATCCAGAAGAATCTCTTTTATCTTCAGTATGCTTCTTACACTAACCAAGATTGTTGCTTAAAAAAATGTCTAATGGTGTGGGGCGTGGTGGCTCACGCTTGTAATCCCCGCACTTGGGAGGCTGAAACAGGAGGATCATATATGTTCAAAGCCAGCCGTTCTGGTTTAAGAGACCCTGTTTCCAAATAAAAATATAAAAAAAAATAGGTCTGGATGTGTAGCCTGGAGGTAGAAGGGCTTCCAGGAACCCCAGTACCACCAAAAAAAAAAAAAAAAGCCTAATGCTTAGGGATGCAGCTCAGTGTTCCAGTGTTCGCTAGCATGCATGAGACCTTGGGTTTCAAACCCAGCACTGAAAACATAAAGTAAAATGAAACCATTAGTCATGGAAAAACATAAAGTAAAGGTGAATTCATTTTTTAGTCCAGGACAGACCCTATTTGCTTTGCCTACAGTAGAAAAGTGGTTAATATTACCTACTTGTATTATAATTTGCTTCAGTGACCCTAGAAATACACATTTTCTCACAGTATTCCACATTTAGGTCTGAATATTTAGATAACTTTTTAATCTGCTTTTTTCTCACATGTATAAAGAAAGAAAAATTATCAACTTGCATATTAGCAATACACCTTGATCTTTATATAGGCAACTTATTTAAACATTAATTTAAACAATAAGAATGGCTTTCATTTAAAAATATTTTCAATTGTAGAAATAGCCATCTATTAAAGTTCTGGAGCAAAAATGTCCTAATGCACAGGAGAAGAATTTGCAAAACACTAGCAATATTTGACAGTCTCATCACTCACTTTTGAGTACTGAGTATTTTATTGAGGAAAAATGGTTTTCCCTCTTTTACATAGTTTTCACTGACCCTCAGATCCATTCCAATTTTTTTATCTAACTTATATTATTAAATATTCTCATAAATACCTCTTATTCTAAATTTTACAAAAGTGCATTAATACCACAGGAAAGCATTATACTTTATCACTTTACCTTAATAGACTATAATAAAAAGTTTTTATAGTAATAAAGCACAGATGGTGAGTACAAGTTTGTTCATGAAATTGGTTATATTACATTTAAATTCTCTATTTGATATCAAAAGAGCTGGATTCACTATGAAGAATTTGGTATGAGTTATTTTTATTTTTTATTATTCATATGTACTAGTTTATTAAGAATTTAGTAATAACTTCTAAATTCTTTACATTCAACTTTTTTTGTGAGTCTGGGGATGGAACCCAGAGGCATTTGACCTCGGAGCTACATCCCCTGCCCTATGTTTTATTCTTTATTTTGAAGCAGGGTCTCACTAAGTTGCCGAGGGCCTAAGTAGCTGAGGCTGGCCACGAACCGAGATCCTCCAGTCTCAGACTCCCGAATGCTGGGATTATAAGCGTGAGCCACCCCCCCCCCCAGTTTACATTCAAATTTTGATAATGGAAAATAGTCTACGTTTTAAAAAAAGAAAATATTTTATCATCTTTATACATATGTATATTTCAATTAAATAATGAGCACAATATCCACTTTTATGTAAATGCTTACCTTGAATAATTCATTTAATTCCTCCCAAACCACAAATTCATTATATGGCTATTATTCCTTTGGTTTAGAATGGAACAATGTATAAATATTTAAACATTTCTTTCAAATCCATTCATCCTTTCAAATTTTAAGCAATCAAACCATAGGGCATCCATTTTTAAATAAAAATAATATATAAAACTTTAGCATTTAATATTATAAGACGAATGAGTTATTCTGTACTTATCTTAAATTGTATTGTTTTATAACACCACCACAAAACTTTAATTAAATATATCTTTAAACAAATAAAATATTTAAAATACTGCTTTTATTTCATTTTCCTTTAGCCTTCAAATTTACATTCTACCATTGATTTTGATCAAGATCAAATAACTAATTTTATTAGGATTTTCTTCACACTTACTGATGCTTAGTCTTTTTTCTTAAATTTTCATCTGCATGGAAACACTTCCAATCACATTTCTCCTTCTCCTTCTCCTCCTTCTCCTCCTCCTCCTCCTCCTCCTCCTCCTCCTCCTCCTCCTCCTCCTCCTCCTCCTTCTTCTTCTTCTTCTTCTTCTTCCTTCTTTTTTTGCTACTGGGAATTGAACGCAGGGGCTTTCTACCTCTGAGCTAAGCTACAATCCCCAGCCCTATTTTGTTGTTGTTGAAATAAGATCTCTCTGGCTTGATGAGAGTCTCACTATTTTCCGAGGCTGTCATCAGATCAAATTCTCCTGTCTCAGCCTCCCCCAAGTACGGGGATTACAAGGATGTTCCACCATTCCTGGCTGTCTCCTATTTATCTTAATATATTATGTAAAAGGAAGCAGCGAACCATCTCCTATAAAGGGACACATGTCAAATATTTTTGACTATGGATCAGCTAGGTTGTGTCTAAAGTAGCCATAGATAGTAATTAATGAAAAGCAAACTAAAGAGTATGACTGTGATTCAGTGGGCATGTATATGTAAAAGTGTGCAACAGGCCATTTTTTTAAAAATAGGTCAGTTTTTTACCACTATTCATAAATTCCATGCCTTAAGTGCTATTCACTTTCCTATATGCATACTAAGAGGCAGTGGTTATTTGTTATTTCTAAAACCAGTTCATTTATCAATGAGGATTCTCTAGTTCTCTTGTTTATCTTTTGAGCCATATCACACTCTGTCTCCCACTGGTAATCTAAATGTAAATGTACACTTTAAAAAAGTACTATCAATCACAGAAAGACAAGAATATTGGACACCTGGAAATGTTTGATTAGTTTTTGCTTTCAATTTGTTTATTCATCATAACCTCTACTATATACCTAATACTTTATTCATTAAAAAAATTTACACACACATACACATACATGTATACATATGTATATATACTTTTGTAATTTATTTTACAGCCACACATATGCATGCATAAACACTATATATATATATATATATATATATATTTAAGCCATATGCACACATATACAAATATAAACACACATATACATATATCCATATATTTATATACTCACATATAAGGTTTTTAAATAAAAAATCATCTGCCACTATGCAGACAAGTAAAAAATTTGTGTAGGAAGTTACAACTGATATTGCGTGTATCCAATGCCAAAGCATGTAGATTAAAAGTAAAACATTCAGTCAACCATGACTCTGTTTCCAAGTGTCTACACGCTTGGCATTGGGAAAGGAAACGTTTAGATGATGGATGTTACTTTTCATTTTCCATCTGGATGTTTTGGCTTCATGTGTACAGAATCTCTGATACAACATCAATGACAAAACAATTTCAGGTTTCAGATTTGGTGTTTAGCCCACCCACATGGAAATAAACAGATTAGTTTAAAAAAGAGAAACTGCTGACTGTCCAATCACATATATCCTTTCAGCCATGGGAAATCTCCCAGGAATGATGATCTGCATTTATCTCTCCCCTGACTGTAATTCTACCCTAAATCACATTAGATAGTTTGCCTGGAAAGATCCCCAACTCAATTAACCAGACATATCAGAATCTCCAGCTAAGATCCATGTCAGGCAGGGGCCCCACACGCAGTGGGAAGCGAAAAACAGTACTCCCTACTAGGGTCAATCCTGAGACCTAACTGCCTTAAATTCTTTTTAATTTTTTTGTTAAAAACTTTAAATTAATTTGGGAGCGATATGGTTATGATGTACAAGGAGATATTATTTTTGATTTGTTTAAAAAGGTTCTTGAATTCTACTGTGTATGAAAGCCAATATAGAAAAGTCAATTTTCAAGAGTAACATTTATTATTTATATAATAAAGATACTCAAAATATCTATGAAAATTTAGAAATTAAAACTTCATAGCGCCGGGCGTGGTGGCGCACGCTTGTAATCCCCGCGCTTGGGAGGCGGAGACAGGAGGATCGCGCAGGTTCGAAGCCAGCTTCACTGGTTTAGGAGACCCTGTCTCCAAAAAATAAAATAGGTCTGGGAGTGTAGCCCTGAGGTAGAAGGGCTTCCAGGAACCCCAGCACCACCAAAAAAAAAAAAAAAAAAAAAAAAACTTCATAAACATATGAGGCATTATGTGCTTCATAATTCACAGCAGAATGCACACCTCACCTCTATAAACTGTCATTTATAAGGTATTTTAAAAAAGTAGATAAATATTTCTATGAATACACATGACATGTAGCATACACATAAATACAAGAGAATAAAGAGAATTTATACATACTACATTTTTTGTTTATGTGTACACATACACAAATTTGTATACATACATCCAAATACCACAACTGAGATACTTTAAATTAAAGTATATTAAATATATATATATATATATATATATAATAAATAGTTAATTTTTTTTATAATCTTATATCAGATAACTGAACTCTTGGAAGAATACTTATCTTCAAATTATATTTATCTTCAAAAAATGACTTAACACTAAAATAAATTAGTGGTTTTGTCTGTTTTTAGGATATTGAGACTGAAAAGTTTATTCCTGCTGATAGAAATATAACATTCAGCTATTTTTAGCATTCCCAGAAGTCTTAATAATTTTGTTTCATCCCTTCAGAGAGTCATAAAAAATAAACTTTTATCTTGATCTGTATGTCCAGTGTTACTATATATGTGGATATTGAATGTGGTTGAGTATTATCAAAGTCTTATGGGCAAGATAGATGTATTTGGCAATAATAAAAAATAAATTCTTAATTATAAAATAAGAAATTATAGAACTTGAATTATTAAACCACCTGTGAATATTGTATAAAAGAAATCTTCTAAACCTTTCTTTTATATCTATTTAGACTGTGTCATTTATGTGCAAACTACACATCATATTTGTATATCATAAACTAAAGTTACTAAAAAATTTTTGACATAAGTACTAACACATATTTTAAAATCATGTTTGATTCTACACTCTACCTTCTATTTTAGATATATCAAAATCCATAGCAATATTAAATCACTTAATTTTAAGGTAATTTTCATATCTTAACTTTCAGTATTCTTACATTCAAACACATAATTTTAAACCGTTATCAATGTTCTTATGGGACAAAATTATAACCAAATTCTTTTATCACTGGTTCCCTTCCTTCCCTCATAATTCCATCTAGGTGTCAAAAGGAAATAGAGTGTCTTCTCTTATTGGGTGGGTTCTTATTCAGTGGATTTCAGCTAATGAAGTCCAAGGGTAACAAAGAGCATAAAAATATGAATGGTTATTTGTAAACCAATGAAATATAGAGAACAAAAATACCTCCCTCCCCCCAACACAAAGGAGAAAGAATAGCCTCCCCAAAGAGAGAAACTACTGAAGCTTTTGGGAGATGAGCTTTTATGTCTTTTTATGGTCCTCCATCTTTCATGATTGGTCAGAATTGGGTCTTAGGGACTCATTATATTTTTCTTGATTTCATTCCTTTATTTGAATCATTATCTCATGGTCTGGGTGGGGTTCGAATCTTCTGGCCACCCATCTGTCCACTTCTTCCCATCTTTATCTACATAGGTTACCCTTAGAATGGGGCCCACATAAGAGACTGGAAAGTTTTTATTTCTATAGTCCTTCCCTGGTTATTATTACCCTTATGTCATACTAACCTTTTTTTTGTTCTTTATACAGATGGCCTCTTTTAACCCTTCCTGTGTTCAGGTCTTCATCCCCATCTCAGAACTGAATATCATATTTTTATTATTAAGTATGTTCGCATCACAAATAGCATATGACCCTCTATTTGTGGCTTGAAGACTATTGTGACTTATGCATATAACAAAACCTGACACAAGGAAGCTGCTTAATCTGTGTATTGAAAACACATTTGAGGACCTAGATTTTTCAATCTCTTCATTTTCTTCTGTGGTACATACTCAGATTAAGTTATCTCTTCTCATGAAATATAAAATCTCTAGATATTACCTTCTTATATATCAATATCCAAACACTTTGAAGGTTATGAAGAGCTGGACAGACACTCGTTCAATGGACTTTCATCTGTAAAGCATAATTATTTTCTTCACCACTCACATTCCAGTCTTTTTATGAAATGTTCTATTGTAGAATGATTAGAGAACATTTGAATCTTTGATATGTCTAGTGATGACTTAAAAAATTAGTTTTCGCCGGGCATGGTGGTGCACGCTTGTAATGCCAGCATTCCGGAAGGAAAAACCAGAGGATCATGGCTCAGGGACAGTCTCAGCTACTTAGCAAGGCCTTTCGCAACTAAGTGAGATCCTGTTTTAAAAAAAGAAAAGATTTTAAAAAAAATAGGACTTGGGGGGGGTTATCTCAGAGGAAGAATGTCCCCGGGTTCCATCCCCAGTACTGCAATAATAATAATAATAATAATAATAATAATAATAATAATAATAGAGTTTTCTATAGCTCAGACCCTTTATCCATAAAATAAATATGTATTTCAGAGTTCTCAGGACAATTTAAATCAAAATTTCAAAGCACTACTGGATAAAGAAGGGTTAGATTTTAAGAGGCAGTTTAATTTTAATATTAATTAATTTTCATTTATTTAAATTTAAATTGTCATTTAAACGACAATTTAAATAAAAGTCTTTGTAGATGAGCCTAAACTTTATATTTTGAATTTTATTGAATTCTATAATTTCTAGACTTCCTATAAAACCATCTTTATTGGGGTGATTTTTTTTTATTTCTAGAGCTTGGCATCATTTTCAAAACATAGAAACTATAGATAAGCAGGAGAAAATCTATTCAAGCCTTTATCATGTTGTAGCTGCTATTTTGATGCTGTTTGTGGGAATACCAGGGTTACACATATTGACTGTGACTTTCTTTTCTCTCTCTAGATTGTATATTGTTGAAACATTTTTTATTTCCCCAGAGGTAATATTAATATGAGTGACAGCTTCTGTCTGAATTTTCATATTTCCTACTCTCTACATCTACCTACATGTATTCTCCTTTTCTTTATCTCAGATAATATGTATTTCTTATTCTTTTGCTATTGTTTCTAAGGAATTATTTTTATAGTAGAGTTTTACATTGTATTTATGCTAAACTTTTGGATAACTCCAATAATTTATTTAATACTATTTATATGTTACTCTTTAGAAGTTAGCAGTTTCTGTCTTTTAATTTCATGGAAATATCTTCTCTGAACTATTTGTTACAGTTTGAATTTAAAATGCTCCCCCAAAAGCATATTTTTAATGCAGAAAGGTTAAGAGGAGGGAAGATGGGTCCTTAGGGATGTGGTCTTGGGTAAGATATGTTGGCAGCCTCCTCCTCTCTCTCTCTCTCTTTCTCTTACTCTCTCTCTCTCTCTCTCTCTCTCTCTCTCTCTCTCTCTCTCTCTCTCCCTCTCCTCTCTCTCTCTCTCTCTCTCCCTCTCCTCTCTCTCTCTCTCTCTCTCGCTCTCTCGCTCTCTCGCTCTCTCGCTCTCCCTCTCCTCTCCCTCTCTCTCTCTCTCTCTCTCTCTCTCTCTCTCTCTCTCTCTCCTCTCCTCTCTCTCTCTCTCTCTCTCTCTCTCGCTCTCTCGCTCTCTCGCTCTCTCTCGCTCTCTCCCTCTCTCGCTCTCTCTCGCTCTCTCTCTCTCTCCTCCCTCTCCTTCTCTCTCCTTCCCCCCCTCCTTCTCTCTCTCTCTCTCATTCTCTCCCCCTCTCTGCAACCACAATGTAAGAACTGCTTCCCTTGGTCCTAGGTCTTTTGATCACATGTGCTGCCTTCAACAACAACTGCTGTAGTTTGTGTCTGAGAGTCAACTTTAAAACTGGAAACATAAGCAACAATAAATATTTATTTTCTCTTCTATGTTTTTCATGTTGGATATTTTGGACACAGATACAGGAAAACTGACTAAAATGAAAATAGATTTTGAGGAACAGGGTCATTGTTGTGATTATGCCAAACCATGGGGTTCCAAAGCCTTTGGGAATGGTTTACTGGAGATTTTGGAACGCTGTGGAAATGCAGGCTCCAGAAGCATTAGAATGTTGTATCACTTAATATGCAATTATGAAGAGGGCTTGGAAAGCAAGGATGTTGATAGTACCGGAGACAGTAAATACTGTGCTGAGGTTTCAGATACCAAGGAGAACTTCATAGAAAATAGGAATTGGGTGATGTGTTCATGTATGTCTCCATACATTGTTCATCCCATTAAGATGTATGACCACACTGCACTAATAAAAAAGAGAAAGAAAATAGATCCATAAGCCACATGTATTATGTTCTGACAAAGAACATATTTGCATTTTTCTTATGTCCTGAGTCTGTGTGAGACCTAATTTAAAGGAAATAAACTAATTAATCTGGAGGAGAAAATTTGAAAGCAGCAGAGCATGGTAATGGCAGCATATAGATAATTTCGGCAGCTTGCAGCCTAGTTTACTGTGGAAAAAGAGAATAGAAACCAGAGGAGACAGTTTTTAAAAAAAAACTTTCAGTATGACCATAAAAGACCATGTACAATTGGGGCCAACTGAGGTACAGTTGCTTAAGAGATTATAGCCCCTAAAAAAAAGTATTTTGCAAAGAAACAATAGAAAAGATGCTATGAGTATATCTAGGAAATTAGCAGGACCCCATCCTTGAGACTCAAGGTATAATCATAGAAACCTACTTCATACTTTTATTGGAATTCACAACTGTAAGGCTTGCCTTGAGTTGTAGAGGAGTCTTTGAACTTTGACTTCTGAGCACTGCTAAAACTCCCAAGACTATACGGACTCCTGGAGATGGGTTGAAAACATTTTGCATTGTGATATGGCTGTGAACTTTTTAGGCCCAGGAACAGAATGTTATAGTTTAAATTCAAGATGTCCCTAAGGTAAGTGCAGTGCCGCGTGCCTATCATCTCAGTACTTGGGAGGCTGAGGCTTCCAAGTTTGAAGCCAGACTCAGAAAATTAATGAGACTGTGTTTCAAAATAACAAAAGGTTCTGGGAGTATATTTCAGTGGTAGACCCTTTCTTGTCTCAATCCTCAGTACAAGAAAAAAAAAGTCTCCATCTTTTCATGTTTCGACAGCATATTCCCGATGGAGCAAGTTTCAGAGGTGAGACATAGCTGGAGGAAGCAGGTTATTGAAGATGTAGTCATGGGGAGAATATATATCATTGGGCCACACCTCTCTTTCCTTCTCTCACTCCACTTTTAGCTTCTATGATGTGAGAGTCATGTCCCTCCACCATGCACCCTGCTGAAACTATCATCAGTGGGATTTATTTCTCAAATCTGGCACTATAGACAGAAACCCATGAAACTATGAGCATCAATGACATTTTATTTGATTTATTTGATTTTCTATTTTCTCTTGAGTTCCAGATATTACTTTACTCCTCTAAGTTGTTCTTGTCAAGTAATTTAGTCCTAATAATGGAAAATTTGCCTAAAATATTATTAGAATCAAACAAGAGCGCTGGTTCTGATGCTTGTTAAGCTGAACATGTCTATATGAATCAGAAGTTCCTGTGGCCCAAGAGAGCAAACACCTGTAACTCTATCCCTTTGAGCACACATCTCTAGGGTGGGGTTTCCTATTTAATTTTTCTCAGCCATCTTCAGGATCTTACAGTGTCTCTACCTTATATTCATATAATACTTTTGATATGTAAAACTCTAGTGCTAAGAATTGATCGAGGGACAATAACATTCAGGTGTTATTGAAAGAGAGAATAAACACAAAGAGAACCATCATTGCTTTAAAATAGAATCTTGTACTAATAATGCATGTATTGGATTAATGTCCAGGTATTTGAGATGAGTTTCCTTGTGCCACATAATTCAGATATAGAGCACTGAAGACTATAAATTTCAGGATTCTACATTTAAACATGACTTAACAAAAGAATTTATTTAAGAAGTCTATTTTTTTCTTTTTCTCCTTTTCCTTATTCTTATTTTTGGTAATGGAGATTGAACCCAGAGGCATTCTATTTAGCTACATACTCAACCCTTTGGTGCAATGTAATTTTAAATCCTGATTAGGTTCAAGATAATACAAGCATACATGAACACTTGGTGTGTTTCTCTTTGGATTTCAAATCACTACCCACCCATTCCCATACACGTTGGTAAGATTTTTGGTGATTTCTTCAAATATGGACTTAGCATTATTTGAACTGATTTCTCCATCAGTTATCCTAATTCCCACCCCAACTCCCTCCTCCAATCTTTTACTTTTATGTTGATTTGTTTCCTAATTTATCTAAAGTCTCTTTTGTTTCCTATTTTCTCTTTAGTTCCAGGTATTAACAGAAACATATGACCCTTAACTTTCTGAGACTGGCTGATCTCACTAGTTCTATACTGTCGGGAATCCAGCCCGACAGCTGACGGGGCTTGGCGAGATGATGAGTACCGACGACTCGAACACAAACCCACGAGCCAGAAGTCAAGTCAAGCGAGATCTCATTTATTTCTCTCCAAGCAGTCCTATATATAGCACCAAGCCACGAGGGGAATTTCCATGAGAAATAGTCTAGCCTATCCAGGATAAAGATCACTAGTACGTAGTTTACAGCCAATCCCAGGCCAGTACATGAGCCATTCACGTGTGCAGGAAGCTCCTTTAAAGGTAGAAAGGGAAAAACCGCTCAGTCTCCCCACCCATAGTGAATGGGGAACCCACGCCTTCCTAGCTTCCTCCAGGCGCCATCTTTGCCCCTTTTCTGCTGAATCACTTTACTTAAAGTTTTGCCTTAGGCCGTAGGCCGCTCAGGCCAATCTCCTTAGGCGCTGTATGGACACACCCCATCACTATACCATTTTCCTGCAAATGACATCATTTTCTTCTTTTATATGGGTGAGTAGGATTCTATTCTCTATATGTACCATATTTTATTTATCCTTTTATCTATTGATAAATAACATTGGTTCCATAATTTGGCTATTGTAAACCATACTACCATAACATGGAGATATATATATATATATATATATATATATATTATATATATAGATAGATAGATAGATATAGATATAGATATAGATATAAATATATAGATATAGATATAGATATAGATATATAGATATAGATATAGATATAGATATATATAGATATAGATATATAGATATATATATAGATATATATATTATTATTATATATTATATATAATATTATATATTATATATTATATTATATATTATATATAATATATATATATTATATATAATATATAATATTATATATTATATATTATATTATATATATATATTATTTATATATATATATTATCCTTACTTTAATTCTTTTTTGGAAAGATACTGAGGAATGGCATATCTGGGCCATAAGGTAATTCTATTCTTAGTTTCTTGAGGAATCTTCATACTGATCTCGTTAGTGGGTTGCACCAACTTGCAATCTCATTAACAGTGCATGAGAGTTCCTATTTCCCCACATTCGTACCAGCATTTACTATTGTTTGTATTCTTGATTATTGACATTTTAATTAAATTAAATGCAATATATGTAAAGTTTTCAATTTCTTTATTAGTCATTTTATGTCTTCATTATTTATACAGAAACAAGTTCTTGCTAAGTTATTTAGACTGGTATCAAAACTGAGATCCTCCTGCCTCAGTCTCCCAGATACTAGAATTACAGGGGTTTGCCATTGTGCATAGCAGACAGCTCTATTTCTTAGGTAATAGTCTAGAAAGAGTTTTTCTAAAAACTATGTCTTAGAAGGAAGGCTGAATATTCTAGGTCTAATGTGTCTTTCCTTAAACTGAAATTAACCTCTTTAATACACAACAAGTTATTGAGGATGGTTAAAGTTATAATGTAGAAGAAATTTAATTAACCACTCTACTAAATTTTTACTAGATAATAAATATTAGATAAATGTTTTTTCTTGTATATTTATTTATAAGTAGGAAAGTCAGAGGTACAGAAATATCCTTAATTTTAAATGAATGAATATCAAATGGTAGAGTTTTAAATTTAGACTAGGGAGCATCAGAGCTGGCATAAGGCAAATTGTAACACATAAGCAACTTTTTAATAATGTATTTCAACATAAAATTAAACCATGGAGACAGATTTGATGTGTACATCTAATTAGATCTCCAGAGATATACTGAGAAGATTCTCCTTCTGGAATGAAAACTAATTTTGAAATAAATAAATAGGGACAGGTATTCTTCACCTGTGAGTTTGTGTTGGGCAATTTAAGGGATAAAAAATGACATGGCACTGACCTATCAAATAAACACTGAATCTCTAACTGCATCTTAGAAAAGTCTGCCTAAAATGACACTTTTTGATGTATATTGACTATATTGATAATATAAATATATGTTAATATTTTCTAAAAAATCTTCCATATAAAATTATACATTATTAATGTTATTAAGTAGATATGAAAAAGTAAAGTCATTTATAATAAGACTTTCATGTAGAACTTAAAATATCACAATCCAAAAATGAGGGGAATGTCTTAAAGTTCAAGTCAAATGTAAAAATGTAAAATCTGTACTGACATTTAAAAATGATTATGCCTTAAATCTATTACTTCATGTTTTTGAGGTTTGTGTTTCATGACCTTGAATATCAGTTTCTTCATGATAATTTTTAATTTAAAGATAATGTTATAAAATATGTTGAAAATATCTTTAAATTTAATGTTATGTATTGATAAACAGGTACTTGCTGGAAACTGATTATATATTTGGTAACATTAAGCCTTTCTACCTGAAGGAAGTAATTTTGTTTTTACTAAGAACATTCCATTTAGATTCTTTAATAAATTTCTGATGAGTAAAATACATGTATAAGAATGCATTTTTTTTGAGGAACCAGCTTTTGGCTTTGTTGATTTTCTCTATTTTTTTTAACTTACTTTACTTTTTCTGTATTTTTCTCTACTTCCTTGACTCATGCTCTGATTTTTATAATTGCTTGTCTTATACTGGGTTTGGTTAGAGTCCTTCTGTTTAGAAGGGCTTTGAGGTGTGTTATTAGGAGGTGATTTTCTGTTCTTCTCACGTGGGCACTCGGTACTATGAATTTTCCTCTTAATACTGCTTTCAAGGTGTCCCAGAGGTTTTGATAAGTATGTATCTATTTTCTGTTGCTTATAGAAATTTTTCAATTTCTCCCCTTACTTCTCCTATAACCCATTCCTCGTTTAGCAGTGTGGTGCTGTCATATCTTTATGTGGTTATTCTGGGTCTTCTTATGTTGATTTCTATTTTTCATTCCATTGTGGTCTGAGAGGACACCTAAGATGATGTCACATTTTTTGAATTTTCTAGGGATCACTTTGTGGCCCAGGGTGTGGTCTATTTTGAAGAAGATTTTGTGAGCAGTTGAGAAAAATATAAACTCAGCTACGGCTGGGTGGAATATTCTGTATGTCTAATAAGTCCACTTAGTTTATGATGTTTTTTAGGTCCGAAGCATCTTTACCGACCCGTGAATCATACAACACGCCTTTGATCCTAGTGGAAGGATGGGTACCATTATTCAGGATGAGGTAAAATCTGACCTTTTTATACTTTTATAGGTGCATTATAGTCTCACTTCATAATGTAGTTCATAGATGGCAAACAGCACTTGGTGAGCTTTCCCCCAGCTCCCTCCCCACTCTGAATTTTGAAGATGCAACTTTGGGGATAAACAAATGATTTGAGTTTTTTAGCAGAAAACAGAAACATAGAGGAGCATTTAAGCTGGATTATACTATCTAATATTGTCACAGAAACTTAGTGTGTAATAAAAAAATTGTATTTCTGTCATTCCTTGGTCTCTACCATGGTATTATTATTATTTTTGTTTTACAGTACTGGAGATGGAACCCAGGGATATTCTACCTTCAAGCAACACCTTCACCCATATTTCTCAGTCTTTATTTTGAAACAGAGTCTCACTGAGTTGCAAAGGGCCTCACTAAGAGTAGCTGAGGCTGTCCGAGAACCACAATCCTCCTGTCTCAGCCTCCCAAATGCTGGGAATACAAGCATGAGCCACCATCCCTGGCTTACCACTCTTGCACTCTGATGAGCTTGAATGTTGTGTATTTTAATGAAATAAGTGGATAAATATTTGCATATCTAATTCATACTGTTTACCTAATTTATTACTCTTAGATTCTTTGGAATCTGTCTAATTTCATACAAAGTATGTGACTCATTGCCATAATCAACATATATATATTTATCCAGAAGTCCCTACTTGCCACTGTGTGATACATTAAAAAATCACAATTCAGTGCGTCCTGGACTGATTCAGCTGGTCTAGAACAAGTGTTGGTAAACTATAGTTCTTTAGCTAAATCCAGCTAACCATTTGTTTTATAAGTTTTAGTGAAAGACAATTAGACAGGCATGGTGGTGCATGCCTGTAATCCAAGTACCGTAGAGGCTGGGTTAGGAAGATCACAGGTTTAAGGCCAGTGTAAGGTAATTTTGCACATCCCTTTTTCTAACTAAAAATATAAAATGCTGGGGGTGTGGTTCAGCAGTTGAAATTACTCTGAGTTCAGTCTCCACTTAAAAAAATGAAAGACAAAAAAATAATAAAAGGACAGTGTGACCCACATTTCATATTATTTGTGGTTACTATCCTTCTCTAGTTGCAGAGTAAGGTATTTGTGATCATTTGATCATAGGCCCCATAAGCTGAAGATATTTATTGTCTGAAACATTACAGGAAATGCTTGTTGACCCTTAGTTTAAGGAAAGATACAAGATTCTAAATATGTTAATAAAAGTCCTTTTAAGTGGTTTTTATGATCAAAGTAGTTTGGCTCTTTCTACTTACTTTTGTATGCCAAGTTGATTATTAAGTTGCTTTGAAAATAGTATTTTGCTGTTGAATGATAGGAGATAAAGCAAACACTAAAATACTGAACAAGTAAATCTCTCCTTTTAAAGAACTGGTCTTATACTCAACACATTTGAAGAGAATCTTATTAAAATGTTCTAAAATTTCTGTATTACTTCCATCATTCATGAAATAAATGATTCTTAAAAACTTTACATGTTACCTAGGCTAGTTTTTTCCAACTTTTATTGTGTGAGAATCAATGGTAGGACATAACTAATTTCCTTAAAGACATATGTACATTAATGAAAATATAACAGGAAATCATTATACACAGTCACAAAGTTTTAGTCATAAACTTTAAAATTACTTACTTATAATTTTGTTATTACCCTTGCAAAACACATTGATTATAGAAAAAATATTTGTAAGTAAAAATATTCAAAAATTCAAGTGACAGCTCAGCACTTCAATAACCACAGCTGGTGGCACATTCACTAATCACAGCTATTTGGGAATCTGAGGCAGGAGGATCATGATTTTGTTACCAGCTTGGGATATTTAGCAAGACCTTATTGCAAAATATAAAATTAAATAGGCTGGAGATGTAGCTCAGTGGAAAACTTCCTGAATTCAATTTGCAAATAAAATTTAAAACTGTAGTTTTTTTATAATTGCAGAAGATATTTTGTAAGCAATAAATTTTAATTGGAAAAAGTAATATTTATTTTTTTCAAAATGATACTTTTTTTAGTATTTATGTTACTCTGTTTATGCTAACCATGGTAGGCATATGTTAGTTTTCACAAGCCTCAATTTTTCTATAATTTTGTGATTAATGTTTTTCATATTTGTGATAAAATATGGTCTAGAAAATATTTCCATTTTAACTATTAAATTGTCTTTCCACACTATACCTAAATAATAATAATTCTAGGATAGATAAAATCAAATTACATACTTGGCACTTTTCTAAATGTTTTGTGTCTGTGTGTGATACTGGGAATAAAACCCAGGGGCATTCTACCTCTGAGCTACCCCTCCCCCTATTTTTTATTCTTTATTTTAAAAAAGAATTTCACTTATTTGTGGAGGACCTCACTAAGGAGCTGAATTTGTCCTTTTTTTTTTTTTTTTCAGCCAAGAGATTTATTGGAGGGACTGGTATGAAAGGAAGAAACAGAGAGAGAGAAAGAAAGAGAGAGATGGGGATGGGGGGGAGAGAAAGAAGAATCCAGGAAGAGAGGGAGTACATGCTGGGATCAGGGTTATTTAGGGGCTTGGGGTTATGGATTGGGGGCTAATAGGCTAGGAGAAATGCCCTTTGAACTACATGTCTTTGAAACTATGATCCTCCTGTCTCAGTCTCTCAAGTACTGGGATTACAAACATGCACCACCACAACTGGCTTACTTTTATAAACTTTTCACATGAATCTAGTTATTACTTACAGTTGCTTATGAGATAGATACACTTTTTATACTCATTTTAAAATGTGATTTTTGAGGTATAGAAAATGATATTACTTGCCTAGAATCAAAATACTTAATGACAAATCAAGGTATGAATACAAAAGCTTAACTTCAGAATGTACGTTTTTAGATATTGTTCACAAAATTTTCCCTGAGTACAAAACATTTTCTTCTAAAGTTCTTGCTGTTTCATCAGATTAGAAACCAAGATTAAAAAAAAAAAATCTCTAATAAAAAGAACTGACTCTGTTCTTGACCCTACTGGTAGAGAGAGTGCAGAATTAAATGGCTGGGTCGTAATTTTGCAGGGCTAAAACAGGGTGACCCAACATCTCTTGTCATGAACTTCAGAGAGCAGAGAAAACAAATTTTCAAAAGTGTTCACAAAGAATTGTTTAAAAGAAATGAGTGAGCTGGGTGTGGTGGCACACGCTTGAAATCCCAGCATTTGGGAGGCTGAGACCAGAGGTATTATGGTTGGTGGATTGCCTCAGCTAGTGGGCCCTTTGCAAATCAGTGAGACCCTGTTTCAAAATAAAGAATAGAAAAGAGGGAAGTGGTGTTGCTCAGAGGTAGAATGACCCTGGGTTCCATCACCAGTACTGCAAAAAAAGAAGAAGAAGAAGAAGAAGAAGAAGAAGAAGAAGAAGAAGAAGAAGAAGAAGAAGAAGAAGAAGAAGAAGAGGAGAAATAATTGTACATATATAATTGCATAAAATTAATGACTGTCAGTTTGTAGATGTAGAAGATATATATGGTACTGTGCTCAGCTTATTCACACTGATTATAAATTAAAACTATTCATTCAGACATAGACATATAAGTAATCATCCACTGTAATATGGTTTTGGCCCTTGAACTACAATTATTTGTTTTAGAGGTAACTAATTAGATAAAAACTAAAGTATCTAACTCTCTTCTACAATATGAGATAGAATCTTAATAACTAAGAATACTTACTTGAAGCTTTAAACTTAAATAAATAAATAAATAAATAAGCATAGTTTCTGCCATATAGTCATATGTTCTGATGCAAATTTCTGGTTTCAGTTTTTAAGACCACCCAAAGTGTGCAAGTTAATTACTTCTTGAATTATCCAAAGTTTTATAAAGAATTCCAAATAATGTAGTTGCAGATCTAACAATTAGGATTCAAGTACTCTGACTTTAACTCTTTGAAAATAAACATTTATTTGAAAAAAAATGTTCAAATATTTATGTTGTCCAGGTTTGAAGAAAGCAGATTTCTAAACACTGTTTCCTAGGCTTATACCCAAGCAAGATACATTTTTCCCTCTCTACAAAGAATGTAAATTAGTAAATAGAAATCTATAGGTAGGTGTAGACAGAGTTGGGTTGTTTTGCTGAAAAAACAAATAGATGAAAAATTGCATTGAGCAGTAGATAATGTTAAACATACAATAATATTAGTATATAGTGATGGTGTTTTAAATTTGAGAAATGTATATAAAGTCCAAGTATTTCCAAAAGTAAATGCATTAAAATCTGGAAAGCACCTTGTTCATTCCAATACCCAAGGATCTATTTTAATTTATTTTTTTTACAATTGTCTCTCATTAAATCAAAATGTCTAATAAACAGACTATTTTCTAGTGCTATTTTTGTACTTTTAAGTTGTAGGATTGTCTTTCTACCTTGCAGTAAATATTTGAGAGCAATTTTATTTTAGATTAAAAGGTCTCTAAGTTCACTAAATCGTTTTTATGGGCTGCTTTTTATTTCTTCTATGAATGAGTAGTGTTTTAATTATGATATCATCAAATTAAATTACTGATCCAATCCTGAATGAATAAACTAAAAAGCATGACTGAAAAGCAATCAGTATAGTAATTTAATTTATGTATTTCTTCGGAAGGGAGTCTTTTATCACGAGTCATGTAAATCAGTTTGAAAAGTGCTAAAGAACTAACTTGGCAGGTAACTATTTGGGGATTATTTATGAACCACCAATGCCATTAGATGGAGTAGACAGCCCTGCAAGGTTAATATAATGCAGGAAAACCTACTATACCCAGTCTTAATAAAAAATCCCTTTACTACTTTCACATACACTGATAATGGAATCAACTATGCATATATCTGAAATATATTCTATCTATTTAGGCCAGCTTTATTTTTATTTATATGCCAAAGAAATATTCATAGTTGTAAAGAAAAAAATTTTCTTAAGCTATTTACATAGCTGATGCCTATAGCTGGTACGTGTGTGTAGTGCTGAGGACTGACCACAAGGGCATTCTAGCTCTCAGATACACCCTCATTCCTTTTTTTTTTTTTTTTTTTTTTTTTTTTTAAATAGGGTATCACTAAATTGTGGAGGGACTCATATTGCAGAGGCTAGCCACAAACCTGTGAACCTCCTGCCTCAGTCTCCCAAGTAATGAAATTGCCAGAGTATACCCCAGTGCCTGGCCCCTGTTGCTTATCTAATATTTACAAATGATTTTATCTGCATATTACCCTCACATATTTTGATTCACAGATATATGAATTATATTAGAACTTGTTTTGGATCATTCAGTTTATATTATCTATGAGTCAATAAAAAATCTATACTATAAAGGAGTGAATTTGTTTTTCACAAAAGGTGCTAAAAAGATATTTAATATTCCAGTGTCTGTTACATTTATTAACTTGAATACTTAAATTATACTTAAGTATTTTTAAAATGATAGGCTAAGTGAGATTAGTCAGTCACAAAAAGTAAAAAATCGAATACTCTCCCTAATATTCAGAAGCTAGGGAGAAAAAGGGTCATAAGAGGAACTCTAGATGAAGGAGAAACCATAGATGAGCAAATAGGGAGACCTGAGGGAGATGGAAGAGAAGTAAGAGGAAACACTCACAAATATGTCAAAGTCAATCACTAAGTCAAACATGAAAAAAGAAAGGGGAGAGAGAATGGAGTGGGAATTGGGCTAACAGGTACACCTTTGCATCTACCATCTCGTACTCCAATAAGAAGTACGACTACAATGCACCAATTTAAAAAAAAATGATGCAAAAGTCCTTTTTGATGTCGTTTTTACTATAAAATTTTATCCTTTTTTGATAATCTACTTTTTATTATTAAATAGATCATAACTTTTTTATCAGTTCAATGGCAAGAGTATGGATACAAAGGCCTTAAAAATCAGCTTTTAGTGATATATCAACTGTAACTGTTGGATTGGAACCAGTTCCAATATATGTGTTGTTTTAACATATGAGAAAAGTAACATCTTAGAACTAAATGGGTAAGCATTTCCAAAATTATCTCTACTTGGCAATCTACTAGGTTAGGCAGAGTTTGCATCTGGCCACTCATAAATTTAGAGAGAAAAAAAAGTCCTATAAACTACTGATAAAAACTCTTTGCTACTATCTCTTGTCAGCATAGTTTAGGTGGTAATCCTCTGCTAATGGAAGGAATTCCAATAGCACATGTCTAACTTATATAGCACTTTCTTTGTGCCAAGAAGTACACTAAGCTATCATTTAATTTGATTCTCTAAACAACCTAACTCATTTCTCTTAACTTACTTGGCTTCATCTCCTTAAACACTTTCACCTTGCTTATTCCTAATTCAACACATTGGGCTTCATGGAAATACTAGAATAGGCATTCTGATCATGAAATTATCAATTCTTTTTCCTGTGCTAGAATGTTCTTACATCAGGTGTCTGTTCATCTTTCATTGTATTAAAATGGTACCCTTTCCAAATGTACACGCTTCCACTGGTTCAGTGCTAAATTGCATTTATGTATTGATTTATCCCAGTACTAAATTACGTTTTATAGGTATATATGCTTTAACCCACTCTAGAGTAACAGATGACCAGAGACTGGATTTTGTAACCATTATACATTATATATCACATACATATGCTTTTTTTTCTGTGTTATGGAACCCAGGAACATTCTACCTCTAACCTATACTCCAAGATTTTTTTATTTTTAATTTAGCAAAGGGTTTTACTAAGTTATCACATGCTGGCCCAGAAACTATGATCCTCCTCCCTCAGCTTCTTCAGTACTGATATTACAGGTATGCACCATAAGGCTCATCTAATTACGTATAATGTGTAGCTCTTTTATTCTTTCTCACCATTAACTGTAATGGCAGCAACAAGAAAATGAAGCCATAGTTAGATATCTATTCCTTAGCCAGGAAGAGAAACTTGAAACATACCGAACATCTCTAAATTATGCAGAATGAATAAAGTACAAATTCTTGCAGGTGATCAGTTTGGGTCCTGAATGTACAGACAAGAAAATCATTCTAAAGAAGAGATGTGAAGAAAATTGTGCTGTAGGGAAGATGTCAATTTTTTCAAGTTAATATGGGATATTTGTAAAAGAAATAAAAATTGAAGCCCTGCATGATGTTAACATTGTATATTTCAATTATTCTCACTCTCACAATTTGTGGGGTTTTGTCCCATTATTTTAAGGAAATGCACAGGATTAGAGGGGAAAGGAAAATGTGTTCAGAGAAATATGGGATGAAAGGAAATCCTCAACCCACAGTCAATATTAATTTTTTCCTAGGATCACAATTTACTCATTTTGTCTTTGATATGTCTTCTATTTTTAGGAATATTACTTTACTTTTTTTTTTTTTTTTGGTGGTAAGGGAGATGGAACCCTTCTACCTTCGGGCTACACTCCCAGACCTACTTTATATATTTTATTTGGGAACAGGGTGTCTTAAGCCAGTGAGGCTGGCTTCGAACCTGCATGATCCTCCTGTCTCCGCCTCCCAAGCACAGGGTTTACAAACGTGCGCCACCACGCCCAGCATTAGTTGACTTTAAAACATTACAGCATGTGTATTTCTTCTATGTGTATTCTATTTGAAGGCTAATAGCATTCTAATTTAGGATGCGAAGTCAAAGATGAACTGTTGGTATATATGAATGGTTGCACACTCAAGAAGTAGCTACTATAGGGAGCTCTTTATTAACAGGAACATAAATACTTATTTATGAACACATTTAAATGAGTCAAAATATTTAAGTCAGAAAATAGTAAACTTTATCTAGCATAGTGAATGTTTTTAATATTTTAAAGAACCTCCATCCAAGCCATAAAATTCTAATAGTGTGGAGCTTATATTCTATGATTCTCTCTTCAGGCTAATACTTTAATAGTTGGTTAACTCTAGTTGATTGGAAACTTCAATTTCCTGATACTGGTTATAATGGTTACAAAATCCAGTCTCTGGTCAGTTGTCACTCTAAAGCAGGTTAAATTTCTAAAACAAATCTTTGTAGTAGGTGAAAACATGTAAATGCCTAAGCCTAAGACAAGGTAATACAACATTGTTTAATCCACGCTAATAAATATTCAGGGAGTATGTTTTTATTGTGCTATAAATTGTTTTAAGACTAGCTTTTATTATAAACTTATAAGGAAGCTGGGTGTGGTGGTACCTACCTGTAATGCCACCTATTTGGGAGGCTGAGAAAGTTCAAAGTGAGCCTGGATAATATAGTATTATTCTGTTAAAAAATAAGTAAATAAAATAAAAATTATCCTCATAGGAAGCTGTAAGACTTATAGGCCAAGCATTGTATTAAAAATGTTTCTGGTGGCTGTGATTATCTACAAAAAAGAAGTTAAAGGATTTCACATTATGTATATTTCAAGGGATGGCTCAAATCCTAACCAATTTACTTTTAGTTTCGAGGTCACAGGAATTTAAAGGGATCAGAGAGCTTAGTTCTAATAATGTCATGGACCATTACACTTTCTGCTTATCTTTGAAGTTCAATGATTTTTAGGCATTTTTTACCACTTCAGACCAGGCACTCTATAAATAGAATCAATAATAATGCTGTGAAAATCCAATATTTAATCAAAGTATTCTTTAGGATATTATCCTACTATTGAATTTTTGGGATGCTGGGAATCACTCTTGACCCAAATGTCAACATTGCATGTTTGCAAAGAGAAAGGTCTTTTATAAACTAAACATAAATCTTCTTTCAGCAATGTAATAATCAATATATAATAATCATATTTCTGGGCATGGTGGCACATGCTTGTAATCCCTGTGCTTGGGAGGCTGAGACAGGAGGATCGCACAGGTTCGAAGCTAGCCTCAGCTACTTAGTGAGGCTCTGATCAACTTAGTGAGACCCTGTTTCAAAATAAACTATAAAATAGGTCTGGGAGTATAGCCCAGAGGTAGAAAGCCACTGGTACCACTAAAAAATAAAATCATCATATTTATGAAAATTAGGTATATTTACAGTGACTTAATTTTATTATGTTTCTTTTTCTTTTTTATTGTTTGATTTTGTTTTTTTTATTGGTACATTGTATTCATACATCTTACTGGGATGCAAGATGGTAGAGTCATACATGCACACATTACCCATTTAGCTCTTACCCAGTTCCCACCACATTCCCTCTCTGTCCCTTCTTTTTATGTTTGGCTTAGTACATTGATATGTTTGTTAAAGTAAATCATGTGCATTAGAGAATTACGCTCTTTCTCCCTCCCACCCCTCAGTTAGTTCACTGTATTTGCTCATCTGTAGTATCTCTTTCTTCATGTAGAGTTCTTCCTATGACCCATTTTCTTCATAGCTTTCGCAAATTAAGAAGAACATCCGATTTCTTATTTTTTTGTGTGACTGGCTAACCTCACTTAGCATAATATCCTCCAGTTCTATTCATTTCTCTGTAAATGATATAATTGTGTTTTTCTTTTTGACTGAGTAAAATTCCATTGTGTACATATCCCATAGTTTTGTAATCTATTCATCTGTTGATGGATATTTTGGCTGGTTATAAAGATTAGCAATGGTGAATTGTGCAGCTATAAATATAGGTATGCATGCACTCGTTTGGTAGTTTGATTTCCTTTCTTTTGAATAGATACCCAGAAGTAGTGTTATTTGATCAAATGGTAAGTTTGTTTCCATTTTTTTGAGGATCCTCCATACTGTTTCCCAAAGTGGTTGCACCAATTTGCAATCACAACAAAAATGTATTAGAGTTCCCACTTCTCCACGTCCTTGACAGCATTTGTTGTTGTTTGTGTTTTGAGTAATGTCATTCTAGTTGGAGTTAGGTAAAATCTCAGGGTAATTTTGATTTGCATCTCTGTGATTGCTAATAATGTTTAGCATTTTTTATGCATGTATTGGCCATTTGAAGTTCTTTCTTTGTGAAGTCTATTTAGTTCACTTGCCAATTTTTTTTTACTGGGTTATTTATTTTCTTAGTGCTGAGTTTCTTGAGTTCTCTGTATATTCCATATATTAGTCCTCTATTGGAGGAGTAGGTGGCAAAAATCTCCATTCTGTTTGCTCTCGGTTAAGGTTCTATATAATCCCCTTTGCTGTACAGAATCTCTTCAGTTTCATGCAATCCCACGTATTGATTTGCCTTTTAGTTTCTTGTGCCTTTGGGTTCTTGTTAAGAAATATTTTGTCTGTGCCTATGTGTTGCAGTGTTGGACCTATGCCCTCTTCAAGGAGCCTCAAGTTCTCTGGGCTAATTTTCCAATCTTTAATCCATCTTGAGTTAACTCTTCTGCAGAGTAAGAAACTGGGGCTTATTACATTTTTCTGCATATGGTTAATCAGTTTTGCCAAAACCATTTGTTGAACAGGCTATCTTTTTTCCAGTGTATGTTTTTGGCCCTTTGTCAAAAATTAATTGGCTATTAAGTGGGTGAATTTGTTTCTGAATCTTCCATTCTGCTCCACTGGTCTATGCGTCTGTTTTTTTTTTTTTTTTTTTTTTTTTTTTTTGTGCAAGTACCATTCTGTTTTTATTACTATAGCTTTGTAGTATAGTTTAAAGTCAGGTATTGTGATTCCTCCTGCATGGCTTTTGTTGCTGAGAACTATGTTGGCTTTTCTGGGATTTTTATTGTTCTAAACAAATTTAAGAACTGATTTTTCTTTGTCTGTGAAAAATGGTCTTGGTTAATGCATTGAATTTGTACATCACTTTTAGAAGTATGGCCATTTTTGGTATTTATTTTGCCTATCCATGAACATGAATTTTTTTCCGTTTTCTAAGGTCTTCTTCAATTCCTTTCTTCAATGTTTTATAATTTTTTTTGTAGATGTCATTTACCTCCTTGGTTAAGTTTATTCCTAAATATTTTAATTTTTTTGTGGAAAATCCTGAGTGGAAGTCTTTTCTGGATTTCTTTTTCAATGGATTTATGGCTGGCATACAGAAAAGCTTCTGATTTTTTAAGATTTATTTTGTATTCAGACACTTTGCTGCATTTGTTGATAAGTTCTATAAGCCTTTTGGTTGAGTTTCTTGGGTCTTCTAAGTATAGTATCATGTAATCTGCAAATAGTGAAATTCAAGTTCTTTTTTTCCTATTTGTACTCCTTTGATTTTTTTACTTGCCTTATTGTTCTGTCTAGAGTCTCAAGTACTATATTGAAAAGAAGTGATGATAATGGACATCCTTGTGTAGTTCCTGTTTTTAGGTGGAATTCTAAAAGTTTTTCCCAATTTAATATGATGTTTGCTGTGGGCCTATTGTAGATTGCCTTTATGATATTGATATATGTTCCTTCTTTTCCAATTATCTGAAGTGATTTTAGCATAAATGGATGTTGAATTTTTTCGAATGCCTTTTTTCAGCATCTACTGAAATGATCATGTTATTTTTGTACTTGGTTCTGTTTATATGATGAATAACATGGATTGATTTTTTTGTATGTTGAACTAGCCTTGCATTCCTAGCATAAACCCTACCTGGTCATAATGTATGATTTTCTTGAGGTGTTTTTGAATAAATGTTGGTAGTAATTTTTTTAACAATTTTCCATCCAAGTTTGTCAAAGATATAAGCCTGTAGTTTTATTTTTTTCTTTGGGCTGTGTCATTATTTGGTTTTGGTAGTAATGAAATGTTGACTTCATAGAATGGATTTGAGAGAGTCCCTTTTTTCATGAAATATATTGAGAAATATTAGTATAAGCTCTTCTATAAAGCTTTTATAGAAATTTACTTGGGAAACCATCTGTTCCTGGTCTCATCTTTGATGGTAGGCTCTTTATTGCTCTTTCAATCTCTTTGATTGATATTGGTTGGTTTAGATTTTCTATATCTTCTTGATTCAGTTTAGGCAGATTTTATTTATCTAGAAAGTTGTTGTCAATTTCTTCCAGATTTTCTATTTTGTTGGAGTATAGTTTTTCAAAGTAGTTTCTGAAGATTTCTACACTGTCACTAGTAGTATCTCCTTTCCCATCTCTTATCTTTGTAATTTGGGTATCTTCTTTCTCTCTCTCTCTCTCTCTCTCTCTCTCTCTCTCTCTCTCTCTCTCTCTCTCTCTTGGTTAGGTTGGCAAATGGCTTATCTATCTTGTTAACTTTTTTTTTTTGACAAACCAATTTTTGGTTTGTTAATTTTCTGTAGTTTTTAATTCTCTACTTCACTGATTTCATCTCTGATTTTAATAATTTCCTGTCTTCTACTGGCTTTGGAGTTAGATTGTTCATGTTTTTCAAGGACTTCAAGGTGTGTTATTAGGTTATTTAATTGGTGATTTTTTTTCTGTTCTTCCTATGTGAGCACTCAGTGCTATAAATTTTCCTCTTAATACTGCCTTCAAAGTGTTCCAGAGGTTTTGATATGTTGTAGCTCTATTTTTGTTTGTTTTTTAGAAATTTCTTGATTTTAACTCTTACTTCTTATATGACCCATTCTTCATTTAGTAGTGTGGCCTTCAGTTTATGTGGCTTCTCTGGGTATTCTTATAGTTGATTTCTAGTTTCATTCCATTGTGGTCTGAAAAGACACAGGAATGTGTGTCACATATTTTGAATTTTCTAGTGCTCACTTTGTGGCCCAGGATGAAATCTATTTTGGAGAACGTTCCAAAAGCAGCTGGAAAAAAAAATGTGAACTGTGCTGTAGTTGGGTGGAATATTCAATATGTGTCTAATAGGTTCATTTGGTTGATGGTATTCTTTAGATCTGAGGCATCTTTAATGAACTTTTGTCTAGAAGCTTGATCTAATGGTGTGAGAGCAGTGTTGAAGTCTCCCAGGATTATTGTATTGGGATTTATGTGTGACTTAATGTCACAATGAGTTTATGAAGGTATCTGCACCTATGTTTGGCACATAAATGTTGACTATTCTTATTTCTACTTGTTGTATTGTATCTTTTACCAGTAAAAATATTTCTAAAAATTAAAATTTGCACATTTGTGCAAATAAAATCATTCATAATTTATTTTTCAATGGTAACTAGAAATGACAAGCTATTGAAATTACATAAAATAATGGTAATTTACTGATGAACCATCATTTATATAGTAATCATCAAGCTTATTTTTAGCTGTACAGCAAAATATTATTAAGAAATAACACTAGGGACAGAACTTCAAATGGATTCATAATTCTCTTTTCATATATGACTATTTTATGAATGTTGCTTTCTCTTACAGAATGTATTGTCATTTTTTTCCTTCAACAGCAAAATTTATAATGGAGTTTA
Source organism: Muscardinus avellanarius (assembly GCF_963383645.1). Classification (NCBI taxonomy): domain Eukaryota; kingdom Metazoa; phylum Chordata; class Mammalia; order Rodentia; family Gliridae; genus Muscardinus; species Muscardinus avellanarius. Next base: position 178,355,603 of record NC_137787.1, read on the forward strand.
GAAATTGAATGCTCATATAATTGGTTAATGATACATTTTTCTCTATATTATTGAAATTTATCCTAAATTTTTTTTTCAAATTTCTAATTTACTTGTATTTTCTGGCCATATTATTTAAATAATGTGCCCCAAATGACTGTGGACATTGTAAAATATAATAAAATGTTTATATATCAAGAAAAATTTACATAGCTCTTTTTTTCTGACTTCCACAATATACTGAACATCAGAAAAGAGGCAGAGAATAAAAAGGCCCTTATGATGAACCCAAAATAACATTATATGAGAGTGCCTATCAGAGAGATAAGCACAAGATAAAATAGGAGTATATAAGAAGTCAGTGATGTACTAATATTCGAGTAAAACATTGATCGGAAAAATTTGGGAAGAATATAGTAAGCCTTATCCATTTATATTTGGACATAGATGCACTTACCTTTACTTAGAAAATGTCATTTACAAATTTCATATTTATGTACGAAGTGATTTGCTTCACTCCTGCCTCATTTTCTGTAGCCAAAAACATGATAGGGGCATCAATACGTTAAAAGATCATTATTTTCTCTTTTCCAACTTAGTGTTCCGCAAATAATTTTACTTTGGGCATCCAGTAATATTACCCAAGGAAATCAATTTCTCAAAAATATTTGCTTAAGCTCTTTAGAGTCTGCCAGTTAATAAAAGTTTTGATTGCCAGAGCTCAGGGTTTTATTATATAAAAGCATTTTTACCCTCCTCCTCTGGGTCAGCTTTACAATGATGTACTGTGCTTTTTCTTAGAGGTTTGATTGTCAAGTGAAGTTGAGTTAATTTAGATTATATGAAAAGTAGCAGGTACTAGTAAAAAGGATATAAAATTCTTAATGGATGCCAGAAATGGAGACAGGCTACAGAAATGGAGACAGCAAAGGAAACAGTAAGATTGAGAAGAAAAAGAATTAAAATAGACTGGCTGGCACTTTATTCCATCTTTTGGGGCAAGGTAGCTGTTTTTCAGGTAAATTTCTGAAATTCATAGCACAGAATGATCCTTTGTGATGTGTTCCTTCTTAATATTTTTAGTTCTTAAATATTATTTTATTTTTTGTGTTTTTTCTCTAAATTTTTATTTGTGCCTTGTAGTCATTCATCTTAATGAAGTACAAGATGGTAGAGGCATATATGCATGCATCACCCAATTAGCCTTACCCAGTACCCACCCAATTTTCTCTTCCCTCCCTCTTTCTCATGTTTGACTTAGAAAAAAGGAAAATTTCCTAGCATACAGGATGCACATTAACAAACATATCAAAGTCAATCATTAAATACTATTTTAAAATGCCTTATTTTAAAGTGTAATGGTTATTTTAATGATGACCTTATGGAAACTAAGAATCTAATATTTCATCAATTTTATACTCAAGGCAGGGAAGAGGATCCTAAGAAATATATTTAAACTAGATAAAAAAAATACTGACTGCATTTCAAATATTCTCAGATGATGCTACCTAAGTATTTTTGTTTTCTTTTTTAATTTTGTCAAAAATAAAATTTTAGGCCCACACATACTTTTGAAAGATTTAGAATATAGTGAATATAGATCTGGTCTTAGACTAGATCTATATTAGATATATTAGATCTATATTAGATCTATGCTGTTTGTACCTTAAAGTCAAGAGATGGAGTATAGAAACATTTAGATGGTCAGTGACAGCAGTTTAAATTATGCAAATAACCACAAAAGCATCCTGACATCTGAAACCTAAAAAGAAGGTAATGAAATGTTTGGACACAAAATTGCAGCTGAAAATAAGCCCACTCAGTTGAGGTTAATGGACTGTGAGACTTACATCCACAGGCTTCTTAGCCAGGTCTTAGAAGTGCTTCAGAACCCCTGTGGAGTTGATATTAATGTGAAAAGTCATAAAGTAAACAGGTTTCTGTTGGCTAAGAAAACAAATTTAAAGTAGCAAGGATAAGTGTGTCAAAGTATTCATAAGAGTGCGATTAACTTAGGGAACATCAAATCCTATGTCTTTTTTTTTTTTTTTTTGGTGGTAGTACTGGAGATGGAACCCTTCTACCTCCAGGCTACATTCCTAGATATATATATATATATATATATATATATATATATATATATATATATATATATATATATATTTTTTTTTTTTTTTTTTTTTTTTTTTTAATTTAGAAACAGGGTCTCTTAAACCAGTGAGGTGATCCACCTGTCTCCGCCTCCCAAACCCGGGGATTACAAGCGTGTGCCACCATGCCCGGCTGAATTTAGCTTTAAAAGAGGACATAGGCAGGGCGTGGTGGCACACGCTTGTAATCCCCGGTTTGGGAGGCGGAGACAGGAGGATCGCGCAGGTTCGAAGCCAGCTGTGTGCTCTGGCTTAGAAGACCCTGCTTCCAAATAAAAATGTAAAAAAATAGATCTGGGAGTGTAGCCCGGAGGTAGAAGGGTTTCCAGGAACCCTAGTACCACAAAAAAAAAAAAAAAAAAAAAAAAAAGATTCCTCAAATGACTTATCCAAGCTTGTACATCTAACTCATGACTAATATATACATGAATGTTTACATTCTTTTCCCTTTTTATCCTCTTTTATAATGATGAAAATGGGGTTATTGAACATGTATATCATATTAATTAGCAACTTTTTTACAGTTCCATAATGAAGGAACTGTAAAAAAGAAAATAAGGACAGAGCATTTTTTCTGAAAAACAGACAACAAAAATTATAATGTTGCTATCATGTATGCAAAAATTTGTTTACATATTCCAAGAAACTACTTTATAATGCTCCATTCCCTGAATTTTTCTTTCTTTATGTACACATTTAAAAAATTTATTGGTAGGCCAGGCGTGGTGGCGCACGCTTGTAATCCCCGCGCTTGGGAGGCAGAGACGGGAAGATCGCACAGGTTCGAAGCCAGCCGCGCTGGAGTAAGAGACCCTGTTTCAAAAATATAAAATAGGTCTGGGAGGGAGTGTAGCCCAGAGGTAGAAGGGCTTCCAGAAACCCCAGTACCACCAAAAAAAAAAAAAAAAAAAAAAAAAAAAATTATTGGTAGATACTGAAAACAATAATAAAGAATAACAAAAATGCTTCAATTCATTTGTAAATAAATCACAAAATGTCAATATTGCAAAACATTTTATAACTAAAAATGAGTCAGTGGAGTTGATGTAATTACAGGAAACATAAAAATGACCAATAATAATAATTATTTTAAAATAAGTGATAATAAACGGAAAAATAAAAGATTGTTCAAGTTTTGTATAACTGGAAATAAAAGAGGAGTGCAAGGGAAAGGAAGTCAATGGAATATGGTGTTTTTAAGAAAGTGAAGTAGCCAACATTGTCAAATGATCTCCAGAGATCTGGACAGAATCCTGAAATAGACATGCAATTAGAAAAAACAGAGCTGCACTGCATGAGTTGATCATGATTTTCATCTTAACATCTATTAAGTATAGCTACTTTTGTTTGGTTTTAGACTCCACTTTTTATGCATATAGATTTTCATCTTTTCTTTTAGTCTGTGTACTTGCTGGTATAGTGAATTTCGTAGGCTCCATAATGATTAACCTTATTTTTAATACATTCAGACAGTTTGCATCTTTTGTGTGTGTGTGTGTGTGTGTGTGTGTGTGTGTGTGTGTGTGTGTGTGTGGTACTGGGGTTCCTGGGAACCCTTCTCCCTCCGGGCTACACTCCCAGACCTATTTTTTGTATTTTTATTTGGAAACAGGGTCTCTTAAACCAGCACGCCTGGCTTCAAACCTGTGCGATTTTCCGTCTCCACCTCCCAGGTGTGGAGATTACAAGCCTGCGCCACCAATCCCGGCTGTTTGCATCTTTTAATTGAATAAATTTACATACTTTCAAAGCTCTTCTTGAAAGGTACAGATTTATTTCTGTCATTTTGTTGGATTTTGTCCAGTTTGCAATATTTTTATCACTTTTTTCTTTCTTAGTCCTATTTCTAATTTAATGGTTTGCCATATTGGTAATTTATTTTTATTATTATTTTTGGCTTCTCATTACTGTATACACTCTTCTTCTGGGGTTTATTCTTTCATAGTAGTAGTGTTTTCCTATTCGCATGATAGTGGTTATCTGTCTTCTTATTCTGGGAGTAGGAGAATATCAGCAATTTTTAAGTTATATGGTTTTTAAAGCATAAAAATTTTGGAGAGTTTACCATGAAAGATGAGTTTTTATATATACCTTTATTGGTGCATTATAGTCACATCATAATGTAAACCAGAGTGATAGTGACATACATGGACACAGCACTTGCTGGGCTTTCCCCTGGCTCCCTCCCCATTCTCTGCCTTCCTCTCCATACAAGGTATAGATATTGACAATTTTCTCACATATGTACGTAATAGCAATGAAAGTAAGTTTTTCATTGATTTTCTCTCTCCCTACTTCCCATAGACCACCTCTCTGGTGCTAGTGAAATTTCTCCTTCATTATCAAAATTCTCTCTGTTATCTTGATCACTCCCTAGATTCTGAATATTAGAGAAAACGTAGGAACCAAATTTTTATCATTTGAGAATATTATTTTTAATAGGTGGTTTAAAATATATGGTTTTAGTTATTGCTCTTGTGCCTTCACACTGCAAAAAAGCATTGATGTTTTGTTTTGGCTTTTTTTGTCATTTGTAATATGAGAAAATACACATCATAAAATTGTTTTGAAGTTGAACTTTTATGAGAAAATAAATTACAATTGAAAATGAGAACTGGAACTTTTAACAATATACTGGAAATAAAACACACTATATTTTTCTTCAACTTTTAGCTTTAGAGTTATAATAGTTTTGTCTAAATTTTGAACTATGGATAGAATTTTTCCCCCAACCTACTATACCTGTACAAAAAGTAAAATTTGAACTCATTTGTTCAAGCTATAGAATTGCTTTGTATGCAGTTTTAGTAAATTTGCATGTTCTCTTACTAACCCTTTGAAAATCTCAGAGATTTTAGTCAAAGTAATTTAGGTCTCACATTTATTCCTGGTATTTTTTTCTCATCAATAAATTAGTAATTTTGATTTTTTTCTAAGCCACTATTAATACAAACTTCAATATCAAAGTAGAATTCCCATTTTATAACTGTGACAAACTTACACAAGTACTATTAAAAAGCAGGTTACCAGGCATGGTGGACTGCACCTGTAATCCCGGCATGTGGAGGCTGAGACTGGACGATTGCAGGTGAGTCAGTCTCAGCAATTTATTGAGGCTCCTCACAACTTAGTGAGACACTGTTTAAAAAAATAAACTAAAAATAGGGCTGGAGATATAGCTATATAGCTGGGAGGTAGAATATCCCACAGCTCAATCCCCAGTACAAAAAAAAAAATGGATTTTAAAAAAGCAGAGGTTAAATTGGTTGCAAAAAAAAAATTACCAACATCACATTTTATCATATTTTAGATGACTCTAGATGGAAAATAAACCATTACATAAAAACTAACTAGAGAGGAAGTTGAAAACGAAAAATTTCAATGAGGATAAATGGATGCATTTTCAAATACAGATTTATAGTTGGCAGTAGAACTAAATCTAAGTTTAATTATGATTAGCTGAGTCTTCCTAGACTTAGGTAGCAGAGGTAGAAGTTACTTCTTGCCTGAGAGCAGCTAAACTTCCAAATTGAATTCTGAAATAAAACATATACTGTGGTTTTAAACCTCCATCTGTATATTATTTTGTCTCGACCCTTTCGTCCGTCTTTATGCGGTCTATCATTTCTGTTATGTATTGTCAACTACAAGTAGTTCCCATGGCCTACTTCTTCCTACAGATGTCTACCTATTTTAAGAATCATCTCAAAAAATAGTCATAAAAAGATTTCCTATGAAAAATACTTCGCACATTAATAGTGGTTATGATGATAATGACAATAATAAACCTGATTCTAATTTTCTGAAATATAAAACAGAAAGAAGAGGCAACAAAACTTTCATTTTCAAAATATATATCTTCAAATCATATATTATATATTATAAATTATATCTTCAAATTATATATATATATATATATATATATAAATTCAAATTAGACAGTGCTAACACAAAAAATGCTAAAAATATTTTTCTTTAGACAAAGACATCAAAGTGACAGTAATACATCTTAATATGCAAAAAAGAGTGGCAGTATTGAATTTTCATTTGGCTATTTTTGTTTTTTGCACAATTAAACACCTGTAACTTTTCTTTTCTTCTCCTCCTCCTCCTCCTCCTCCCCTCCTCCTCCTCCTCCTCCTCCTCCTCCTCCTCCTTCTTCTTCTTCTTCTTCTTCTTCTTCTTCTTCTTCTTCTTCTTCTTCCTCTTCTTCTTCTTCTTCTTTTGGTGGTACTGGGGTTCCTGAAAACCCTTCTACCTCCGGGCTACACTCCCAGACCCATTTTTACATCTTTTTTATTTGGAAACAGGGTCTCTTAAGCCAGCATCGCTGGCTTCGAACCTGAACAATCCTCCTGTCTCCGACTCCAAGCTTGGGGATTCCAAGCGTGCGCCACCATGCCTGGCAAACACCTGTAATTTTTCAAAGGCTTTTTGACAATTATGTACACTTTCAAACAATAGTGTTGTGGGTTCTCAATTGTTATAAATTTTTGAGAATGTTCTTATTTAGTAGTAGTAATAAATTGTGATCAGATTTCTAGAAAGTTGATTAATACTATTGCTACATAAAACTGAAAATTGTTTCCCTGAAATTCATTAGCTCAAACCCTATTCTCCAAAGTGAGGATATTAAGAGGCTGGATATTTTTAAATTTTTTTTTTTATTTTTGGTAGTACTGGGTTTCCTGGAAGCCATTCTACCTCCAGGCTACACTCCCAGACGTATTTCATATTTTTATTTGGAAACAGGGTCTCTTAAGCCAGTGCATCTGGCTTTGAACCTGCACCATCCTCCTGTCTCCGCCTCCCAAGTGCTGGGATTACAAAGGAGGCTGAATATTTAAGAAAGTAATTAGATTATAAAGGTAGAGCCCTCCTGAATGTAATTAGCACCCTCAGAAAAGAGGTCTAAAGGAATTTTTTCTTTCTGACAAGGGAAATTGAGTCAAATGACTCTTCCCTTGAGGAATAACCTGTTATTATATCTGTTTCTAGCTTGACTTTCTAGATTTCTAGCCTCCAAAACTGAGAAATAAATCATCAATTTTAAGACAAATGGTTTATTCTATTTTATTATAGTATGATGAAGAGACTAGGACATATATATGACATTCATATATATATATAAATAATTATTGAATAGTTATGGTTTTCTTTCATGAGAAATTATTCAAAATCAAATTCAGTCATATTCTTTATAATATCAATAAATGATTTATAGCACTACATTAAGGAGTAAATACATTTTCTTAGACTCAGTGCCACACTGTAATAAAACATTGGAATCTCTAAGAGTTTAGTTTTTCAGATAACTTATACGTTCTGAGGAGCTGAAACAGCTTTCCTCTGCTAAGTTTTAAAGAGAGCTAAATTACAACAATGTACAGTCAGTAAATCTAAATTATTCAAATAAATTCTGGGAGCTCAACACACTTAAACATCATTTTTACTTATGAAAACCTTAGAGGTTGCTTGTAAAAGAAGATTTACATATATAAAATAAATGAAGCTGATTAAAATAGGAACAAACAAAATCTGACTCCTTTGCAGTAATTTATGACATCAGCAATGGCATCAGTAATTCATGTGATTCAGTGCAAAGTAATTCATATCCCTAAGGCTCAATTTCCCCAATTACAACATTTGGTGTATCACTTATCCTAAAATGTACTTTAACACAGAAATTCTCATTCAGAACAAAGAATATTGTAATATAATTCATAATTAACAGCTAGGTCAAGTGGGCACAGCTTACGAGACTAAAAATCAGAAAAAAGGAAGTTTGATTTAAATTGCTGAGGTGAATACAATAGTAGGCATAAAAATATAAGATTGACAATTTAGTTAACAGTTCTAATATTTTCCAAAGCCCAGATATTACATATAATAGATACACATTATTGCAGAATTGATTCACAGCCAAAGGGTCAACTAAATTTTTTTAAACCATTTAAGTCTAATAAAAAGTAAAAAATAAAATTAACACAAAGATTTAACTTTACTTTTATTAGTGATTAGTTGTTAGATTGAAAACAATCTAACAAGTAGTATTTATATCTATAATCATAAGCTTTTAAAATCATGTTGGCCATGTATTTTTTATTACAGTGATCCCATTTGAGAGTAAATAAGGTGCAAACATTTTTAATAATTATTTCTATCTACTGATTAGGAAAATGCATGCCATGTGTTACATTTTAAATAAGCTTTTCTTCAGCATGGTGGCTCACGCTTGTAATCCCAATGCTTGGGAGGCTGAGACAGGATTGCACGGGTTCGAAGCCAGCCTCAGCTACTTAGTGAGGATCCCAGCAACTTAGTGAGACCCTATTTCCAAATAAAGTATAAAACAGGTCTGGGAGTATAGCCTGGAGGTAGAAAAGCCCCTGTGTACCACAATAAATAAATGAATAAATGAATAAATAAATAAATAAATAAATAAATAAATAAATAAATAAATTTTCACCTCAGTACTTAGTGAGGTCCTTTGCAACTCAGTGAGACTCTGTTTCAAAATTAAAAAATAAAAAAACAGGGATGGAGGTGTAGCTTGAAAGTAGAATGCCCCTTGGTTCCACCCCCAGCATTGAAAAAAAATAATTTTTGACAAATGTTGTTTTTAATTGATTCACTCTCATTTTGATCACCAGTTCATTTGATGTTTCTTTCTACTGTGGATTTCATTTTTATTTAATTTTTTGCAGTACTGGGGATGAAACCCAAGAACCTTCTACCCCCAAGTTATAATCCCAGCCCTATATTTAACTTTTTATTTTGAAACAAGTCCTCAATAAGTTGCAGAAGGGCTCACTATGTAGCTGAGGCTATCAGGTAACCCAGATCCTCCTATCTCAGCCTCCCAAGTACTTAGACTACAAGTATGTACCACCATGCCTGGATTCCCTGTTTTTAGTTTTTAGTTCAAATATCTCTAAATGTTTTTTTTAGTTACTCACTGATACATATAATGTTCAAATTAACCTAAATATTGCTTCTCACTAACATGATGCATATGTCTATTTTATGAAATATTATATTTTAACATGCACATATGTAAAATAATGTCATTATATTTAAACATTTGATCTTAATAATAATTTGTAATGTATCCTATATTTGGAGAAAAGACAACCTTTTTTAACCAAATAGTGTTGGAAAAACTGTTTATCCATTTGTAGAAAAATGAAATTAAATCTTTATGTTTCAACATGTACAAGAGTCAACTGAAGATGGATCAGAGACTTGGAAATTAGACCAGAAACTTGGAAATAACTAGAGAAGGGAAAAGGTCCAACACTCCAATATATAGGCACAAGTAGAAACTAACTCAATAAGAGCTCCAATGGTTATGAAATTAAAACAAGAATCAATAAACAGGAGAGAATTAAACTAAAATATTTCTGTTTATCTATGGAAACCATCAGGAGTCTAAAAAGAGAGCCTACAGAACTTTGCCATCTATTCCTCTGATGGAGAGCTAGTATTTAGAATACAAACCTTACTTAAAAGACTTAACACTAAAAATTAATAAATAAGAAATGGACAGTTGAACTAAATACACACTTTATAAATGAAGAAATAAAAATGGCCAATACGTACATGAAAAATTGTTCAACACTATTAGAATTCAGGGAGAAATGAAGAAATAAAAATGGCCAATACGTACATGAAAAATTGTTCAACACTATTAGAATTCAGGGAGATGCAAATCAAAACTACACAGATCCCATCTAGCCCCAATCAGAATTATGATCATCAAAAAGTCAAACAACAATATCTGCTGGTGAGTATGTGGGAAAAGAGGAATTATTTTACATTGTTGATGGGATTGCAAATTAGTGCAACAGCTATGAAGATTGGTGTGGATATTCCTCAGAAAACTAGAAATGAATCCACCATAGGATTCAGTTATACTACTCCTAGGTACCTTTCCAAAGGGACTGAAATCAGAATATTATAGTCCTACATGCATCTCCATCTTTATAGCAGCACAATTCAAAACAGCCAAATTATAGAACCCATCTAGGTGTCCCTCCACAAATGAATGAATTGCAATATAATGGGAAATACCCACAATGGAATTCTACTTTTCATAAAGAACAAAATTATGTCATTTTCATGAAAGTGGATAGACCTGTAGAACATTGTGTCAGGTGACATGAGCCACTTACAGAAAGTGGAAGGTCATATGTTTTCTCTCATTTGTGGATACTAAGGAATAGTTGAGATATAAGAGGGGACTTTAGGTAATGGAGGAGAAACTCCAGTGGAGCTAGAGGGGTGGTTTTAGGGAAAGGGAAGAATTAATGAAAGCAACACTTCCATTGACTTTAGGTACGTATGTAAGAATATCAATGCTTATCTCAATATCTTGTATGGTGAATAAGGGAGTGGGGAGAGAGCAGGAGGGAAACTCACCAGATTCTCTGTGTGTATGTCACTACCATTATGAACTATATTATGAAGTAAGACTATAAAGCATCAATAAAAGAGTAAAATAATTTTTGATCAGCTGAAACTGGCAAGACTTTTTATCAACTGTAGCATATGATTTATTAGAAGAATAGCCTGCTTCTATTTGACTGAATATTTGACTTAGTAAAATGCTTAACATATCTTATTGTTTATTACTATTGTTTTTCTTTCAGTCATTTGTGTCTGCATATTTTTACCATTTTAAATTAAAGATTACTTCTGTTGTAGTTGCTGTTACATTTGTATTTCCTTGTAAATTAATATTTGTTTCTTATTTCATCATTAATTTGAGCTCAGAGTGGTGGTACACACTTGTAATCCCAATAATTGCGAGGCTGAGATAGGAGGACTGCAGGTTCAAAGCCGGCCTCAGCAGCTTAGTGGGGGGGTCTCAGCAACTTAGTGAGATCCTGTTTTCAAATAAAATATAAAATAGGTCTGGAGGTATAGCTCAGCGGTGGAAGGTCCCTGGGTTCCATCCCAGTACCACAAAAAAATGAAAATCTATTGGTGAATTATAATTTTTCAGAATAATGAGCTATTGTGAGATATCTATACATCACAGAAATTGCTGTATTTTTTCATTATCCTCCTTCCATCTCTTATATCCTCTCTTGATCTTTCTCTCCTGTTCTATATTCAGGAGGTCAAATTTCTTTCTAGCTTTCACATATGAAAGAAACATGTGACTTGACTTTTGGGATCTAGCTTATCTCACTTAACATGATGATCTTTAGTTCCATCTATTTTCTTGCAAATTGATAGTTTTTCCTTTATGTATGAGTAAAACTCCATTTTATATATTTCATTTTTATTAATTCATCTGCTGATAGACACCTCTGTAATTTCTCTAACTTAGCTATTGTGAATTGTGTTGCTATAAGCATGGATATGCGTGGATTACTATAATATTCTGACTTTGATTCTTTTGGAAAGATATCAAGGAGTTCTATAGCTGGATAATGTGTTTATTTCATTGGCAGATTTTTGAGGAAACTCAATACTGATCTTCATAGTGGTTGTTCTAATTTACACTATCACTAACAGTGTGTAGCTCTTTTTTTTCATATCCTTCCAAGATTAATTATTCTTATATTCTTACCTATTGCTATTCTAACTGGAGAAAGAAAATATTGAAACAACTCTCCAGCATATAGATGCTGGCTTCTTCAAAGTCTCAAGGAAGAACAAACAAACAAACAAACAAACAAAAATTAGTATATTAGTGTCATCACATTAAAAACCTTCTGTACAACAAATTAAAAAAGGGTCTAAAGAAGAAGAAAATATAGAAACAACTCTCCAGCATGTAGATTCAGGCATATAGATGCTGGCTTCTTCAAAGTCTCAGGAAAAAACAAACAATAATTAGTAAATGAGTGGCATCAGATTAAAAAGCTTCTGCACAACAGATGAAAAAAAAAAAGGTCTAAAGAGAGAACCTAACAAAGGAGAGAAAAATATTGTCATATATTCATCTGGCAATTAATACTGATGATATATAAAGATTCCAGAAAATAACACCAGAAATGAAAAAAAGGATAGACCAATTCAAAAAATGAGCCAAACAGACACTTCTAACACACACACGCGGGCGCGTGTACACACACACACACACACACACACACACACATATATATATATTTTCAACATAACTAGTGATCAAGAAAATGTAAATCAAAACTTATGTCTTCAGTAATTAAAAAAAATGTGACTACTGGCAGGAAAGGGCAAGGGAGAAAATTAAGATGAACTCAGATCATCATTAATAATTACCTACGTAACTCTCAATCTACATTGAAATTCTATCATCTGAGCCACATTTCAAAAGTCCACAATTATTTTATCAATTATTTTATTAGAACCATCAGAATTATACCTGTAACATGGCCCTGAACTTAAAATTTACCAAGTCAAGTAAAACTGAACAAAAAAAAAAAAAAAAAAAAAAAACTTTCCTATGATTTTATGGGTCTGAGGATGCAGCTCAATGGTAGAGCTCAGGCCGGAGAGCCCAGAATGGCTGTGACAAGAAAATCATGACTTGAATTATTTCATCTTCAGAATACCACTTTTATTACCTATGCCAACACTCATTCTAAATATTATTAATAATTTTTGTTAAATTTACTAGCATCATTTTTATTTAAGCATTTGAAAAATAAATGATCCTTCTACTAGAGTTTCATAACTGTCTAGTCGTCTCATTAATAGAGAGTAGGCTCAAAAGTTATCTGAGGAGGTATTTTAACTGGATCTCAATAATAAACTTCTGTTTAGTGCCTAGAAAATCTTGAATGCCATCCGTCATTCTGCCATTAGTCAAGTAAGCAATTTTACATCTTAGCTTTCTCTCTCAACTTTGCTTAATATGCTATGTCATCTATAAAGTGTTTATTTCTAATCTGAGCCCCATTTGAAACTGCTTGACTTTTCCTCCCCCTACTATAACTTAATACATGTATGGATTTTTATTTATATATGATATTTACACTTTAAATTTTAGTATCCACATTGCTTATAACTTAATACATTTTGAAAAAAATGCTCTTTAAAAACTATTCAAGCCAAATCAAACAAGTCTATGAATTAATACGCTGATTTATGCTGTCTGTTTTTACTTGTTATTTTAATCCTAGTCTTTCTTATTTATGCCTAATAATTTATATATGACATTTGAGAAATATCTGTTAATGATTAATTTTACTCAGCCAAGGACTGATAGCAAACCTTTGAAAATTAGGTCATTTTCCACTTCAGTTTTGACACCTCAGAACTTTTAACTAAAAAAATGGAATGCTGAAATCTTCATAGCATTGAAATATGCTTTACTTCTAAACTTTGTCTTCTATTAGGACTGTCCCAAATTCCTCAGTTCCTCATTTCAAATGCTTATCACCTCCATTCCTATTGTTTCAATAGCTCTCTGATGTTTATCAAACATGTTCTTTTTATATTTCATTTAGCCTTTTAAAATGTTTTTTAAAAGCAGAACCTTTCTTTTTTATTCTTACTTAGGTAAAAAATTTTCAGTAAAAAATGTTCCAGAAAACTGCAAGATTTTATGATATTATTATTGGAAATGCTATGTTCCATGTATTTTATCCAATTGCACTCTCTCTCTTTCCCTCTCTCTCTCTCTCTCTCTCTCTCTCTCTCTCTCTCTCTCTCTCTCTCTCCCTCTCTCTCTCTTCCTCCCTCCCTCCCTCCCTCCCTCCCTCCCTCCCTCCCTCCCTCCCTCCCTCCCTCTTTCTCCCTCTTGTTTTCTCTCTGGTTCGTGGAATAGTTATATATTTATTTTGCAGTGAACCTATTTATAATGTATGAATGAAAGAAAAGAATAAAAACTATTATTCAAATAAATTTTTCTATTTTTTAAAAGTAAGAATTCCTCTTTCAGTATATATTTCATTTCCACTCTCAGAAAAAGATGATATATTACTACATATGCTGCAGAATATTTTAACAATTACTTGGTTTAATTTATTACTTTTGGGGAAGAAGGAACAGCTTATTTTCAATGTTTCTGTTAACTATAAAATGAAATAACTCCTTCTGTTTGGCCAAGGGACCTGGAAAGTTAACTGAGAGTTTATTAGTTAATAAGATAAATAAATAAAAATCTCTGAAAAGTAACATACCACTCCCCAAAACATTTATAAAATGTTATAATTTTGTGTGTGTGTGTGGAACTGGGGATGAAACCCAGGGGCTTTCTACCTCCAGGCTACACTCCAATACCTATTTTATATGTTATTTGGAAACAGGGACTCACTTGAGTTGTTGAGACCCTCAATAAGAAGCTGAGGCTGGCTTCGAACCAGACAATCCTCCTGTCTCAGCCTCCCAAGTGCTGGGATTACACATGTGTGCCACCATGCCTGGCTCTAAAATTTTATAGTTTTTAAATGATAGATTTACCTTAATTTTTCTAGATCAATAAAAATAAAATTGAAATACTCTACTATTCTATTTCTTTCTAAATTTACTTTGATTTGTTACACACACACACACACACACACTCACACAACACAGTTTCTGCTAACTTTGCATTCTTAAATCTACAACTAATTACTTTACCTTTCTTGAGCTCTGACCATCATATACAAGAAATTAAATTAAAAATAAAATGGAACAAAATAACATTTTAAGAGAATTTCAAATTGAATACATATTTTATTATTCTATTCTAGAACTTACGTATATAAGGTGCTTAAAATTTTATGGTAATTTAAGTGTCAAAGTAGAAAAGTAATATTATTTGAAAGAAAGAAGGAAAGAACACATAATTAGCTAGGCTACAAGGAATCTTTTTCACAGTTACCCATTTTAAAGAGGGCCTCATACACTTATTTCACTATGTTAATGCAAATCTTAGTTTTAGTGCAGTGATCATATGTCGGCCTAAAGTAATGACTTTAAAAGTACCATTACATTTTACTACTTTCTAAAGAAAATTGATGGTTGAGTCCTCAAATGTCATTTTATCTTTTGAGAATATTATTTAGTAAATTGTTGCATAAGTTCACTTTAACAAAATCCTGTCATTCTAAAATAGTCTAATCTCACTTTATATAACATAATTCTGAACAGGTGAATCACCTTTTGCCATATTCCCTGATTTACATGTCATTACATAATGGTACAATGAATCAAAGTATCAATTTGTCAAGTGAAATCATATAAAGATGATGAGTAATTTTTAGTGATTGATCATTAGAGCAGGTTGTCAGTTAAACCATGATGAATACTTAGGCAAGGCATTTTACAGTATTTAATCTAAAACTCTCTTCAGTATTACTTCAGACACTACCACTGACTAAACTGCATTTTCATAAAATGACTGTTGAGGATATTCCTTACCTGGAGACCAAATAAACTATTTTTAAAAAGTGTTTCAGAATTGCTTAGAATTATGTGTAACTTTTTAAAATATTCATTATATTTTATGCATATTCTTATTTTTAATATTTTCTTTTTGTTACTATAAATCATAATGTGATTTAGTTTAATAATCAAGCAATTATCTTAGTAGAATCACTGTGTGACTAATTGTTATATATCCTTAGATAGATCCATCTGAATGCCAAAAGAAGATAATTTTATCTTTACAAAATAGTTTTGAATATATATATTTAAATTGTGACATATATCGAGATATTATATATTCGTGATCATCATATATATATCCCAATTTACATAATCACATATTTCAAGAAAAGATCCTTTTAATATTTAGATATGTCTTTTATATTACAAAGAAATAATGGTTTTCATAAGTGAAAAAATGCATATTACTTGGAACATCTTATTGACAAAAATTATTTATTTTATTGATAAGTAACTCCTGGTATGACAGTAATGAGATTGAAAGAGATTTTAGAAAAAAATAATATCAAACAAGGAAATAGAAACAAACTTGTTAATTGAAATCTGCACAGATGAATCTATTTCTTCACCATAGAGTAAGCTCAAAATTAAGAGAATTGATTGTTAAGATAAAACTATGGTACTGACAGTCAAAGTGTGTTTCATAAGCACAGTCATGTAATACTGATATGTGTGACTTCTAATAGCACTTAAGTTTTCAAGTATTTATTTTTTTTCTTTCTCTGGAATTGTTAAAGAAAGTTTAGATAAAATTTGGGAATGTCACTTTGAATTTATACATCTGAGAATGTGTAGCCCTATTCTTCAGTTTTTGACAGAGTTGCCTCAACTGAGTTTTAAAGAATTATGAAATAACAAATCACGTTTTCTTTATAATTGGATAAGTTATTTATGAAATCAACACATAAAAATGTCATAATCTCCTGCCATGATTAATAGAAAGAGTGTTTAAACTGGGCATGATATTTTAACTAAACTTTACTTCAGAATATCCCAGTAAAGCAGTTAGCATGGATGACCCCAAATAATATACATTTGTACAAATTCACTTACATGGGTTTACATCAAAAACGGTCTAGATTCTTTGATCAGCTTAATGCCTTTCCTTTCCTCTACTCCAAATAGTTATATTCAGTAAAAGTTCTGGTACAAATTATGAGTCCATGTTATCTCTCATATCAAAAGTATAAAATTTAAGATCTAAATTTTTGGCTCTAATTTCTAAAATTTGATTCATTTGATTAAAATCTCTCAACCACTGTGAGTTCTAAAATACATGAAACCTTAATTCAGACAAATATTCAGGATTCTGCCATCATCTGGTGGTTGTGCCTTTGTTTATAAAGAGGGTTCTCAGATATTCATTTTTTTTCTTAGATATTTTTGTGCCAAAATTGGTTTAAGTTTACCTTGCTGCACACAACTAAGAAACTTGCATATATACATATATACATATATACACACACACACACACACACACACACACACACACACACACACACACATAAAACAAGGTTACAATGCTTGCCCGATCGTATCCATACATCATTTCAGATCATTTGTTTTGGTTTGAAAGTAGAATGTCACTTGGCCTCATGCTCTGGACGAAGCCATGCAAGGAGAGGGGACCCAGGCTGTGGTCTTGGGGGCTTTATATTTCCCTTGCCCCCTCCATTTGCTCTCTCTATACTTCTGACCTTTATGGTGTGACAGCAGTGTGGCTCTATACACCCTCCTGCCACAACAATTTATGTTTTGAAGTAGGCCCTCTGGACAAAAACTTCATATACCATGAACCATGATATATGATTTGATGTGGTTTTAAATAGGTTTTGCCAATAAATACAGTTAATACAGGCTTTCCCTGTCAATGACACCAAATGTCCACAAAAATCTACCTAAAATTTAAAATATGTTTAGAAAAGAATTTGTATTATTTTTTAAGCAAAGCACCTATGTTATAAGGGTAGAGACAATTTTTAGTAGACACAAATTTGATACCTCTCAGATCAAATAATAGAGTCAACCTTAAAATTGGATAATATTAGATTTTAAGTTAGGAAAATCAAAAACCAAAGATCACAAAAGAACTTGAAAAGAAGCCACTACACTTTGTAACTAAATATTTTACTACTTAAAATTACCTTATTGGTGTATTCCTAGTTCTACTATGGGTTACTTCAAATAAACTATTTTTTTTTTTACTTTTTAAGATTCAAAATAGAATTGTGATAGATATTAAAAACTAGAGGTAGATGATATAAGCGAGTCAGAGACAAAGTCCTCAACTCAGGGACAATGTAGAATAGTGTAATGCTCATGGAGTTTACTTGAGAGAATTTTCTAAACCTGCTGCATCTTAGCTGTGGGAAAATCATTTAATATCTGCACTTATCAGTTTCATCATTTGTAAAATAATAGCAATATATCTATACATTCAATAAATAATTTTTGAAGGAATACATTACTATTTAGAAACATTTAAGCTACTAGCACCCGATAAGTAACTGGTAAAGCTTATTAAGTATAAAAAAGAAGTAATATTGAACTAATTTTTTATATTTCAAAATTTTCATAGAACTATTTGTGTGTGTCAGTGTGTGTGTGTGTGTGTGTGTGTGTGTGTGTGTGTGTGTGTGTGTGTTGCTGGGATTAAACTCAAGGGCATTCTAACTCAGAGCTACACCCCCAGCCCAATTTTATATTCTTTATTTTGAAAGTTGCAGAGAGCCTCACTAAGTATTTGAGGCTGGCCACAAACCCATATCCCCCTGTCTCAGCCTCCCAAGTACTGCTTCTAAGCCTCCAAGCATGTGCCACCACGCCCAGATTCAGAGAACTATTCTTTACTGAAAAATAAAATATTATGTGTTAACTGACATGATTTGCTGATTCAAGGAACTTTTCTGTCAAAACCTATTTTATTTCTTATGACTGCATCTATGTTCCAAGACAATTATGATTTGAAAATGCTATTAAATATGGGAAATTAGTCCATCTTCTTTAAAATTGTCTTTTAGCCAAGTATAATTGGCTTAGAGAAAAATGACTCCAACTACTAAGAATAGTTTTTTTTTAATTTTTAAATAATCTGAATCCTAATGTTTTCTACATATTTCTCTAAAATTTATCTTTGCTTTTTAAAAATGTAAATTGATATCACAGGAAGAAAAAAATCTTTCCAGCTGTACTAGTAAGTTTTATGATGTCAAATAAACCCTTTAAAGTGAATGGAAAATATATGAACCAAGATGACATTCCTACAAATGTCATATTTTACTAAAGAAAGTTTACAAATGAAATAACATTTTCTATTTCAAGTAGTAAAATGTGAATTTTTTTTCTGCCACATTTGCTGAGGTTTTCCACTCTTTTGGCAGATAATATTCTAAAGGATAGATACACCAAAAGAAAGAAATTCCAATGATAATTAAAATCAAGTGGTTTTTGGCCCAACTGAGAACTAAATTTAGGTTTTATAAAAATTAAATAAAAAATGTTCTTGGCTAACAAGGTTAGGTGATAATTCACAATTAGCTTAAAACAAAGCCCTTAACACTTTCATGTAACCAGAGGATTCTAGATTTCTCTGAGAAACTTCAGATGTCACCATTTCAGTAGACATTAGGCCAGTCCTATCAAATTCTCAGTATGGTAAGATCCTTTATTGTTTTCAGAGATAACTTTAATTCTTATGAACTTACAAAAAAAAGTGACAAAAAATTGGACAACAAAACAATGAAGTGTGCTTTTTTTCTCTGTGTTTCTGTGGTGCTGGAGTCCACACTCTAGGTCAAGCATATGGAAATGCTAGTAGTGGTTTGTGGTTGTTTTTATTTTTTATTTTGCTGGTAAATTATATCCTCACATCATAATATAAATCATGTTGACAATGGCATACATGCACATAGTATTTGGTGCCCACCCCGCCTCCTAATTTTCCTCCCTCCCAATGTCAAGTGCCCAGATTGACAATGGTATATTCACATGAATACACATAGTTGATGGTAGCATTTCTATTAATGGACCTCAGTCTTCTTCCTCCCCTACCCTTTCTCCCTGGCACATTATACTACAGAGCTATAGTAATTAAAACAGTATGGATTGGCACAAAAACAGGCACACAAACCAATGGAACAGAATAGAAGATACAGAAACAAATCTACAGTTATAGACAATTGATCTTTGACAAAGGGACCAAATACATAAAATTTTCATTATTCTAAAGTAACCAGGTAGCTTAGTTGCTACTTGTCAGTTATTTTTCTTTGAGTTTGAATATGCTGCCTCTTTATAAGTATTTAAATGTTTTGAATAACAGTATACTTACTATCTCAAACCATTGTCACTCTTTTATGTACAGCAGATATCACCTATCACATTTAACAAACTTTTTGAACACATTATACTTCTAGAAATATAATTTTCTGGTCAGATTCATCATTACTTTTTTCCTTAACAACAGCATTTAGAATCTATTTAGATACTCTAACTAGTTTAAATCTTTACCATTTTTTCTGGGATCTTTTTTCCTTTTCTCTCACCTTCTTTTTTACACCAATTTTCTCATACATTCTAAAATATTTATGGTTGAAATGAAATCTCTAACAAATTATATTTTTATAATTATGTATACATACAAATATGTTTTTTAACTTTATACAAAATTGTGTTTACTAAACTATTAGCACTAGTTTCAAATAATACATTTCAGAGTGCTTTGAAGTAATGTTCAACAAGACATTCTCTGTTGGGAGGCAATGAATTTGAGAAATAAAAAATCAATTTCTAATCAAAATTTAAATTATATGATAATATTTAAAAATTTTCTGCTCAAAATAAGAAATTCATTTATAGAAGTGAAAAATAACCTGTTTTAAGTACATGAGTTTTCAGCAGCTTTTATAAATTAATTGATAGAGATTTTGATCATTCATGGCTTAATAGAAAAATGAAAAAGGCAACTGCAAAAGTAAATTAAATATGTTAAAACTATAAAATTCCAAAGATTCAAAGGCTGTGTTTAATTTACTTCAAGGTATATTTTCTGCAAATAATTTAATATTAATATCTAAAGTAACTAATTAAATATAAGAAGTTTTATGCTATAATAGTTAAATTCTATCTGCTATTTATTATTATATCAGCCAATATAAAACCTGTTTATACTCACAACTAGACATAAAATACGTTGGTAATAAGTAAAAAGCTAGCTACTTTCTTACATAGATAAAAAAAATTATAAGATTTTTTTAGCTATTTTATTTTATTCATTTATTTATTTTTAATTGGTACATTGTAATCGTACATCTTGATTAATTTAGGATGATAGAGTTATACATGCACATATTACTTTTTGAGTCCTTCCTCAATTTTCTTATCCCACTCTCGCTACCTCCCCACGTTCCTATTCTCAACACATTGATTAGCTTTGATAAGATTGTGTATCTACGTCATGATCATTGAGGTGTTTTCCTCCTCAAATATTTGACTCCCCCGCTGCCCCTGGCAGTTAGGTCCCCTTCTTCACTCCACTAAGGTTTCTTCTTCTTTGTTTAGAGTGTTCCTGTGTCCCAATTGCTTTCTCGCTTTAGCGTTTGAGGAATAACATTTAACCATTCACTTTTTGTGACTGATTAATCTCCCTTAGCAAAATAATCTCCAGTTCCATCTATTTCCCTGTAAATGACATAATTTTGTTCTTTTTTATGGCTGACTAAAATTTCATTGTGTATATATTCTATACTTTTTAATTCATTCATCTGTTGATGGATGTCTCAGATGGTTCCATAGTTTGTCTGTTATAAATTGTGCAGCTAAAAACAAATATGCATGAATTACAACAGTAATCTGGTTCCAATTATTTTGGCTAGATAATCAAAAGTGATATAGCTGGGTAATATGGTAGGTTCATTCCCTTTCTTCTGAGGACCCTTCACATTGTTTTCTTTTTTTTTTAAACAAATTTTTTATTGAACATAAATGGTATGCATTTAAACTATACTTGGTTCCCTTTCCCCCCTGCCCCATTTTCCCTTCCCCCTCCCAACATTTTTACCTATGCCTATATGTTGAAGTTTTGCATCTATGCTTTCTTCAAGGAACTGCAAGGTCTCTGCTCTAATTTCTAGCTATTTGATCAGTCTTGATTTGAATCTTTTGCAGGGTAACAAAGTGGAATTTATTTTCAGTTTTCTGCATATGAATCAACAGTTTTGCTAGCACCATTTGTTGAAGATGTAATCTTTACTACAGTGTATATTTTTGCTTCTTTGTCAAAAAAATAATTGTCTATATGTGTGTGGTTTTGTTTCTAAATCTTCTATCCTGCTCCATTGGTCTATGTGTTTGTTATTATACGAGTATCATGCTGATTTTATTACTATAGCTCTGTAGTATACTTTGAAGTCAGGTATTGTGATGCCTCCTGCATGATTCTTATTGCTGAGAACTACTCTAGCTACTCTGTTTTTGTTGTTGTTGTTCCAAATAAATTTAAGGAATAATTTTTTATGTCTGTTAGAAATGCCCTTGGTAATTTTATGGGCATTGCATTAATCTATAGATCCCTTTAGAAGGATGCCCATTTTTTTAATTACTGGGGATTGAACCCAGGGGCATTCTATCTCCAAACTATGTCCCGCCCTATTTTTTGTTCTTTATTTTGAAACTGGGTCTCACTAAGGTACAGAGAGCATCACTAAGTAGCTGAGGCTGGCTGCAAACCATGATTCTCCTATCTCAGCCTGTCAAGTACTAGAAAAAAAATGACCATTTTGATAATATTTAATAATTAATCATCAATATTAATATTAAAATATAGCATTATACATTATAGAATATAAAATTATTATATATGTAGCATAATTTTTTGTTATATTCCCTTTTCCTTTCCTCCTTTTTCCTTCTACAAAGAACTTCAGTGTCAAGTTGACCTAAGAAATATGGATAATAATACCAAACTCTTAGTAGTTTTAGCATGAAAGAATTTGTCATGAAGTAAATATTCAAGAAAATTCTTATTTCCTTTACTCATGTCTCCATCTTAAATACAAAATAAAATGACCATCATTTTTATATAAATGCAATGTGGCTGTAGTGGTTTACTCTGATGTATTTTAAATGTCACTATAAAATTTCTGTACATTTTAAAAATCTTGGCAAATGTTTATTGTTCTTTAAAGGTTCTTATTGTAATAAAGTACCACAGTATACTGATATATCTAGTTATTTATGTGACAGACACCATTTTTCCTTGTTTATCTTATATAAAATATTGACTTTACTATGCATCTGACTATACCAAAAATATCAGATAAGTTATTATATTAGAAATCTACACTAAATTGTGTTTCTTCTCTTAATTGGATTGTTGTCTCAAAATAATAATTCAAAACATTACCAATAAAATTTACTCCTGACAGTAGAACATTTACTTTTTTAACTAAAATATTAAAAACATGAAAAATATAGATTGCATTCTAACAAAGAATTATCATGTCTATGAATCTTAATCTGACAGAAGATATTATGTTACAGATTGATGTTCTTTTTATTGCAAATTGAACTATTTAATTGAATAGCTGTGACCAAGAAATGAATAGCTAGATTTAAGAATGCAGAGATAGAAGTTTCAGCATTCAAAAACAATAGATTAACCCCTCAAAAAATTTTGTAGGTTCGAATGTCTCAATGTCATTAAATGAAAAACTTCAAAATTGAACATAAATATCACTTTTATGTCAAGAATTGTGTTAACATGTTTTTATTAATTATCAGGATCCATCAATAGAAAATTCATCAAGATGGATATGCAAGTTTTAAAAGTACATTTAAAAAACTTTAATTCACAGTGGTGTGCATAGAATCTTTCTACTAAATCAAGTCACACATATGAATATGGTCAATGTGATGACACCAATAATTAAAAGTTATTTTGATGGTGATTGCTAAGATCATGCATGACATTTTCCTTCTCTGAAAATTTCAGAATAGCTTCAGACAAGTGAACATTTTAACTTCCATATGGCCTTTTCCTTAAGAACAAGCAACATTTTGATTTTTTTAAACAACTATATATAAGTTTAATTCAGTGTACAAGTCTATGTATTGAAGAAAGCCTCAACACTTGAAAACATTTTACATATCCCAGAAATCCTAGATTTTAGTCAAATGCAGTTAGTTAAATGTGTGATTCTCATTGTCTCTCATAGAGAGAAATGTAGCCTATATTTGGAAAGAATAATAAAAATTATGTTATTTAAAGATAAAAATGTTTTTGACAAATGTAGGTAATACATAAAAGTTCTTATTTTTACCAACAATTTTTTTCCACAGATTCCTAATAGAAGTTCAAACTATGAGCCATTGATAATGTAATCATCTAATTAAAGAGGGGCAGGGTTGATGAAATATGAGAAATTCTGAAACTAGGATTTTTACCAAATGTTATAGTGACTCCCAGGCAGAAAAAATAAATCAAAGCCATTCTAGGAATAGGTAATGAGATAATATTTAAAGACCAAGAAGAGATAGTGATACACTACCAGGGTAGAAAAATGTATTATGCCAGTGTAATAGAGTATGAGTAAAAAACAAAAATAAATAAATAAATAAATAAATAAATAAATAAATAAATAAATAAATAAACAAATAATACACAGCTGTAGTCTTGCAGTCAAGTTCTTAGGATTAGTATAAAACCAAAAGGAAGAGTACAGTACAAAACTTCTGACAAAGTCTATTTATTCAGATGAAGAATCATTTATACTAATTTCTCAGAAAGATGGAACATGATTAAATGAGTGGAATCCTTATTCCACCGTGTAACTAGATATATGTGGAAGTTAACTGTCAAACAATGAAAGATAAATGATTTGCTGTTATATGATTACATCACGAGAGATAAAGGTTTGCTCTTAGGAATTCAAAGGCAGAAGACATTGTTAGAGTTTTAAACTTCAAAGAAAATCTGTTTAGAAAGAGAAACTCTGTGGCTCCATGGATATGTGAACAAAACAAAAGGTATTATAAGTTAAAAGAACATTTAGGAAACAATGATTAGATGTTTCTGAATAGCTATCAGGGTTTAATATAATGATTCAGCAAAGGTCTTTCTTTTGACTGTCTTTAGCATTCAAAGAGTTTAGTTTGGGGTTATTTGGTTCTTAGAATAAAATAGACTGGATATAGACTGTCGCTGCTCTTAATAGAGTTGATACTGGATACCTGGGTCTAATCAGGGCATCCTATTTTCAAAGGGATAGAGTAAGACTGGGTTAGTGTTCTAATGTCAGCAATTTAGTTGTCTGGCAGGCTAAACCACAGAAGGAGTGGCTGAAAAAAATGCAAGCTTTGATGAATTCTTTACATAAAGACCTTTTATTCTGGCTAAGAGCTCAAACCTTTCTGGTTTTATAAGGTCTATGTGGACTCTGTGCCTGGGAGAAAAAAAGACGAATCATTCAGCCTCAGGCCTTTAATGTCAACTTATAACTGGAAAACAGCATTTGCTAGTGGGAGTGAGCATTCAGCTTGGAACTACTGACCTAAAAATTGGCTAGTGAATAAAATTTAGTATATAAGCTACACAGAGGCATGGTGGGAAATTTCCATTAAGCTTTGTTAAATTCATAAGAGATTTCCTATTAAGCTATCTCTCCTACTTAAAGGTAGAATCAACTACACATTTTTTTTTCCAAAGGTGATAAAAAACTGTTGGGTATAAAATATGATAAATTTAGATTCATCTAAGGCTCCTCCACTTAGTTACTGTATGAAATTCTTTCACTATTCATTTCAATATTGTATCTCTACTTGAAAAAGTGCTATTTACTTGGAGTCAAGCACTGCTAAGTGGATAAAAACAGTGATTTATTAACCCTTCTAACATTATTAAGGCTCATTCTGAGCTCAGAATAGTTCAAGTTCTTTCTTATAGAGCTTGGGCTGTTTATCAAGCAGTTGGTGTGTTAAGTAAAAGAAACTAATAAAAAGAAATACAAAGTAAGAGAAACATTTACAATGATTGTATATAACAAAAAAGAGATACCTGTATACAGTAACTCTTTGTATTCCAAATTAAAAAAAAAAAGAAATTGCTTGTTTTCTCAAATGAATAGAAGTAGAAAATAGTTTACTTGTAAAGTACAATTAATTTATTTCATAAACCCATTTAAAATATCAGTACATAAAATGAAATAAAAATATAAAGTTATTGCTTCTTTCATCCGATTTTATGAGGCAATTTTCTTAAATATTTCATATGAACACTGGACATCCCTGTCTAGGCATCACAGCAGCGACTTCATGAGTCATCTAACACAGTTTAGTAAAGCACATCATCTTCCTTCCTGTCTGTTTTCTGAAAAACAGCATTTAAAAAATTCTCTATGATGCTGTCACTGAAAATTTTATCCCAAGCCATCACTTTAGAAGTGTTGAGGTTTCTCTCTCTCTCTTTCTCTCTCTCTCCCTTCCTCCCTCCCTCCCTCCCTCCCTTTATCTTTTTTAAATCAATCTCAAGGTAAAAGTTTTACTCATATAATATGCCATCCATGATATTTTTGTTTAAAGTAATTTCATTTATAATTGTTCAAATGGAGGTGGTAGCAGATGAATGGGTAAATAACTGGGTAAATGCAACAGTGGGAAGTTATTTAATGTTGAAATAAAAGAAAAAACTAGCAAGCCATGGAAAGACATGGAAGAATTGCAAATGCATATTACTAAGTAATAGCAAAAAGAGTATATATTATCTGATTCCATCTATATGACTTTCTGGAAAATGCCAAACTATAAAGACAGTGAAAGCTTAGCAGTTGAATTTGCAAGGAGGTTAGAACAGGCAGAGTGCTTGATTTTTAGCACACTGAAATTACTTTGTATGATACAATAATAATAATAGTTTGCCATTATTTGCTGAAACCATAGATTGATTGTACATCATTCAATTGTACATGTACTCCAATATAAACTATAAGCTTTGATGATTATGATGTGTCAAAAGAGATGTATCCATAGAGTTATCAGCAAATTCACCATACTGTTTGGGGACTTGGTAAGGAGAGAGGCTAGGCATGGGTGGAGGTAATAATATGTGAGCAATCTCTGGACCTCCCCCACACTTTGTTGTGAATATAAAACTACCCTAAAAACAGTCTTATTAATTAAAAAATAGATTTTTAAATTTAACTCTAAGTCCTAGTTAACATTGATTTAATTTTAAGTCCCCATACCTCTTTTTGAAATGTCTCAAGGTAAAAGTTTTACTCACATAATAATTCCATCTATGATATTCTAATGATTTTTAAGTGAAATAGTTTTGCTAGTCTTCAACACTGTATATTATGTCCTAAATTTATAAATACCAAGCAGTCTATCATAAAGTGATTACCCCCCCCTTTTTTAAAAAAAAGTCTAAGGTCATTTATTAAAATACTCAAAGTCAGAAGTGATTAAAGTGTTTCAAGGAAATATTTAATTCTCAAAAATATGTTTTTAAATAGTAATTGAGTAAATAGGAGAATGGAAATGAATGCTCCATTGCAAGAAATTAAAATTTAATTGTATATTTAGGAGTAAATTTAAATATACTAATCTTAACTGTGTGGTGCATGGTTATCTGCCATTTCATGAACCACTATCTGAGGTAGCATGCTTTACAGGAGAGGCAGACTTTTTAAATTGAATCTTAACAAATAAACACAAGAAATATTATCAGAAAAAATGTACTCAGGGATACAATGCTGCATAATTAGATGACAAAGCTACAAATAGTTTTGTAAGGATGGAACACTGGGTTCCAGGAGAAGGAGTCGCAGTAGAGAAGTGCCTTAAAAAAGGAGGCAACTCAGAGAGTACTTCATGGATCATACAAAGAAGCTTTCGCTTCATTTTCATACAATAGAAAATCCCTAAGGATTTACACAAAGAAGTAACAGGACCGGACCTGACTGATAAATAGACAGGAAAAGAAAGATATTTAAAACAGGATGTAGAGAAATACCTGGGAATTGTCCAGGTGAAAGATTATGAAAGGATCAAATCATTGTTTTAAGTAGGCATGAAGAAAGGAGAAAAGAAACTATGCATGTTTTTAAATTATTCTAGATGTCTAGAATGTAGGCTATTGAGATAAAAAAATGCTTTCCTCAACCGACTTTAGTTTTTGTTGTTGATTGGGGTGGTTTCTTGTCATCTGTAAAATGGTAATATTAATGGTTATTTCACAAAGTTTAGCAAAAAATCAAAAAAGGCTGTGCGTGTTAAAAAAAAACTTGTATATTATTCAATCAGTGTTAATATTTTTGAAAAGCATTATTTATTATGACCCTTATTACATTCTACTTTGTACCTTTGTTATTTAAAATAATATTTCACTTTATAATGTTGAAGTAATGTATAGATAATCATAACAATATATATTTTGTAGAATAAATGTGCTAAATAAATAGAGTTGACAAATATGTTTTGATGACCATGCTAATGGGAATTATGAAAAAATTATATAAAATAAATTCCAACTGAGGTGGGCCAATAATCATTTACAAGTTTACTTTCAGCAAACTTAAGGTTTAGCATAAGGTGTCATTAAAAATGTGCATCTGGACACATTTTATCATGTGTTAAAACTTCATAGAGCAAAAATATTAAATTAGATATTTTTCTAAAATGTAAAAATGGTACTGTCAAAAATATTTGTGTTATATTAAAATTTTGCCTGAGTGGTAGTTTTTTATTAGTATTTCACATTTTTTGCAATATATAATTAAAATGCAGGTTTATATGGTTATTGGGGCTATCAGTTTTAAGTTTCTATAGTTACTAGAAAACATTACTCATAGTGCTAATATATTTACTTGTTACTATTTATCTGAAGTTTATCATTTGTAGTATTTTATTAGTGAATTTTTAACTATTAAAGCCTTGCTATTTTAGAATATTAAAAAACAGTTTATACTCTATACTGAGTATTATAGTGAGAATATCTCTCCTTTTATTTCCAAATACCAGAAATCTTTATTTCTTCTTCAATAGATATTCACTGACCACCTATTCTATTTCCTTTGTGTTTTGGTAATAAGAACCATCTTTGTCAGTTTTTGCTGCTATGACAAATTACCATAGACTCGGATCCTAAATGCCAAAATTTTATTTCTGACATTTATGAAACATAGTAATTTCAATCAAGGCTCAGCAGAGTTAGTATCTGGTGAGGGTATTCATCTTTGTTTGCTGATGGATATTTTCTTTTAAATTTTATCCTCAAATGAGTGAGATTGAGACACAAAGTGAGAGCATGTCCTAAGACTCTTCCTTTAAGAGAATTAATCCCATTCATGAAGGCCGTACCCTCATGGCCTAATTAATTCCCAAAGGAATCACTTCCTACACTTCCTCATACCATAAAATTGGGGGTTAGGGTTTCAACATACATGACTTTGGGGAGATACCAACATTCAAACTCTAATGAGTATAAGCACTATGTCATTAAAAACTTCATATAGTATATGGTGTCTCTATTTTATAGATGAGGATGCTAAGAGATAATGCCCACATGACAAGAGAAGAGATCACAGCACAGGTTAGTATAGAAGCCATCCAAGGCCGCACAAGAGATGCATGGGTTTAAACCACCTTCTGAATCCAAAGTCCATATTCTGAGTGTGTGTGTGTATGTGTGTGTTTATTAGTATGTTATAGTCTCCCATCATAATGTTGATAATGACTCCCTCTTTTATTTCAATTACTTTCTATTCTGCACATATTTGAGAAATGACCCTTTACTTTCTGTGATTGTCTAATCTCACTCGATATAATGTTCTATAGGTCCTTTTATCTACTTGCAAATGATGCAATTTTGTTCTTTATCACCGAATAGAATTCCATGGTATATATTTCCCATAATTTTGTAGTTCATTCATCTGTTGTTAGACACGTAGGTTGTTTCCATAATTTGGCTATGGTAAAATGTGCTTCTATGAACATAGGTATGCTTATTTTACTGTAATTTTCTGGTTTCAACCCGTTTAGAAAGATACCAAGTAGTGGTACAGCCATCTCATAAGGATATCCATTTCTAGTTTATAGTGTTCTTCAAACATGAAGAGTAATTACTCATCTTTTGTTTTGAAGATCGATTCAGTGGTGTGAGTGGTGTGTTGAACTTTCCCAGTATCACTGTATCTGCATCTCTTTGAAAACTTATGTCCTGAAGAGTCTGTTTTACAAATGTTGGTACACCAACATTTGAGGCATGAATGTTTACTATCATTATATCTTATTGGATTTTGTTTCTTTTATTAATAAGAACTGTCCTGCTTTGTGTCTTGTGATGTGTTTTAGCTTAAAGTCTGTTTTATCAGATATCAAAGTAGCTACTCCTGCTTGATTTGGGTCTTCATTTGCATGT
Organism: Muscardinus avellanarius; assembly: GCF_963383645.1. Lineage (NCBI taxonomy): Eukaryota > Metazoa > Chordata > Mammalia > Rodentia > Gliridae > Muscardinus > Muscardinus avellanarius. Next base: position 178,385,513 of record NC_137787.1, read on the forward strand.
TATATCTTTTTCCATCTTTTCTCTTTTAGCCTATGGATATCTTTTGCTATAAGGTAAATTCTTTGCAAGCAGCATATAGTTGGATTATGTTTTTTAATCCACATTGCCAGTCTATGACCTTTAATTAGGGCGTTAAGCTCTTTAGCATTCAGTGTTATTGAAATATAAAAAAAAAAGTTGAATGAGAAGTATCATACTTGTCTGCATGTTAACTAATTAATGATCCTTGCTTCATATTTTCATATATCATGCCATTTTATTTGAGAGGTTGTGAAATTTTGCACCTCTAAGACATCATTACAATTTAACTATCTATTCACTGTTTCTATCTTTCCATTGTTTTGTTGTATCAATGAAGGAGTTTTAACAAATTCAGTTATTGTCTTTCATCATTTGGTGAATTTTTAAAAATACTGTTCCAAAACCTTAGTAACATTGATTGTCACAATTAATATTTGTCTTACACTTTATTCCTGTATTTGTCCCAACTTTTCATGCCACAGGAAGCAGATGTCATAAACAAAGAAAATCGGTGGCAATCAAAGTTCTACCAATGTTCTATGCTAGACATCAAACTGCTAGCGTCTCTAAATATGACCTTGTCATCTTAAAGCACTTTATTTTTACTTTACCCAGAATAATAAAAGTTATAGTAAGGACAATTTAGATGACCCAAGATTACTGCGTCATCTGTTAGCTGGGTCAGATTTAGTATTGAGTAAAACTAAATAATAAAAGCTTAACTTTTGCTTTCAATTCTCTGACTTTAAATAAAATAACTTTATTTAAAAGATCTTTCATTCTAAAACAGAAAAAAGCATCTTTGCAAATGCATTAAAAAGTTTATTTTTTAGTGCTCTCCAAGATACATTGGTACTATAAAGCATAATTTGCAAATCAGATAACATTCAAAGGCATAATTCATGCAATCAAAATTACTTCTCTAATGTCAAATGTGTATCAAGCTCTAAATATAAGACACTGTGCTATCATAATTTTAATTTTCCTATTTTTCTTCTTATTTTCTGTTTTCTGTACTTGACTACATATTTGGGAAAGTGACACTTTGGTTATTACAACTTCAAAGGCAAGAACCTACTATGTCTAGTACATAATAGGCTTTCACAATTGATTATTTATTAAAAAGTTGCGTTTCAAAATTGCAGTATAATTGCAATTACACTGTAAATTTACAATAGATAAGAATAAAAGTATTAAAGTCTGATGGCCACTGAGAATTTTCTTTAGGATACTTAAACTGTTATTCTTTTTTAGTATGAATATTTACATGTTTTGCCTTCTAATGCAGAAAACTACAACACATTTTTCTCGGAGAAAAATCACCCATGTTTTTCTGCAACGTTAACCTCAACGTTACTTAGCTTGATAATATTTTTCATTTTTTTATATTTTGTTTTGGGACAATTCTCAGAAAATAGATAACAATATATCAAAACAAACAACTATATTTTAAAGTTGTACATTCAAAAAAAGCCATGACCACATACAGAAGATGAAAATTTATTCACAGGAAGACCAAAGATATAAAGTCTTATGTAGATCTGTCAAAAGAATGGTAGCTGACTGAAAATGGGATTGAAGTTACAGAAATCTAGGTCTACGCAGTTTAAACAGTTTTTACTGTGAAGGCAAAAGTATAGCACAGATTGAATGTTTATGCATTTTTAATAGTTCATGCAAATTGATTTTTTCTCTAAGACTTAACAATTAGATGTGTAGTTTTCTTGCCTTAAAGAAAATAGGAATATAACATTTTGAGAAACAAAAGAGGCTCTGTACCCCCATGATACCAGGTAAAGATAAAGATGCAGGTGAATGTCTAACAAAATTATTAATAAAGTAGATACAAATCTGCATATGTAGATACAATATCCTAAATTACTTCCTATCATGAATCACAGGTCAATTGCCACAAGTATTGTGACTTAAATGACAATATTTTTTTTCTTAAACATTAACTGGACTAGAAGGGAGAAGATATAAAATCATGAATATAAGTAATCTGTTATAAAAGGAAAATATGACGCCTATATTAGGAATGGCTTTATTGGTGTAGTCATATAGGTCCCTGAGCACAGAAGAGTCTCACACTTTCCTTAATGTGCTTGCATCAATTTGTGTTTCTTAATTTATCTTTGAACCTGTGTTTTGTAGATTAAATCTAGTAGACAAATTCACGAAGGCGATATGTACAATCTTCACATCTGAGAACATTTGTTAACCTATTTACAATCCATTTAGCTATTGTGATACAAGATCAGTAATTGAAGCGGGACCCATCCTAGTTTCAGAAAGAATTCAAGGGAATCAAAGACAAAGAGCTGCATCTATGACTGGATGAAGAGACACTGACATCACTCCAAAACATGTGCTTTCTGTTAGAATGCAAACATATTTCACATGGTCCCAGAAATAAAGCAATAATTTTCTAGAAAACACAAACATGCCCAAAGATTATCCTAACTGTTCTTACTCATGTGACTTCCCAAACCAACCATTTAAAATGAAACTATGGTCATAGAAGTATAAGAAAAATTGGATTTCTCATATGCTTATTTTCTTTCACTACTATATTAGGGAACCAAAGTTACAGTGTTTCTGTAGAATAAGTAACAATGAGTAAAATAAAAGAGCTGCATTTGTTTTTTGTGACATACTTTCACTATTTGGGTAACAAAAAATACAGGTGTATTTAGAATCCATTAAATAAAAGTTTTGTAGGTCCAGCAATTCTGCATATAAGTTGAAATTCTCTTATATTTGTATTTAAACACTACCCATGCATTATACAAATATGAAGAGTTAAAAAGATCATTGGCTAACAAATAAAAATATTAATGTCAAAAAACAAAACAAAATCCTCCAAGTTGGGCATGGTGGTTCAAGCTTGCAATCCCAACATTCTGGAAGCTGAGATAGAAGGATCATGGTTCAAGGCCAGTCTCAGCTACTTAGTGAAGCCCTTTGCAACTCAATGAGAATTTCAAAGAATAGCCCTGCGTGGTGGCACACACTTGTAATCCCTGTGCTTGGGAGGGGGAGATAGGAGGATCACGCAGGTTTGAAGCCAGCCATGCTGGTTTAAGAGACCTTGTTTTCAAATAAAAATATAAAAATAGGTCTGGGACTGTAACCTGGAGGTAGAAGGGTTTCCAGGAACCTCAGTACTACCAAAAATAAATAAATAAATAAATAAATAAATAAATAAATAAAATAAAGAAGTCATCACATTTACAACATTTATAAATAACAGTACTTGTATCTATTGAAAACATATGAATTTTTATTTTTTTTTAATTTGGAACACTTGAATTGTTTTCTCTGAGCATGAGAACTTATCAATAGTTAATAATTTTCTGATGACATAGGTGAGTGTAAGTATTTAATTTTGTTTGAGAAAATATTTTCACATTTTGAAGATTAGCATAACTTCATGAACCAGTGTTTCTCATACTATAATAAGGTCTTGTATGGCAAAATGATTAATTCAAACTACAAGAATGACCAATGGATTTTTATATACTCAAAGAATTGTTAGTATAATTTTAGATGTATTCAAAGCTTAATAACCATCATTTTTGGCCAAGTTTTGCACTAAAACCTGGTGTCTATAAGGAAACTATTTAGTTCACTTTTTAATTAAAATTCTTATGTGAATGATTTTGTTTATTTTTTGAGACATGTATTTTGGCATGCAGCTAGGTGTTTCATACATATTCCCAGACTACAATTAATATATATGCAAAATAAAAATTAATCAAATTAGGAAATTATACTCTTCGGCAAGAATATTTTTAAGTTGAACTGAAAAAATGCCTGTATTTAACAATAGCAATAATATAGTACTGTTAGTGCATGGCATTGAGAAATAAAATTTATTAAAAATGAAAAAAGTAATAGGAATTGGGAGGCTGACACAGGAGAATTGCAGGCTGAAGGACGGTATTGGCAACCTAGTGAAGACCTCAACAATTTAGTGATATCCTATTTCAAAATAAAAAATGAAATAAGGCTGAGAGTTTGGCTCAGAGATAGAAAGACCATGGGTTCAATTCGCAGTACTAAAATAAAGAAAAAAATAAATGAAAAAATAAATATGGAAATGAAAATCAAATCTACATTGAGATTCCATATTACTACAGTTAGAATGCAATCATAATGAATAAAACAACAAGGTGGGATTGCAAATTAGTGCAACCACTTTGGAAAACAATATGGAGGATCCTCAGAAGAATGAGCATGAACCTACCATATGATCCACCAGTACCACTTCTGAGCCTCTAGCTTTTTCATATTTTTAGTTTTGAACCAAGTACTCAGTAGGTTTCAGAGTTTCCCTAAGTTGCTGAGACTGGTTTTGAACCTGTAATCTTCCTGACTCAGCCTCCCAAGTATTAGTATTACAGCCCTAGTGGTGGCAGTCACTCTCTTCAGTTACTATTCATTCCTTTGATGTTTTAATATGCTTTTACAGTTAACTTTAAGTCCCCATACCTCTATTTAAGTAGTGTTTATATAAAACTTTTCTTGTTACTATAACCCAGTGGCAGAAAACTCTCTTCATTGTGACAAATTTTGTTATATATTGCAAGATATTCAACATTTTTGTTTTTCCATAAATAATTATCTTTTCCCTCCATTAATTCATAGTGACAGTCAAAATATTTCTACAGTACAGATCTCTCTTCCAGGGGACTCAGTTTATCTAGAAACAACTGTGGTTTCAGTAGAAGAGAAATTAGTTCAAGATATATATATATACATATATATATATATATATATATATGTATATATATTAAATGTATCTATTTAAGATAGATGTAACTCAGTGGTAGACTTGACAGGACCAGATTCTTGACTTTATTTGGAATTCCTTCTAAACAAGATTTCTGCCATAAATGTTAGAAGAATAAAGGTATTATTTGCTAAATAAAAGTGTTTATAAGAAGAAATGTATTTAGAAATTAGAATCAGATTTACATTCATCAGATGTTATTTTTGAAATTTATGTAATTTTGAATTTAGGTAATTTTGTAATTTTGAATTTAGGTAATTTTATAATTGAATATTATAATAAAAATTTTGTAATTTTGAATTAATGTAAGAAGTATGTAAAATGCTCTTAACATTTTAATATGTAGTTATAAAAATCAGGTATAAAGTCTAAACTTAGAATTTGTTGGCATAATTTTATCATTTATGTCCTAGGAATGCATGGAATCTTCAAGAAAGGTTATTAGATAATAAGAAAATTATATGCTTTCATCATTCAAAGAAAAAATATGTGCAAGATAATTAAAACTAGAAAACAGAAAGACAGCCAAAACCAGATAATGCATAATACTTTTTATAAAAAAAAATCCAAGGCTAATAAAATTAAAGAATACAAAGAAATAATACTTAAAATATGTAAAGTAATGCTGAGGAATCCATAGGAAAGGTGGTTTATGGCATATGTAATCTAGAGATCACTTTTGCAAGTATGTCTTGGAGTGCCTGGAGTTGAGTGAGGAGGAAGAAAAGATAGAATAGATCAAGAAAGATGCAATAACAATGATAAACACAAGTTTTAAATATATTTTTTATTTTTTAGTACCAGGGATGGAACCCAGGGCTATACCCCAAGAACTCCAAGCTATGTCCCCAGCCCTATTTTTTTTAATTCTTTATTTTGAAACAGGGTTTTACTGAGTTGCACAGAGCCTCACGGAGTAGCTGAGACTGGTCGCAAACCACAATCCTCCTGTCTCAGCCTCTAAGTTCTGAATTCTGGTATTACAAGCATGTGCCACCAACCCCGCCTCATGTCTTACTCCTAATGGCTAGTCTTTCTGAACCTCTGAATGATTTGGACATGTTAACTTTAAAAATATATATCTTTAACAAAATTGTTTCAGTAGATTCAGAAAAAATGACGTGGCCAGTTTCTCTAAACAACTCTACAATTCTTTGTTCTACAAAAAACATCTTTAAAGAATGAAGAAATGAATGTACAAAGACAAATCATATTAATACAACAATAAACAGTTACAGTGAAAATAATATTTTTCAATATATATAAAAATAATTAGTAAACGATGGTATTAGTATTCTATTTTTCACAATGATCATCATTATTTGGGTTTATTATTTTTTTCTCTAATAGAATGATACTAGGCACCGCAGCAGAAAGAAAGCATACTGTTCAATATGTTAACGCCAAGCCATTGGTTAATTCATATAAATGAAATATTTCTTCATACTCAGTATTGTCTCTAACAAGAAGAAAAATGAAATTTGCAGTCGACATGCTCTAATAAATATCAGTGCAATTACTTACAGAGTTTGCAAAGTGTCTATGACTAAATGTGTGAGTATAAATTAGGCCAAATAATTTTAAAACTTAAATTACATCTTTGAGACAGCTCATTAATTCTCACAGACCAACTGAATTGAGGTTACAGCAAAGCAATCCTCCTCTGTTCTTTCTAAGAATTAATGAGCTATTTAGAATTAGAACAAATCTGGCTTTTAGAGAAATTTGAATCACAATATTAAAATTTACCCTAGCAGAGGATGTTATGGATCCATATATTTGAAAATTTAAATAAGGATTGAAGTATAACTACAATTTAAAGAGTTTTTATGTATCAGGAACAACATTGTTAATTAGTGTAACAGTAAAGATGAACTTGATTCAAGACTATGAAATAAAATGATCTCTAATATTTTATATTTATAGAAATATTTATTGTATTACTGTACAGTGAAATTTTCTGTTTATTTGAAATGATTACCACATTTATACACTGCTGTCAGGAATACTAATATTCAATGGGCACATAATGATTATAGGGCCATTAGTGAACTGTTTGAATAGAAACTACTCTTGTTTGTAATTCTACTGAATATAAATTGGAAGTTAATCGTTATCATTCTGCTTTCTAAGGATGTGATAATTTTAGCTGTTATACCACAGATCTACTTATTTGAAGCAATAAATCACTGTAGAAAATTACAAATAGCCCTTGTGTAACATTACCATACAATGACTATTTTTTTTCTTATTGTATGGTATTGCATTATTAAGTATTGGAAGGAATTATTTTGCCTGTATTTTTTAAGCACGCAATTTATGTCAGGAACAATGCATGTAATAAAGGATAGGTCTAATAAAAGCAAACTTTCTGGAAATATATAGTCTGAGAAGAATATGTTAATACCCTATAATTTAATCATTAAATAACATGTTTATAAAGTGGGTTGAGAACATGGGGAGAAGGATCATTCCTAGTTTCATAGACAATATAGAAATTTAATAAAAATTAGATGGTTATTTTTCATCAAAGTTAAATAACATTTTCTTCGTTGTATTAAATGCATCCCGGATATGCAAATGAGTGACACAAGCATTAATGAATTAAATAACAAATTAAGTAAAATAATATGCTTCAATTAAGTAAGGCTGGTGAAACATATGCAAGGCTTCAGCTTTGGATGGTATTCTGTTTTTATTTGGAATGTTTCCAAAGGCTCATGCCTTGAAAACTTTTTTCTCAATTCAGTAGTGTGTGTGTGTGTGTGTGTGTGTGTGTGTGTGTGTGTGTGTGTGTTTATGTTTCTGGTGATAGAACTTAGAATAACTTTGAATACACCCCCAGCTCAATTTTACTCTTTATTTTGAAACAAGGTCTCATTAAACTGTGGAGGGCCTTACTAAGCTGCTGGGACTGGCTGTGAACCTTCAATTCTCCTATCTCAGCCTCCCAAATACTGGGATTACAAGGGTGCTCCACCATGCCTGGCTCAATTCAGTAATGTTAAAATGCAATGTTCAATTAAAAAAATTTATCAGATATGGTGGCACATGATTATAAACCCAATATGTGGGAGGCTGAAACAGAAAGATCACAGGCTCACAAGTTAGCCTCAGCAACTTAAGTGAGGCTCTCCATAACTTAGTGAGACCCTATTTCACAATAAAAAAAAAAAAAAGGGCTGGTGTATAGCTCAAAGGTAGAATGCCCCTGGATTAAATTCCTAGAAACACGCACAAACACACAGACACACAGACACACACACACACACACACACACACACACACACAATTATTGGTGCAATATGATTGTAAACAATAGAAAGACATTTAGTAATACATTCATATTAGCTAATAGCGAAATACTGTTTCCTTCCCCTTCCTCCCCTTTGTATCCCATTTTACCTTCTTAGATCCACTTCCAACCCAATATTGTTCTCTCTCCTATCTTTATAAGGTCTCTTTTCATTCTGTTTTTCTTTCATTTCCAGATTACAGATAGAACCCTTAGGAAGTGATTAGATTATGAGGGCTCAAATTTCAGCAGTGGATTAATCTATTAATTTTTCCATATCTGACTGGACTTCTGATTGGGAGGTTGTAGAAACTGTAGGTCTACTTGAATGAAGTAGGTCCTTGGGTCCTTACTCTTTGGAACTGTATCTTATCCTCAGCCTTTTTCTTTCTCTCTTCTTTCTGCTATGAAAACAGCAGTTTTCCTCTGCCACTTCTTTCTGATCATAGATCTTTCTGTCTCAAAACAGCCTAAAAGCAACAGAACCAATTGACCTTGACCCGAAACATGAGACCTTGAGCCAAAATAAACTTTTTCTCCATTAAGTTGATTTATTACCTATTTTGTTAAAGTGCAAAAAACTGCTAACACAGATAAAGAAATGTTCACCAAATTAGAATAAATGAAACTGTTTTAAAATACAAACAATGGAAAATCTCACAGAATAAAAACAGAGTGCACTGGAGTTGCAAGTCAAGTCTGAGAAGTCCTACTAATCATTTCGTGCATGGGCTTGATAATTATATACAGTAAGATGCAAGGGAGAAAATAGGTTCTCAAATTTTGGAAGAATAGTCTGTTGCTTCAGGGAAATTTTTCTAAGAAGATTGTCAAAATAAATAAGAAACTAATAATCCCACAAAGACAAACCACATTTGTTTTCTTGGCAAGAAATGGTATATGAACAACGTGATATCTACATATATCTGTCATTCTGAGATGATACCTAGTTTCATTAACTTGAATGTTTACTCACACCTTAGCTTTAGGCATTCTTGTGTGGGTTTGACTCTATCACCATAGTCACATGATTATAAATTACATTCTATATTTTTTTATTTTCACCTTCTATAATTTTCTAACTTTTTGTAGTTTATTTTTTACTCCTCCATTAAACTTGAAATGAACATGATGTTTAAGAAAGATAGAGGCTGTAGCTTAGTAAAATATGTGTTCTACTTGTGCTAAATTACCCTGGGTTCAATCCCAAGCACCACATGAAAGATAAGCCAACTACCTACAATATTAATTATCTACTTGCTTAACACAACAATGTTAAAATACATCAGTTTTGACTAATATATGCTATCTCAATTCTCTTATATCTGTTTATAGGAAGTTTATAGCTCATTTTTTAGTATATCACTCAATTTAGAGGAAACAGGAACTAAATATTTTTGTAGCAAAATTACTGATATGTTACTTAATGCTGAATTCATTGAAAATAAATTATTTTATTTCAATTCAAAATACATATAATTTTTCCTTAAAATTTTCATCTCTACTACAAATATATTCCAAACAACAAATAATTATATCATACAATATGACAAAATAATTACAATAATTTTACTCAGTATTTTATTTTGCATTTAACTGTATTTACTATGCAATACACACATATAAATTATTTTCAAGTGATTTGGCCAATATTTATATGTGTTGACATATGTATGGTATATATCAATAGCTGTAAGAAATCTGAAAGTAAGTTTTAGAATTAAAAATATCAAGGCATAAACACCTTATGAATTTTAAAACCACAATGTCAGCTGAGTGTGGTGGTACACACATGTAATTCCAGTACTCGGGAGGCTGAGACAGAATAGGCAGTTTGAGACTAGCCACTTAACAAGACACTTTTTTTTTTTTTTTTGCATTACTGGAGATGGAACCCAGAAGCATCCCCAAGCTATATCCCCAGCTCTATTTTTTATTTTTTATTTTGAAACAAGCTCTCACTGAGTTGCAAAGGGCCTTACTAAGTAGCTGAAATTGAACAAACGTTGTAATCCTCCTGTCTCAGTCTCTCAAATGCTGGGATTACAAGTATATGCCACCACTTCAAGGTTAACAAGATACTTTCAAAAAAATAAATAAATTGATCAAAAAGTGTAACTCAGAAGTAGAATGTACCTGAGTTCAATCCCCAGTATCACAAAATAAAATAAGTAAATAAATAATTGTAAAAGAAAAAGGGAAAGAAAAAAAAAAGTATTGTCCTACAATACATTACATACACAGCAGCACTATCATTTCTAAAAGAAATAAGTATAATTCAATAGAAAATTTAAAATGAAGCTGAACTATCATTTAATGTATATCATCACACTTTCAAATCAGCTCCTGTACGTATTACCTTCACAATGCCTCTCATAACAACTGATGCTTGCTGGTCCTCTTCCATTTCCTTCTCTTTTATCAACTTTTATTTGCTTCTTGCTTTTCTAATTCACAAATCAACCAATATATGTCTAGTGTATTTTTATTATGTATTTGTAATATTTTATAAAATCTAGATTAATATTCTAGTTTTATATTTTTAAATATCAGTAATTTATTCAAAGTTCCACACCAAAAATCTTGAAGTATATTTCAGGTTTCATATTCTTCATTCTTTCCACATTATTAGATACAGGCTGAATAGTTTTGTTTGGCAAAAATAATGTATAAGGCATGCAACACAGAATTTTTTATTTCAGTGCTTATACAGTATGCCATCTAGATGAGAGGTGCATAACTGATTTTTCTTCATTCTGAAGTTGCATTTTTTTCTTTTTATTTGAAAATAATCTCTCAAGTAGTATATTTAAAAAAAAAACAAGTAAGTGACTTATTCTTTTTCAGCTATTCATTCAGTTATTTTAGCATTCACTGATGATTCTAGCAAATTTTATATTAGTGAATATTGCAAAATAGTGATTTTCTAAATCAGTGTTTTTGTATTTAGTAATTATTGACTTTCTCCAAATATAAGATTTCATTTTATCTTCTTCCTATAGCTCTTTAATAATCAGTATGTACTCATAACCTCTCCTTTAGAAAGACCAGTGTGTTATTATTAACATTACCTTTTATTTTTTATTATAATTATTGTTTTTGTTGTTGTTGTTGTTATTATTATTATTATTATTATTATTATTATTATTATTATTATTTGGTGGTACTGGGGCTTCTGGAAGCCCTTCTACCTCCGGGCTACACTCCCAGACCAATTTTATACTTTTTTTATTTTTTGGAAACAGGGTCTCTTAAGCCAGCGGGACTGGCTTCGAACCAGTGCGATCCTTTTGTCTTCACCTCCCAAGCGCAGGGATTACAAGTATGCGCCACCACGCCCGGCTGGCTAACATTATCTTTTTAGCATACAAAGAATATAAGAATTGTCAAGGGGTAGTTTTTTTCTAACATTTCTTTTGATTGTATGACTGAAGTAATTTTATACATTTACAGGTGGAGAACATTTTCAACACAGTTTCAATTCAAATAAAATTGAAATAGTTTACTGGCACTACTTATAGTACTCATATTACTATCTGACATACAATATTTGGTCAAATTAGTGATATTTCAGTCCAATGACTTGTATAAGAATTTTCTTAGAGGAATTTGGTACTTGAGAAGTACTCAATCTCAGTGTATGTTTAATCTGCTCTCCTCATTTTCTGACAGACTTTCTTAACCCCTCTTTCTAAACTACCCTGATGTTGGAGTAATGTGAAGGGTTACTACTAATGACAATAATGACATTATTGTGTTAGTGGTTAAATAATAGGTAATTATTTTTTTATTTTTTGTGGTACTAGGGATGGAGCCCAAGGGCGTTCTATCCCTGAACCACATCCACACCCTATTTTTTACTATTATTCTTTATTTTGAAACAAGGTCTTACTGAGTTGCAAAGGGCCTAAGTACTTGAAGCTCTGTTTAAACCATGATTCTCTTGTCTCAGCCTCCTGAATCCTGGGATTACAAGCTTGAGCCACCACACCCAGCTGAATAAAAGGTAATTCTAATTAATTAATAAAAGGTAATTCTAAGTAGGGTAGTAAGTTTCTTTATGTCTTGGTACCTACTGTTTTGCCTTTGCTAAGAAAAATCCATATTTTAAACACAAGGCACCTGAACAATATCACTTTCATATTTCAAGTTATACATGCTTTTGAAAGACAAACTACATGGTATGCCATGTAACTATGAAAAAAGTAGTATGAAAATCAGGCTTCCAGGCCTCAGTATTTAAATGACATTTTCATTAATGTTTTCTCATTTTCTTAGCTCATTTGTTTACTTCCAGTAAAGGTGCACTTCAATATGAGTAGTTTGAGAATTTACATTATTGAATAAATATATGTTTAAAATTGTAGTGACTGTATTTTTTACTCTAGTCAATTTAAATTATTATTATTATTATTATTATTATTATTATTATTATTATTATTTGCAGTATTTCGGGTGGAACCCAGGGACATTCTATCTCTGGGCTACATCCCCAGAACTATTTTTTATTCTATATTTTGAAACAGGGTCTCATCAACTTGCAGAGAGCTTCACTAATTAGAGGAGGCTGTCCAGGAACCACGATCCTTTGTCTTCGCCTCCCAAATGCTGGGATTACAAGCATGCACCACAATGGCTGGATCAATTTAGCTTTTCAACTAAGTCCTTTATAACTTGCAGGGTAAAATGAGTGTTGCAAGCTTACATGTACAAACTTCTGCCATTTTTATTCCAAACATTTGCTGCTTTAGAAAGACTAGTACTTGAGATATAAGAGAACTCAAAGACATGCATTTATAGAAAAAAAAAAAAAAAAAGAAAAAGAAGAAGCAATCCTAAATGTTATTTTAAGGGCTGGAATGTAGCTCAGTGGCTTGCCTTTCACCTGTGTTTCTGAAATAGTAACCGGCCAGTTTATTTTCACAGAAAATTTAGGAAAATCTCTTGACAATAGTGATAGATTTATTATAAATTTATATTATATATAAATATTATATATTTCTTTTAGAGAAAGAGACTGTAAAGCAGAGCCTAAATATGGATGTAAGTAATATGTGAATGATTCTTTATATATTTAAATATATAAATAAAATATAAATATATTTATATAATACTTGTGGGCTGTATTAATGTTTAACATATTCTTAAATTTATTCTCCTTTTATTCAAATTATACTTAAAATGCTTTATTGTTTGAATATAATTTTACCAATTTTTTTGGTGCTGGGAATCAAACTCAGGACCTTGTGCATCCTAGACAAGTACTCTGTTTCTGGGCTACAACCATAAACCTCAATTTCACTTTATAAATAAACTCTTTGGAGCTGGGTGTGGTGGCCAGTGCTTGGGAGGCTGAGACAGAAGCGAAGCCAGCCTCAGCTACTTAGTGAGGCTCTCAGTAACTTATTGCGATCGTTTCCAAATAAAATATAAAATAGGTCTGGGAGTATAGCCTGGAGGTAGAAAAGCCCCTGGGTTCCACACCTAGTACCATAAAGTAAATAAATAAATAAATAAATAAACTCTTTCAAACTGTATTCTGGATTTTACATTGAAGCTTAGTCAACTGGCAGATATTTTTCTTGCTCTTTTCAGTGATATTGATAGCCTGAAATCAGCCATGATGAGTGTGTACCACACCATCGATATTCAATAAAATAAATGGCATTTCTTTTTTGTCTTTTTATACCTGGCTTAGAGAATATTACTGATATTGACTTGGAAAAGAGAAATTAGAAAGATAATACTTTAAACTTCAATCAAATAATTTGTTTATATGTTATTCTTAATTTTGAAAAATGTTGTAATTTTTTTCAGGTCTCTAAAGATTATAAAGCCTAATTGAAAAAATAATTTTAATTCAAATGGCATATAACAAATAAACACAAATGACATTAAAAAACTGCACTTCCCAGCGAGGCCGGGATCGGAGCCTGCCGAGGGGTAGGCCGGTGATGGGGCCAGCGGTCCGCATCGGAGCCTGCCTTGAGGCAAGGCCGCTACTGGGGCCTCTGAGGCCGGGATTGGAGCCTGCCGAGTGGTTAGGCCGGTATCAGGACCAGTGAGGCTGGGATAGAAACCTGCCATGAGGCAAGGCTGGTGCTGGGGCCTCCGAGGCCAGGATAGGAGTCTGTCGAGGGGTTAGGCTGATGCCAGGGTCAGTGAGGCTGGGACGGAGGCTGCCTTGAGGCTAGGCTGGTGCTAGGGCCACCTAGGCTGGGATCGGAGCCAGCCTTAGGGGTTAGGCCTGTGTGGGGGCCAGTGAGGCCAGAATCGGGGCCTCCCATGAGGCAAGGCTGCTGCTTGAGCCAGCGAGGTCTGGATCAGTCCACTGGGTATCCTGGCCACTACTGGGGCTGTCAAGAGTGGGATCGGTACTTATAATGCGGCATGCACAGAGAAATATCACAGAAAATTAAAATCAGATGCTTCCCCTAATCAGCAAAAACTAGGAGAAAAGGGGCAACAGGAAGTGGTCGAGTTATAGAAAGGGCCCTATAGCGAAGCAATTAAGGTGACCAATCAGAGGGTATGAAATAGGGGAGGATGGAGCCTCTTTAAAATGCAGGAGGTAAATAAACAAATGTATCAAAGTTAATCACCAAAGAAGCATGGGATGAGGGAATGGGAAGGAATGGGATGGGGAGTGGATGAGGGCTAATTGGATGATGTGTGCTTGTATATCCTCTCAAATTTCTTATTCCAATTTGATATATGATTACAATGCACCAATAAAAATAAATTTTAAAAAACTGCACTTCCATATGAACTTTCTATAAGTTTATAGCATTTAAACTTTTGAATTTTGTACTTAAAAAGTTACTATGAGAGATGATGGGTACTTCTTTTAAAGTTTGTATTTTTATATGTATATATATTCAATAGTCTTAACATTTTAACTAGTATTAAAACAAAGGGTATTTTGTTAGTTTTATAAATGTTTCCATTTCCCTTAGTTAATTTTTCAATAATTGGTTTAAATTACGTTTTTATACTCCTCAAAATGTTAAGTATTAGGAATGTAAGTCTAATTTATTTGCTTTAAGAAAGTACTGAATTTTGCATTATTTGGCTGGAAATGCTAGAGATGTCTCGAGCTTCATTATTCCTATTGGAAGGACTGATGTCATCATGATCTGCTTTCTCTGCATTCTAATCTCTGTGTGTTGGCCTTACACTCAGACAGCTATTTTTTTTCCTAGCACAGAAATTGCCTCATATTCTCATAGATATTAATGCAGAAGATAAAATCACAGCTTTCCAACAATAGAGAAAAACTCAATGGCCTAGATTTTCATGACCCAAATTAGATCAGATGAGCAATCCTTGAGCCAGATACTTTGTTATGTAGAATAAGAGACACTGATTACATTTGAACCTGAGGTTTTTAAGCTCATAAACAGGTGAGGTCATTGTTTCCTAAAGGAAATTGTGTGATTGTGTGTGTGTGTGTGTGTGTGTGTGTGTGTCTGTGTATGTTTCTGTGTGTCTCTCTGTGTATATTATTATTTATTAAACCCAGTGGCATTCTACCTACACGCTACA
This sequence comes from Muscardinus avellanarius, assembly GCF_963383645.1. Taxonomy (NCBI): domain Eukaryota; kingdom Metazoa; phylum Chordata; class Mammalia; order Rodentia; family Gliridae; genus Muscardinus; species Muscardinus avellanarius. The sequence continues at coordinate 178,401,169 of NC_137787.1, forward strand.
TTCCCATCTCTTTTTTTTTTTTTTAATTTTGAAGCAGTATCTTGGTAACTTATATAGAGCCTTGCTAAATTTACGAGGCTGAAAAAAATGCTCAACATCATTGCCAGTCAGAGAGATGCAAATCAAAACTACCCTTAGATTTAACCTAACTCCAACTAGAATGGCAATCATTTAAAACATAAACAACAACAAATGCTGGCAAGGATGTAGAAAATTGGGACCTCTAAAACAATGTTGGTAGGATTGCAAATTAGTGCAATCACTTTAGAAAACAGTATGGAGGACCCTCAGAAGAATGGGAAGGAACTTATTATTTGATCCAACAATACCACTTCTGGGTATCTAGCCAAAAGAATGGAAACCAAGCTACCAAACTAATGCAAGAGTATCTATATTCATAGCTACACATTTCAGCATTGCCAAACTATGGAAACAGCCAAGATATCCATCACAGATTAATGGATTACAAAATTATGGGATATGTACACAATGGAATTTTACTCAGCCATAAAGAAAAACACAGTTACATCATCTACAGGGAAATGGATAGAACTGGAGGACATTATGTTAAGTGAGATTAGTCAGTAACAAAAATGAAGAAATTGGATAATTTCCCTAATATGGGAAAGCTAAGGAGAAATGGGTAACAGGAGGAACTCTAGATGAAGGAGATTCTGTAAATGAGCAAATAAGGCGACCAAACTGAGGGGATGGTGGGGAGGAAGAGGGAAATTCTCAAAAGTACATGAGAAAAACTTCCCTTTCCAACATCAAAGATAATGAAAATGCCCACCTGTACTATATCAGTGGGCATAGCTTTAAAAAGAAAAATATAATGCTAACACAAATTTTTGCATACACTTTTTATTCAGAGAATCATCTCAATTAATAAAAAGTATTTTTGTTAGGTCCTAAAACGGAGGTTATTAAATGCATTATTTCAAAATAATCTATTAGTCGGTAAATATATTTCTTTATTTGAAAATAATTAGCTTAGGAGATTCTTTGTAAAATCGTAAATGCATTCTAACTAGTATTGCTGCATCACAACATGTATTGATCTCTCACTGTCTACAGAGATGGCTTCATTTCTTGGTTTGCATCCTATATCATCAAAACCCTTAAAAGTCAGTGTAGTAAAATGTTCTCATTTAAACAAAAGCCTATTGGTTAAGTGGGTTTCTTTGTATTAGTTTAAATGCTTGAGGAGGGAACAGATACTGCTGTGAACAACCTCCATGCATATTCTAGAAAAGGCAATATTAGTAAAATATAGTAGCTTACATTATCTTAAAGAAAGGTTATTGGTTCATTTATTCTTACATGTGTTTTCTCAATTAATTAAAAAACTTTACAGTTTATTAAAGACCTATCATTTGCACCAGAAAATTATGGTTAGTTATTCCCCAAAATAGAGCCACACTTATGGTGAAGTCCCATTGTCACAAAGAATAGAAAAAGTATAGAGACGTCCTCATTCCATGGCTGTGCATTAGTTTACTGTCTTTCAAGAAATGTAAAAAAGGAAAGTAGGATCCAACTCTCCTCACTATGTTTTTATCTGTTCAAGCATATTTCAACTTTCATCTGTGTCCTGATGCAAACTGTTCTGTGGGGCTTTACTCTTTCTCTTTTTGGACTTGAAAGCACAGGAATTCTTCACAGGACATGGATACATTTGCTTAGTTTGCTCAAATACTGCTAACCTTTTAAAAATAATGGTACGAATAAGTTACTACATATTAATTATTAAAATACTCTGTTAAAATATTTAATATTTATTTCATTTAAAACGTAAAAAAACTTCAACTGGGCTTAAGCTTTTTAGAGAAGAGCACAAGCTTTTCTTTGCAGACACAGAGGACATGCATCAAAGATCAGAATGTGGAACTGTCATTTCAAAGGAAATACAGGAAATTCTGACTCATTGCATGTAAATCTGTCTCTAAGTTTTTTGCTTTGCTTCTCCTCTGCTCCTTCACTTTCTTTTCTCATTTTTCTTCTACTTATGGAACTCTATAATCTAAATATAGTTTCCTAATATGTTGAGATTAATAATGAAGAGTAGAGTTGTAATTAAGATAATGTGAAGCTTGATATAAATTTTAGGCAAAAATGCATATGAATATATACATTAATTCTATATAAACATAAATGTATAAAATAATTTTTATTAATAAAAATTTTAATTCAGCAATAATTATTTTTTATATTTGTGAAAGTCATAGGGAAATCTTATTGTATGAAATGTTAAAGAAGAATGATACCTGAAGGTTTGCTTTTTTTAAATCAGCCTTTTTTTTAATTTCAAAAGTCAAATTCCCTAGTGTGGAACAGTTCCCTAGATTAGATACATAATGTCTAGATTTTTTTTTTTACTGAGACGTTAGAATGCCAACAATATCCTCATGGAGAGTCTAACTCTATATTTATCACAGAGAAAATAATACAAGAAATTTTTGCATACAGCCACACTATAAAGTATCATTCCTTTTTAACACACTTTATTATTTAATAACTTATTACTGGATAACATATATAAGATTCTCAATTAGGTATTCATTGCAGGGTAAGGAATATTTCATCCTTGCCTTTATGATCCACAGAGTTATCTTTTGGTGGATCAATATAAAATATAATATACAGGCAGTATGTCAAGCACCAGTAGGAAAGAAGCTGTGTGACACCTTCAATTTTGGAGCAAAATCATCCATACCTTCTGAAATAAGTTTTATGAAAACAGACCTTGACTCACAACTGAGTAGAAATAGAGGTCAAATATCTGGACTTGAGACAACAAACAAGTATGATTCCTAAAATATTTGTCAGGAAACAGATGCTATCTGATTCATCTAGTCATATTTATGGTTGTACATTAAAACTCAGAAGTTCTGGTAAATATGATTTCAGATTCATCCCAAAGGATGAGTAATTGTATGAGATACTGACTCACCTCCCAGGATGTCTCCTCTGGATGAACTGTCACCTTTCTTTAACTCAAAATAAAAATCTTATTACTTATAGTCAATGTCTAGATCACTGGCTAATAAAATATCGAGGTGTTTTAAAGGTAATTCTGAGTAATATGTATAATAACTCTTGTGACTTATAGTTTAAATCAGAGTGTACCAGTATCCTTAAAGCAGTGTCCTATGTCTAATAAGATAGTCATCTCATAATTCAGATGCTTAATTGCATTGTACAATATTCATAATACAGCCTATGAGTTTATCTTCATGAGAATAAATACTTATATAAGAGATGGGTTTATTATCTCTGTATACCATGCCTTTGCTGCAGCACCACTCAAGTAGTTTCAAACAATAGAGACAATTGATAGAAACAATCAAGTAGCATGGAATCCCATTTGATTTTGTTCTTGAACAATATAGTCATTTTATAAGAAAATGAATGGTTTCATGATATTTATTGATCTTAATATGTTTATCATCAAAAAGTTGCAAAAAAGGCTTTTAATTTATGGAAAAAAAGACTGTCGAAGATTCAATGGAAAACTAGTTATCAAAAAATAAAACTTGCAACTTCAAGATGCTGAATCACTGAGTACAATATGTATTTGACATAATGACTGTCACTTAATGCTAGATCTCGCTTTGCCAGAACATCTCAATCTATAATCTCTGGGGTAAAATGAGGAGTGTTACATCTTGTGCTTACAAACTTGAAAACTGTTTGCATCAGTTTTTATACTATGAGTCTCTCTGATTATTTACTATGCAATAGACACAGAAATTTATCTACTAAAAATAAAAACCAAACAAACAAACAAACAAGTCATGCTTACTGTACAAGGGGAAATATCTTATCAGGGCTCTGCCCCAGGTGGGTTCAGTACACACTGCACATTATCTCCTAGCTTTTCTGTCTCAGCTAGAGGGGCTGGTGTGGGGAACATAATTAACAGGAGAGAGGGCTTGATACAACAAGATGGAAATGCTTTAGTCATGAAATCCAAGAGGGTAAAAGAGGCAAAAAATAAATCTCTGCCACTAGATAAATCTTAGTGAATGCCACATCCCAGAGACATACCCACTGAAAGACTGAGGTTTAATCACAACTTTATTCAACATTCCTAGACCTCAAGTTCTTCCCAGGACACCAGCAGGAATCCAATATTATATAAGTATTTTAGAACTGGATTGTAAGAAACAGAATCTCTCTGAGGAACAGTATTTAAGAAAGCCCAAATTCATGAGCAGAGACAAAAAAAAATATATTAAACACAGATCAACTCCTACCTAGATTAACATACATCATACATCCTCACACCAAGCACTGTTTACTTCAGTTTTTCTCATACTGAACATTTAAAACTTTCACTCTCCCATACAAGAATTTTTGCAGTTTTATTCTTTCTCTCTTTGAGTTACTCATTTTCCATAATCAGTTGTCATTTTCTTGCCTCTACTTTCATGAGGAACCACTGTACTAGATCTTTACTGTAGGCACAGGCCAGCATGCTAGACATTAATGTACCACACTGTATTTCTAGATTTACTAAATTTCATTGTTGAGTATATTTTATAATAGAAATTTTACAATATTTATAATAAAATTTATTACATCTTTCAGCTATCTAAAATAAAGTTGTTGGTGAAAGTTGGTAGGAGTCTTACAATATTAAGAATGTGTAGATTTCAGGTTCAAATATAAATGATGTCAAGTATCAATTATTATTATTCTTTAATCAGTCTAAAAGCACAAAATGAAGAAAAAACATTTGTTAGTATATTGTTTGTAATCTTTACTTTGCTCTACTAAGAAAATGGAAAATACAAAGCTTCTAATTTTTTAAGAAGCTTCTATTTGTGATAACTTATAAACAGTCTAAAAATTGATATTTGGGCAGATAACCTGTTTGCTGAATAGTAGGTTTTAATTAAAATGTATAACAACTAATAGCAGAGTTCAAAATTTGTCTTCTAAGATTGAATTATTTAATTATTTTATCAGATACACATGATTTGTGTGATGTTAATTAAAGGATACTGAAGTAATGTCATCAATATTTGACCAATGTTTTTCATTTTAAAAAGTACTTATGAAAGTTCCATTTCATAAAATCATATTTATAAATTATTCATCTTTATGCTTATGTAGTGTCCATGTATTAGGACTTAATAGAAAACATTTATGTGGAATTTAAACATTAGTTTTTATTATAATTACTTTTAAACTCTGAATCATTATGGGCTATGGCTATCTAGTTTTCTCCTGTATCTTCAATAAGAGAAAATCCTTTTTGATCTACAAAACCACTTTATATTTGCTCATACAAAATACAGAATTCTTTGCCAAGATCCAATTATTACTAACTTACTATGATTAGGGTAAAGGACACTGTATTGCACTAGCTAACACAAAATTCAGAAATACTGAGCAAAAAAGTATAAGATATAAAAAATGATTAAATGACAAGACTTTCATTTAAACTATAACAAAACTAATCTCTCCATGTGTTAATAGTGATGATTTTCTTTTACTGTTCATTGTATTTTGTTCAGTAAAATGTTAATTATCATTATCTTGGTGCTCAAATAACAAACAAAAAACACAAATCTTCTCAGATTCAATAAATTCTGCCATTATCATTTTCTCCTAAGATATCTATGAGATTTGTTACAAAGTATCTTAAAGTTTATCAGTGTTTTGGAAAAGAAAAAATCTGGAGTTGTTTTTTAGTTGTGATACATTTTGATTCATGAAAGTATTTAATCTGAATGAGATTCATTACAGTGTTTACATGTAGTCAAATATAGAATTCATATACACATCCTTTTAATTTGCTTTGTAATATAAAATGGACTTTTTTGTTTCCTAGGTGTATCAGGTAAAAAATATAATTTCATGAAGCATATCTCATGAAAAATATCCAAAAGTTTCTTTTTAAGACAAAGTTAATATTGATAATCATCTTTTTTGGTGCATTGTATCATATATCTTAATGGAATACAAGATGGTGGAGGCATATATGCACACATCACTCAATTAGCCCTTCCCCAATTTTCAACCCCACTTCCTCCTCCTCCCTCCTTCTCATGTTTGGCTTAGTGATTCTCTTTGATATGCTTGTGAATGTACATTATGTAACTTAAGGAATTTCTATTTCCCCCCTCTTGTCCCCCTCGGTTAGGTCACTTTATTTGCTCATTAATCATCTTGTGAAAAATATTATTTGCATCATTTCTAATAGTCATGGATATTTTAGAATAAAAACAATTACTTCTGAAACTGATTTTTAGAGATTTTTGGATGTACATTTTCAAACTTATTTTTAAAAGGGATCAAAGTTTCATGCCACAGACACTGCAGGCATTGTTGCCCCCATGAAATATTGCACTGTAGATACCGTGTCTAAGAACGCATGGCAATATCAGTGAAAATGGGAACTAGTTATATTGGTTTATACATAGATTCTATAATAAATACACACCCATGTAGAAATGTGATTGGACAAAAGTATATGAACAGATAGCAATAGATAGAGAGGGAAACCCAGACAAGCCTGACTGTTCAAAGCTTCTTTGGCTGCTCTAAGTATTTCCTCGCTTTGGGTCTAAAACAGGAGCCTCTTAACAAAGAAAGATTATGGATTTTGTGACTTTATACAGGACAAAAAAATCTAGAGATTGTCAGGAGAAAGTAAAACTTACTTCTGAAGATCCTCCAATGTCCTTCAGTTCAAAAAGCTCAGCATGCCCGGCTGCCATATAGACATCCTGTTCTGAGTTATATACATGAGAAAGAAGAAAATGTCAGAAGGCAGGAGGAGTGGTTTGAATTTAGAAACAATAAGGACAAAGGCTTAGACTCTGCTTCCTACTGTAGTACCAGTGGAGGGGAGTGAATATGTTGTTACTGGTATAACAGTAATGACAATTTATTATATTGTTTTTGGATGCACTTATTCTATTGCTACCTTTTGACAACATATCAGTGAGTACTCAGGTGTGTTTCTAAATAATAAAAATACAAAACATAATGTTATGTGTGTGTGTATAGTACTGAAGATTGAAGCCAGGAGTATTTTTTCTTCAAACTATCCCCCAAAGCACTTTGTATGTGTTGTTTTTTCATACTTTTATTGTTGCATTATAATTTTACATCTTAATGTAGTTCACATTGAAAATACCAGTTCTAATCTCAATACCATGTAAGGGTAAGAGGAGGAGGTATGAGATTAGCCAGGGGCAAGCTCACCAGTATTGTGTACATGTTATGAAGAAAAAAAAAAGAACTCAAACTTTCACTATTTGCAGATGATATGATACTATACTTATAAGACCCAGCAAAATCAACCAAAAGGCTTATAGAACTGATCAACAAATTCATCAAAGTGTCTAGATACAAAATCAATCTTTAAAAATCAGAAGCTTTTCTATATACTAATCATAAATCCACTAAAAAGGAAATAAAGAACACACTTCCTCTCAGGATATCCCACCAAAATTAATGCTTAGAAATGAATTTAACCAAGGAGGTAAAAGACTTCTAAAAAGTTATAAAACATTAAAAAAGAAATCAAAGAAGACCTTAGAAGATGGAAAGATCTTCCATGTTCATGGATAAGTAGAAAAAATATCAAAATGGCCATATTTCCAAAAGTTATCTACAGATTCAACACAATACTATTAAATTACCAAGCTCATTCTTTATAGACATAGATCATAAATCAGTCTTTAAATTCATTTGGAACAACAAAAATCCCAGATAGCCAAAGTAGTTCTCAGCAACAAAAACCATGCAGGAGGCATCAAAATACCTGACCTTAAATTATACTAAAAAGCCACAGTAATAAAAGCAGCATAGTACTAACACAAAAACAGATACATAAAAAAATGGAGCAGAAGACTCAAATACAAATCCACACAGTTTCAGGCAATTGATTTTTAACAAAGGGGCGAAAAAACATACACTGGATAAAAGCCTGTTCAACAAATGGTGTTGGCAAAACTGGTTAACCATATGCAGAAAAATGTAATAAACCCCAGTTTCTCACCCTGCACAAGAGTCAATTCAAGATGGATCAAAAACTTGGAATTTATACCAGAGAACTTGATGTTCCTTGAAGAGGGCATAGGTCCAACACTGCAAAACATAGGCACAGGTAAAACGTTTCTCAACAAGACCACAAAGGCACAAGAAACTAAAAAGTGGATCAATACACGGGATTGCCTTAAACTGAAAAGAGCTTTTGTACTGCAAAGGAAACTATCAAGAACCTCAATGGAGAGCCAACAGAATGGAAGAAGATTTTTGTCATGTACTCCTCCAATAGAAGACTAATATGTAGAATATACAGAGAACTCACAAAGAAAAATAACCTAGTCAAAAATAAACAGGTGAACTAAATAGATACTTCTTCACAAAAAAAAAAAAGAAATTCAAATGGCCAATAAATAGATGAGAAAATGCTTAACATCCTTAAAATCAGAGAGATGCAAATCCAAACTACCCTGAGATTTTATCCAACTCCAACTAAAATGACAATTAGTTAAAACACAAACAACAACAAATGCTGGTGAGAATGTGGAGAAGTGAAACTCTAATACATTGTTGTTAGGATTGCAAATTAGTGTAACCACCTTGGAAAAAAGTATGGAAGATCTTCAGAAAAGTGAGAATGAACTTATCATATGATCCAGGAATACTACTTTTGGATATCTACCCTAAATAATTGAAAACAAAGTACCAAACTAATGCACATGTATATAGGTTAATAGCTGCATAATTCACAATTTCCAAACTATGGATGTCCATCAATAAATGAATGGATTACAAAACAGTAGGATATGTACACAATGAAATTTTACTCAGACATAAAGAAAAGCACAATTACATCAGTTACAGGAAAATGGATATGGAATTGGAGAATATTATGTTAAGTGAAATTAGTCAGTCACACACAAAAAATAAATCAGATGCTTTCCTTAATATGCAAAAGCTAGGGAGGAAAAGGTCATAGGAGGAACTCTGGATGAAGAAGGAAATACTATAGATGAGCAAATAAGGCAACCTAACTAAGAAGGATGGGAGAAAGAAAGGGAAATTCTCTAATGTTCATGATGTACATTCAGAAACATACCAAAGTCAGTTACTGAGCAAATGTGGGAATGAGGGAGGGGGGAAATGTGGTAGGAATTGGGTAAGGGCTAATTGGATAATATGTACATGTATACCTCTACCATCTTATACTCCATTAAGATGTATGACTACAATACACCAATTAAAAAATTTAAAAGTAATTACTTTTCCTCCAACTTTCTCTAGACTACCTTCTTTGCTTCACTGGAGTTTTGTGCCTATTCTATAAAGTTCTTATTAGGTCTCAATTATGTCCTAGTAATCATGTATGAAAGAAAACTTATGAACTTTCACATTCTGTGATTGGCTAATCTTACTTAACATGATCTCAAGGTCCAACTATTTTCCTGCAAAAGACATAATTTGTTCTTTATTGCTATGTGGAATTCTACTGTGTGTATATTCTATAATCTTGTAACACATTCATCTTTTAATTAACATCTAGGTTTGTGCTATATTTTAATTATTATACATTGTTCTGCTATTAACATGGATATTTATTTAACAGCAGAATGTTCTGATTTCAGTCCACTTGGAAATTTTCAAAACATTATTTTATTAGGTTTCTGAGGGTCTCACTATATGGTAAGGCTGTCCTTGAACATAAGCATCTCTGTCTCATCCTCCCAGTATTTGGATTATAGACATAACAACACCCTACCTGGTTTAAAATATAACTTTAAAATATAAACTCAATAACTTTTTAAAAAGACAACTTGACACATTATTTTTAATCTATGCTTAGCTTCGAAATTAACAGATTGAAATCTTCCTGTTAACTTTCTAATAAAAGTTGGTTGGAATGCCAAATAGATTTAGACCCCATTCTATATTAATATATTATTATTTTACTTACTATTGCTTATACTAACCAATCACAAATTATTATAGATTATTAAACTAAAGATCACAGGTTCAAGTTTGATTTTGTTTATATTATTGGTTACTATTTAGACAGGTAACTCTCTGAAATTCAGTTGTATAATTTTTTTACATTGGTATAATGATGTCTTCCTTGTAGTTTATAATGAGGCTTAAATAAAGTAATATATTTGAAACACTTGGCTTATGCCCCAGAAATGGATTCCATTATCATAATAATGAAATTTCAGGACTAAAATACTTTTATTGCCATCTAATTCAGTCATTTCATTTTACAAATGTGGAAAGTATCTTAGAGTCTTGGGTGATTAAGATTACAAAGTAAATGCATCATTTGCTCTCCTGAGCTTCATTTCTTTATAGTCTGTTCTCTGTTGTGTCATTTATTTGCTCACAGTGCTTAGTTTTTTTTTTTTCCCAAATACCATTTAAATTTCTACTGGAAATCTTGGAGCTTAAAAAGGTTTCAAAAATAAAATGTTTAATGTCTAATTGGAGATGTAACAGTATATATATTTGGTTATATTTGAACTCTTTTTAATGTCAAAAACTTAATGGATGAGCCAGGAATGGTGTCTCATGCTTGTCATCCCAGCATTCTGGAGGCTGAGACCTGGAGGATCACGGTTCTCAGACAGCCTCAGCTACTTAGTGAGGCCCTCTGCAACTTAGTGAGACCCTGTTTAAAAAAATAATAAAAATTAGGGCAGGGGTGCAACTCAGAGGTCCAATGCCCCTGGATTCCATCCCAGACACACACACATACACACACACACACAAAAAAAAAACTTAATGGAATATTTATTAAGTTAACATATCTAATATTTAGCCACATTTATAAACTGGAGAAATCTAGTAACAGTTCATTATAATCTTACTGCTAGTCAGATATAATGGTACATACCTGTAATCCTAGTACAGGGAAGGCTGAAACAGGAAGATTACAGGTTCATAGCCAGCCTCAGAAACTTGATATAATATTGTTTCAAAAGAAAATAAAATGTGGCTAGGGATGTAGCTCAGGAGCAGAATGTCCCTGGGTTCAACCTCCAATTACACACACACACACACACACACACACACACACACACACTACTATTCACTACACAGAGATATAAAAGGATTTTCATATCTAAATTTAAATTAGTGTTAATTTGTGTGGGAGGGGAATAGTGTGATTAAAATATAGTAGAGAAAACAAAGATAATTTATGCTATATCAGGTTGAGGGATAAAGGTATATATTGTATTAGATAGTTATATAGGGCTTCTGATCGTCTTCTCTTTTTGATATGACTTTAGTTTTGCTGCTAATTTATAATCAGTGCCAGAGAATTATTTTATCAGAGAACATTCATGTTCCTAAGATAAGACACAGGAAAGAGAAGAAGAAGAAGAAGGAGATAAGAGAAGAAAGAAGAAAGAAGAAAGAAAAAGAAGAAGAAGAGGAGGAGGTAGAGGAGGTGGAGAAGGAAGAGGAGGAAGAGAAGGAGGAGGAGGAGGAGGAGAAAGAGGAAGAGGTGGAGGTAGAGGAGAAGGGAGAAGAATCGAACATATTAAATTTACTTATATTTTATTCAGAAATGGGTAATCTTTAAATATTTTTAGAATCCAACTTCAATTTTTTCCTTTAACATTTTAGCTGTACCTCTTTGTATTATGTGTTGAGTGATTTCTTGTCTTAGCATTCTCATTGCTATATACAAAGAAAGACCTAACCGCATAACTGACTGAGAGGAAGAAAGATTTATGGTCATAGTTTCCTTAGGGATTTTGAGGTTTAGTCCATGTGAGGCCAAAGACCATGTTATCAGCGCATGGCAGTGGTGGGAAGCAGAGAGAGGGAAAGGACAAAATTTCTGTCTCACATCATGGAGGCTGTCAGCAAGGTAGATCAAGCAAACAAGAAATAGCAAAGACGCAAGCAAATCCCTCAAGATTATACCCCCAGGAATCCTTTCTCCAGCCATACCCCACAGCCCTAGGTTTCTACCCAGATAAATTTATTAAAATGGATTTATCCACTAATGAGGTTATAACTCTCATGACAATATAAACTTTATGGAACTGAATGCATTTCACAGCATGATAAAATTGGAAAAACTGTAGTCAAATCATTGTGTCTAGAAATAGTCTGTCCATGTATATATTTGTTTAAATATTGATGTACTGATGCACATTTAAGTTGCTGTAATATCCTACCAACACTTATTGTCTCCTCTTTTTCAGCCATTTATTAGGTGATTTCTCATTTGAGTCTTGATTTGTGTTTTCCAGATTAGTGATGTTGAGAAATTATTTGTATACTTATTGAATATTTTATGTATTTATTAAAAATATATATTAGAAATATTTTACTATTATTTTAATTTAATAGAGTTTATATTTTAACATGTTTTGTTTGTGTTTTTTCATATACATCTCTGTGAGTTTCTTATATATTTTAGATACTATCCCTTTATCAAAATATGGCTTATAAATATTATCTTCTAATTCAGAGATTCTCTTTTAATTTTGTTGGTCATTTACTTTGCTCAACAGAAGCTTTTTAGTTTGATGATGTCCTACATGTTTAATTTTGCTTATGTTGCCTGTGCTTTTGATGCCCTATAAAAATAAAAAGTCAAGACTAATGTCAGAGTTTTCTTTTAAAAATTGTACATTGAAATTTAAATTTTGTCTTTTTCCCAGGTTGGCTGTATACAGTAGGGATGTTCTCCACAGTGTTGAGCAGCAGCAGTTAGCCACAGCTCCCAGTAAACCATATGCACATGATGGTACAAAATGGGAGCTGCCTGATATACCACCTTGACGAGCTATGATGCTTGTTAGGTTAGGTGTAATAGAGACATATCAATTATCTTTAACTTGGAATAAATATATCAGAAACTAACAGTATTGGTATTTGAGGCTAAACAAGACAGAAAATATGTGAGAGACAATTTGGAAACAAAGCTCTTAGGATCCAACACTAGCAATAAGTAGATTATAACACATCAAAGTAAAAATATCACTAGATGGTTTTACTTTCTGTATTTGAAATTAGACTTGGAAATATTGACATATTTTCTCTGTTTCAAAAATTATCTAGTATTCAAATAATGCAATGTAGTTCTCGTTCATTTTGTTAATAGGCAGATTTGTGAGATGAAGGCACTTTTGTAATAGTCAAATGTATACATATCAATAGGAAAACATTAGGCATATAATTGAGTTTTGAAAAGTTTGTAAAATTTATGAATAATAATATTAATAAATGTCAGTGAAGATTTAGAAAGACTCTACACATAAGTAGCCATTTCATTATGACAACGTATTACTTATTGTCTTTCATATAGTAATTCTAATTTAATTAATTGTGATGTGAACATTGTAGTGAATCCAGTAGCCTTTTAAAATGGTTATAATTTTATATTTTCTACTCTTTGCTGTTTGAAACTCCTAGGTATTCTCTGACAGTTTTACCCTTTACCTAATTTAAGTCCTCTATAGAAAGTAGTATGGTAAACTAAAAAATATATAATATGCCATAATTTAAAAAAGATATTGATAATATCCAGAAAACAAGCAAGACTAAAGCAAATAGGGTAAATGTAGGGAAACTTGGAAAAGGGAGACTTGATTTATGAATACTTCAAATGATTTCATGTGCATATAGAAAATGATCAGTGCACATCCCAATATCATGTATGATGAAGGGGAGAAAGTGAGGGCTGGACCTGGGAGGGAGCTCACGAAGTGGGGTGTGCATGTATGTCCCTGTCACTCTGAACTTCACTATGAAATGTGACTACGATGTGCCAATAAAAGCATATCTTAAAATGTAAAACAAAGTAAATTGACAGTGGTCATTGAACTTATAAAATAAAAATAAAACTGAAGTTTGCACAGTGGAGTAAAATAAACCAGCAACAAATAAATGCTAAAGGTTGTTCTTTATATAAATAATGTTTAATAAAAATGCTAAATATAGGATCCTGTAATCTCTACTCCAGATAAAACAGAAAAAATAAAGTATCCTTAAAAGGTACATTGAAAATAATTTAAAAATGTTTCTACACTACGAATCAGATAACACTAATACAATGTCAAAGTATCTAAAGAGCCAGAATTTCTTTTCATATATCAGCAAGAATTGTCTATATTCAAAATTCCAGAGTTTAAAAATTAGCTTTTATACCTTTGATTTTGTAACAGCTTAAGAATAAGTCAGTGTGTATTTACTTTCAGGAGAAGAGGGGGAGGTGTAACTGAGATGTTACTTCATTTAATCCTTGCTTCCAAAGAGTCCTCTGATTGCCAAGAAAATTAGCTCATTTTTCTTCCTTGTGTCTTTATGTTTTTCTTTTCTTTTTTCTCTGTGAATTTTTTAATTATAGATACTTTCATTTTTCCAAAGAGAATTATAGGTTTATATTCTAATGGTATAACAAATGTTAAAGGAGAATTGTGTTTTATTAGTAAAAGAAAACAATTTTTAAAATTTTCTTTAAGATATCTTCAGACTTACAGAAAGTCTTTGTGGCCAGTATGACAGTTTATATAGAACAATATTTTGAAAACTGATTTGACATGAAGGCACTGCCATGTGTAGTTATAGTTGCAAAGCAAAACACAAGTGATTTCTCTGAATATCCAAAAAGGTCAGGTAATATTAGTAAGCAAAGGGTAATCCACAGGATTTATTCAATTTAATTGAAATAATGATTGGCATTCTAGAAAAAAATACAAAAAATAAATTATAATTATAATTATATATTTATTTTTGTATATATATACTATATATATTGCATTTTTGTATATATATATATATATATATATATATATATATATATTTGGAAAAAATTGGGGGTTTAATTTAGAGTACCAATCACATGCTTAGGTTTAGTTTCATACTATTTCAGAAACACAGGATTATAAAGCATTCTACTTATTATTACAGTGCATAGTTCCTAATGGCCTTTCCTTGTAACCCTAAACATTATTTTCAAATATATTTAATTTGCCACTTTTGTCTTGGTTGTTTTAAAATTTATAAAGTCATAATTGTCTAAAATGTTCTTTTAGGAGATTATTTTATTTTTCATTGTTTTAAAATTTGAAGTTATGCATACTTATATAAAATAAATTTTTATTGATTGATTTTCTTAAGAAAGCTATATTATAATATAAATTATGTCCTAATGTTTCGTGTTATATGAATAACTCCTGGGTGAATATGTACCTGAACTCTTTGCTAGCAGAAATATTATTTAGAAATTTTTGCCAGCATCCAATGGAGTTTTTTTCTCTCAATTCTTCAGTTTCCTGAATAGATCATTATATTTTCAAAATCTGACTATCACTTGAATTGGTTGTATGGAACAACAAACGTTATGAAAAGCTAAACTGTCATACCATTTATAAAGCAAACATGAAAATATTACGTGATATGTCATTGTACAAAGCAGAGATGGTGACTGAGTGCCAACAATGTTAACTGATCCTTTTCAGTCGATCATGCATAATTTAGTATGTCAGTCAATTGAGAATAAAGCTAGGACAAAATTTGCAGGAGAAAACTGAAAACAAACTTCTTTGAACTAATTTTAACAATAGATAGACTATAACACAGCATACTATTAGCTAACTTTTCTGCATTAAAATTAAGATTTGGAAATTCTAAATTGCTCTTTTTTCTATTCCAGAGTGAGCAGAATTTAAAGAATGCAATGTAGTTTTTATTCATTTTGATGAAAGGGAGCTTCTTATAGCACTTTTGCAATATTAAAATAGATATGAAAAAATAAAACATTATTGAAGACTTAATAGTAAATAAAATTTTTATTGATGATAATATTGAGAAATGAGTGTAAAACTTAAGAAATCTGTTGATGAAAACAGTCATTTCTTTAATAGTAACTGTTACTTTTTGTTTAAATAATGTTATAATAGTACAATTGAGTGAGATGTGAACTTTGAGGTAAACACAGTGGTTCTTTAAAAACACAGCAATTCTTTAAATTATCCTTGACTTTTCATTTTATGTTTACTTGTTCTATGCATTGATTAATAAAATTACTAGGTATTTTCTGACATAACTATTATACCTACATTAATTCTACTGTAAAGGCAGTATACTAAGAGATATATTACTTTACATTAGTGTAATTGCTTTTGAAGACATTCAAATAAGAAATTACAAGGAACCTCAACAGTAATAGTTTTACTTACTAATCAAATAAAGCAGCTATGCCATAAACATTTAATATAAGTTGATTTTTTTTAATTATCAGAAGAAATATCCTACCAGCCATATTACATAAAGATATTAGTTGAAAACACCAAAAAAAAAAAAATTCCACCGTGAGAGAAGTCTGCAAATATCTGGGAAAACCTTTTACTGAACATTTGAGCTACTCCTCTCCCTCAAATCTCTACCATGAACTTGTGTCTGATGATCCAGGATGGGATGGTCAGCAGGACCACAGGTTCTCGTCATTGTCCCTGAGTAACTGCAAAACTGCCTAACATCAAAATATTGCTAATAGTAGGTATAATTAACAAGAATAAAACAATGCTTTAGCTCATATTTATATTATCTGCCTGACATTCTTTTTTATTTCTATTATGTTAATATAAGTATAGCTTCTTATATTTGTGCAAATAAAACGCTTAGTTGTTCTTCTTTTCCCACAAATCCATACAGATGTGGAATATAATGATAAATTATAAGAATGAAATATTATCTGTGTTCACTTAGGTAACATTAGATATGGGGAATATTGAAATAAGGTGATTTGAACATTATGGAATACAGATGCAAATACAGTTTATGATTTATTGAAGGTATAATTTTATTTCAACACAAAGCAAAAATATATGATATTTATTGCTTTTCATAAATAACTATTTTGAAATATTTGGGAAATACGAAGTCAAAATTGGAGACTGAAAGCTGAGACTGTAGGACTTTCATAATCCTATTTTTTTTTTACTTTTTTTATACTTTTCTGCTACTTCCGAACTGTACTTAAAATTAAAACATGCTTTCTAAGCAGGGAAAATGGATGACAGAAGCAAAGCAAATCTACTTTTCTATTTCTTCATTTTGTTTTTTCCCTGGTTTGTGTTGAATAAGAAAAGTCAAAACAGGCTCAGTGTGAGCTATGCTTTGGAAATTCTGACAACAAAACATCAAGTGTATGCTCTCATGAATTTTCAGAAAAAAAGTAGTCTTTTATTATAATCTTCTAAGGATGTCATGAATAAATAAAATGAGCTGACAACATTCAGACAATTAGATCTTATTTAGAATCATGGAGAAAAAGCAACATATAAAAATACTTAATTTCTTCAAAGTAATATAGTATATATTTGAAATTATATTAAATGTTCTTTGAAATATAATCAGATTATGCTATCTACTTAAATATATCTTGAATTTTACTTTAATTACTGACTTAATAAATGCATTTCATAGGCTCTATATTTTTGAAATATATATACTATGTATGTCTATTCTTAGAAACATTTATTTATTATTAGTATATACTCTGCATGTATTCTTTTATAAAATCAAATTAGCTTTTTGATAATTTTGAAAACTTTTAGAATTAAGAATTTTGCTTAATTGTTTTACTTAGTATTTTATGTATATCCTGATAGTTTTTCTAATAAACACCTATTCTATAATCTTAAATATTCAGTTGGAAACAAAAGTAAAAAAAGAGTAATTGATTAAATTAATTTTGTAGATGATAAATTTGGTCATAACATATTTTTACTATAGGCTCTAAAATGTTGAAATGTATCATGAGAAGCTCAGCATACTAAATCATTCCTTTCTATTGTCCAACATTAAATGGAAAATAACAGCAATAGAAAATTTAATATAATTTTTCTGTTTAATAAGCACAAACTAAGATGATAATTGAAATATTTCCATTGAGTTTTGTTCTCTCCTACAAGTAAAGAGGCTACTCATCCTTTTTATTTTAAAAGGTATTTATATTAATTACATTTTTATTACATATTTTTCTCAAACTAGAACTGCCTGATTAAAGGAAGCTTGCTAGCATTCGCACAGAATGACTTGTGTATCCCTTAACTATTACAGTCTAGACCTGATGACAATTTCCATGGTGGCCTTGCTCTTTCTGGAGGGCCACAACCATAAGGAAAGAGTATGTTTGAATTAAATGTGTGACATAAAATTTCTGGTTCCCTAATGTCTCCAAACACCTGCTCTACAAACTGCCTCACTTTATAAAAATTTCTGTTGAGATATGCATCCAGGATCATTTTGTGAAAGTAAATGTAGTATCATTCATTATTATAAATGACAATATATCATTATATTCATAGTAGTAGTAAATGCACATTAGACCCCCAGGACTGTTTGCAACATTAGGCCACCATTTTAAAAATTACTAAAATGATTGAATTTTTTCAGATGAAGAACTTCAGGCTTAGAAATTAAATTACTTGCCGAGCATGGTAGCACATGTTGTAGTGCCATTACTTGGGAGGGTGAGACAGAATAGATTACAGGTACACAGCCAACCTCAGCTACTTAATGAGACCTGTTTGAAAACAAAGACTAAAAAGTAGGGCTGGACGTATAGCTCAGAGGTAGAATGTCCCTATGTTCAATTCCCAATTCCAGGGGGGAAAAAAAAAGTTAAATTACTTAGCAAGTACACACATTAGAAAACTCTTGACCTGGGATCTCTACTAGGATAATAAACTCAGAGTTTCTTACTTTTGTACATTCATGTTTGTCGGGATCCAGCCGACAGCAGCAGGGTTTGACGAGATGATGAGTACCGATGGCCCGATCACCACACAGAGCTGGGAGATATGTCAAGCAAGATCTCGTTTATTCCTCTCCAAACAATCATATATATATAGCACCAAACCACGAGGGGAATTCCCATGGGAAATAGCCTAGCCTATCGGAATAAAGATCACTAGCACGTAGTTGACAGCCAATCCCAAGTCAGTACATGAGCCATGTGGAAGCTCCTTTAAAGGTAAAAAGGGAAAAACTGCTCAGTCTCCCCACCCATAATGAATAGGGAAACCACGCCTCCGTAGCTTCCTCCAGGCGCCATCTTAGCCCCTTTTCGGCTGAATCATTTTACTGCTGAAGTTCTTAAACTTTACCTAAAGCTTTGCCTTAGGCTGCAGGCCGCTCAGGCTGAGGGAGGCTGCATCTCTTTAGGCACTGTATGGACACACCCCATCACTTGTTATATTACATTTTATCTTAAAACTAAACTGTTAGGTCAAAAATGTTTGTAAGTGACAAATACATTTAAAAAGACCTAAGAAAAAATGAAGTTTCTACTGTAGTTATCTGTGAAGATAAAGATGTTACAAAATGATACAATCTTTTTTCAGCTAAGGATTTTATTATAATAAGATTTAATTTTTGTTATGTAAGAGAAACTTTTGTATAACATGAATATGTGTAAATAAATTCAAGTCACACAATGACAAGTATGAAATAGAATTGGTGGCACCTTACCTCTATCACCTTTGCTATATAGAACTACTCTCTATTCTTAGATTATAGTCACTCTCTGTTTTACTTTTCCTATTTTAGCATCAGTAACTATTGTGTCAGAATATCATAAACATTGCTTTAAATCTGATTTTTAACATACATTAGAAAAAATTAATCAAATTGGAAGGTTATTAGAGTATAATTTGAAAGTGAGTTAAGTGTTCAGATGGAAGAAAACCAAATATCAACTTCGTTTTTCTCATTTAATTATAAGCTTAGAATGTTTGTTTATTAAACTAATGTATATTATAGAAATTGGTCATGCAGCAGCCTAACTGCCCTGAAACTTATTTATATACTTTTTTTTAATTGGAAACTGAAAATAAAGCAGCTCTCCTTTGCAAGTGACAGCCTTCCAAAATTTTTCATATGTAAAAGACCATGGCAAGATAGATGAAGTATATTTCACCAATAGGAACTGAACATGGTTAATGATTAAATAAAAAATTAAGTTCTACAATGGTGAAAAAAATTAGAATAGACATTTATAAGTTTTACCAGAAGAAACTTATTTTTAGGATCACATGGCAGAATAATTCATCAAATTACAAGCAGAAGATAGAAAGGGAAAGAGCTAAGGACCAGCTTGAATTCTAAAGTAAATTTTCACATTATTTTTATTTTTTACTAAAGAGAAATGAAAAGCTTTGCTAGTGGAAAATACATAAACCCTTAACATTATTTTTTTGGCCATTTCATCCTCTTCAGTAAAAAAAAGCATCAAAGTTTCATATTGCAACAGTCAGGAAACACTCATTTGCTACACAGATCATGATATCTCTAGAATAATGCTAGGATTCTTGCAATTTATGAAGAAATGGACTTCTGTCATATTGAGTCAATATGACTACAATTATGTCATAGTAATTCATAGTTTAAAACATGCTACTAAAATGAACTGAGCCAAATCTTTCAATTGCCTAACACAAGCAAATGAAAAACAACATGGCATAGTCCATTTGGGAAGGGATTTACCTTTATGCTTGGATGTAAGAGTAAATTTAAACACTGAATAAAATTATAGATGCTTTACCAGACACCATAAGAAAGCTTTCTTGTTGGCCAAAGCAGAAACTCACAGGAACTAGAAACTCTCAACATCAAACAGACAAACAAAAACACACAACTAAATTCTGGATCCAACTAAAAAAACTCACAAAGAGCTAATCATAAACTGATCCTACATCTTCCATGGAAAATTCCAAACACTGCCTAGATTAAGAAGAGACAGAGGATCTGTAGTCTATTAACTAAGTGAGAATTTTACAAAAACACCCCAACAAACAGTATGTGATATGCTTCTAATAAGGCATTTATGGGCAAATACACTTGGGAAATTATGCACAGAAATCTACATAGAAATTCAGAAAGCACATTAGCATATTAAAAGATTCTTTGAAGTTCCCTGTTAAAGATATCTAATTACCTTTTCAGAATAGGAGGGTTTTTTTCTAAATTTATTTGTTTAGTGAATTCTTTGTTCCTATAATACTCATTTATGTTTTGAGTGTTAGGCATTCCTAGAAGAGCTAAAACTTCCAGAAGAATATAATTACAACTAGAGAAAAAACTGTGAAAAAGAAAATAGTTTACATCAAAATAGTAGCACTCAAAGAAGCAGAGTTATGTCATATCAATCATCAAGTAGACCCCACTGTACTGACGGAGAAAGCCAGCAGTAGTGAGAGTTGCCATCATTAGTGAATGATACAATCTCATCAAGGCATGGCCTGAATACTAATACTCTACCATCACACATAGAATATGATGAAAAACCTTGTCATTGCAAGCTTCTGGGTAATTTTTAAAAGTGATCATTTCTTTTGTGTCTTTTACTAAAACTTCTGTTTGATATATTGAGGCCAATTTTTTTTTTTGAGTGGGAAATTGGCATGAAAAAATTGGACTGTGCACACGTTTCTTCAAGGGGCCTTGAGAAAATAGCAAGATAAATTTGCTGCATGAGAATATAGATATTTAATGACATAAGTGTCCTTCAAACAAATATTAAATTAAGATGCCAAAAAAGAAGAAAAACAATGTAGTGAAAGAAACAATCACACTATGACTAGGTTTAGTTATTGTTTTTATGCTATAAAAATATTATTCTATCTACTAAGACAATAAATATAAATCTGGCCTTGAAATGCCACTATATCTTTGTAAGCTATTTGTTGACAATGTGATTCTTTTTCAAAAAGGAGAGGCATACAATTTCCACAATGCACTTGGGCAGGCTCACAGAAAAAAAGTCGAATAGCTTCTTTTTGAAAATAATCATGATAGCTGGAGCCTCTCTTCTGTATTAATCATAAAAACAGATAAAGAATCAGAAACAAAATGTCAAAATGCAAATTGTGATTGTCTCTTAGTAAATATCATTTTGAGTGATTTATGTGGTATCCGTGTCCTCTCCTCTCCTTCTTTTAAGTAACCCCTATTTATTTTTCCTAGTCATATACGCACAGAGAAACATGCTTCGAAAATTTAAGCTGAAGGGAAAAACGATGACAGAATTATAAAAATACAGCATGGTTTGATGAGATTAGACACTGATAATGTCAGAATAAAGGAATGCAGAATATTAATATCATGTTATATATGCTGTGGGATTAAACATGTTATTTATCACTAGGAAATAACAGTAAGATACCTTGCTCTGCCTGTGGAATCAAAACCTGACAATCCACATTGATTTACCTTCTAAACACAAGTCTGTTTTCACTCAGGTCACCACCTAATCGATTTCTAGCTCAGCACTACTAATCATTGAGCCACCTGCTAGTTTCTTGACTAGAATGTTTTCAGTCCTTCACTAGCCTCTTTTACTCCAGTAGCCTGGGTTACTGTCAAATTCCTTAAGACATTTCCTCAAAAATGATTGTGCAGCGATGTGCATTAGCAAGTGCACTGTGTTAGACATGCTTTAAGGTTAACAATCTGCCTTGAAGACAACTTAGGTCATGTATTATCTACTACCAAGATCTGAAACCAGTCAAGTTGGGGGGAATTCAGAATTCTTAGCTAAAATTGATGTTGAAAGTATATTACTTTAGCAAAATGCCAATAAGATGATGTGTTCAGACATGAGCTAGAAGAGCTAAGGAAGAAAATGATCACATCTCCGGCACATTAACAGATGAATTATTGTTCCATATCTTCGAGCTCATACTCTCTACTTAAAAATCAAATTCTAAGACAATTCCTCAGTTGTGATACACTGTGAGCCCGGTGGCAATGAAGTCACAGGCATTACAATTCAGCTCTATGGGGCTCGCCTGCAAGAGAAGGTAACTGACAGGAAGCCAAACCACATACTGACTGACAAGTTGAAGCAGGGTGATTACAAACAAGTCAGACAGTGAAAACGTCACAAACTCCATTATTTGGCAAGTTGAAGCACCGTGAGACATTGCTGGTGGCTGAAAAGTGACAGCAGGAAAAAGAAAAAAAATCTGTGGTAGCATGTAAGCTACTGCATAAGGAAAGCTCTATTTGTGCAAAAATGTCACATAGTCCTTGGGGCAGTGGCAAAACTCTGCTAGATGATGAATACTGCAAGCAGTGGTCACAGCTGGTGACTAACAACAGTCGCAAACATTCTACACGGAATGCATTACAAACAAGTTTATGTTTTCCACTAAATTCACAGAAAAACACATTGCCATCAAGTCTTTGAAAGATGGGTGCTTGTAAACGTTAACTTTTGCTGAGTCACATAGATTAGCAATGAATCACAGAGTAATTATGTAAGTAATACATGATAGTTATTTAGTGTCATACCCGAATTGTAATTATGCACAATTAGTGAGACTTAGCACATTTAATTGTTGAAATATGTAAATCAAGTTCATTCATTTTCTGTCCAGGTGCACTGCTATGAAAGGTTACAAAAGTGATGTGTAATAAAGGAAAGAAAGAATCAATTTACATACCTGGGCTGATTTCACTTCTTGCTTTTTCTTTCACTGAGTTATGCACACACAGTTACAGAAACAACACATCTCTGTCACTGAAAATATTTCTAACCTTCTACACTGACCTTTCCTGATGATCTGTCTCTGAGAAGTTTTTTCTTCAGGGTTGCTACAATAGAATGACACCCTTGATCCATTGAATCATTTGGTAGGTAGAATAGAGAGAACTTACTAAATAACAGGAGCTGAAGCAGAGGAAACAGGATTAAAGGAAAACTCTTAAGAAATTATGCTTGGAGAAATGTTTAGATGGTGAATCCAAATACAGATGCATATTCTAGAAATAGGCTAAAAGCCTATTTCTTCCCAAACCTAGCACTGTACTGAAGCATATTTAGGAGAGTATTTGGTAAAATTCTAGGCCTATATGTCACTACATATAATATTCAAATATCTTTCAACAATTTGATAGACTTTATGAAATTCTAGGTAAAAGAAATCTCAAAGACTTTCTATATTAATATGTATTAACTCCAAGAAGCACATAAGGATGTAGTGTCCTCATTGGCCTGAAGCTTACCTGAATGTGGCAGTCCCCTGTGAAATAGTTTGACAAACTAAAACTAAAGTGAAATAGACTTTAATCAATTGCATTCTGCTTAATCATTTAGAATTTGCACTTGTCTAAATACACATCTCCCTTTTCCTGGATTGTACATTCTTTTACAGGATGAGTGGGTATTTGTCCATCTCTAGACATATGGGGCCAACTACAAGTATTTGACATAGTAGAAATTCAATACATGTTTTTTTAAAAGTAGTAAACAAGCAATGATGGTTGAGTTAGAGTAAGTTAAACACAGAATTGATGATAATTTGGCCAGTCTCCGTTGACTTGGGTATAATTTGAGAAATCTTGAAAACAATAGCTACATAAAGGCAGCTAGTAGATAACTATATAGCATATCTTCCCTAAAATCCTTGTTGATTAACTGGAGGAGGTACATTCGATTATGTGTACAAGTGTGAATGTAGCATGGTCAACCAGGACACTCATTGTTGGGAGGGGGGAAGGAGGAGCAGGGGAGGGGAGGGCATAAAGCACTGTGTGAATGTATGCCATTATGATCCACATAAAAAAATCCTTGACTCTTATGTTACATTCTCTATATAGCATTTAAAAATAATTTTCTCAGATTTACTACATCTATATTTAATGTCCATACTTTGTTAATACATACGTGCTCTTCTAAATAGAGTTGCTAAACAAAATATATTCATTGCAGTAGAAACGCTTAGGGTGATTCAAAAGAGACACTTCCTTGTCCAATTCACTCCACTTGAATATGAACTCAACCTGTGATTTTCTAACTATGAAAGTATTGTCAAGATGACATGATGTCATACCACTAATTCTAGGATACCTCACAAGCCAAAGGGTAAGGGATTTGCTGATGGAATTAAGGTCCCTAATATGCTCACTTTGAGTAATGAAAAAAGACAATGACTTTGATAGGATTTACCAAAATTATACTAGCCCTTTGCAAAAGAAATTAGGTCTTTGCTGCAGGCAGAGTCTCAAAGCAGCAAATTGTTGGCTATGAAGAAGCAAGATACTATGAATTGTACAATCAATCAAAACAGATCCTTTCAACAGACTAAAGATACTGAAACTAGAACTTTCTATACAGCACAGCTTTTAGAGAAGAAGATAGATTGACAACTCATTTCAGTCTTGGTGGACCCTGATCAGAGACCAAGCTAAAGATTGGCAAGTACCTGAAGTTTAACTTAGAGATTATAGGATAATAAACTAAAATTGAATTATAATCCTAAATTTATGGTAATTTTAATGCACCATAGAAAACAGATTTACTCTTTGAAATTAAAGTTCCACAAATAGCCGAGTGTGTTGGCACATGTTTATAATCTCAATACTTGGGAGGATGAGACCAGAGGATCACAGATTCAAAGTCAGCCTCAGCAAGTACTGAGACTCTCATCAACCTAGGGAGACTCTGTTTTCAAATGAAAATAAAATAGGACTGAGAGTGTGGCTCAGAGGCTCAGAGGAGGACTGTCCCTGGCTCAATTCCCAGTGCCACAAAAACAAAACAAGTGCCAATATATATATATTTTTTTAGTACAAGTGAGCCCGAAATATTATAAATGCTCAAATATTCATTTTTATATTGGATTTTAATTCAATGAATATCCTAAATTTTAGTATGTGTTTGTTTGCTTATATATCTAGTCATTTATCATTTTTTTCTTTTTGTCATATTTGGATTCCAAACTGCTGTGCTGTCACAGTTTTTTTATCATTCCTTTTTTTTTTTTTTTTTTTGTGGTACTGGGGATAGAACCCTTCTACCTCCAGGCCATTTTTATATATTTTTTATTTGGAAACAGTGTCTCTTAAGCCAGGGAGGCTGGCTTTGAACTTGAGTGATCCTCCTGTCTCCACCTCACCTCCCAAGCTCGGGGATAACAAGGGTGAGCAACCACGCCTGGCCAATTATTTATCATTTCTAAATTCAGCAACCTGACTCCTGGGAACTTCTTTTCCCATATGTCACTTCTTTAACTCTATAAAGTATAATAGTGCCTTCCATATAAAAGCTTATTTTGAAGAATGTACTAAAAGTCTCATAATAGTGATTCTGAGGGAAACAGTGGGGTCACAAAATAAGCAATGCTAAATTTTTATAATAATGGAAATCATTTTTTACTTTATGACTCTTATTGGAACCAAACTCATACATAATTAATTCAAAACATGCTTACACCTTCAAACACATGTATATACACACACATACATACATGCACATACACTACCACAAAAAAAACCATTAAAACACATTCCTGAAACCACATGCTATTCAATATTTTAGTTAATTCTGGCTAATACATGTTTATTGAATTTCATTTTTAATCAAAATTAGAAAAATAAAATTATTTTTAGAAGTGTACTTGTTTAATTTTCAGATATTTATTCATGTTGCAAGAATCCAGGTAAACAACTTTTATAATAACACCAGACTCTGAATTATGATCATAACATTTTTAAACATGGAATCTCCTATTAAATGCCTTAGAAGTTGTAAAAAAAATTTTTGTAATGAGGTTATAGTGTTATACTTTAGAAATAAAAGGGTTTTAAATTAAAAGAGCACAGATTTTGATGTTAGCAAGATTCTGGTTTCCATCCCTATTAGAGTGTTCATTAACTCTTTCTCTTTGAATAATACATTTAATATTTCTGAGCTTAATATTCCTCATGGATACAATAGGGAACATGATATGTTCCCAAATGTGCTGATGTGACATTTAGTGATAATTATATTTTGATGACAATCATCATATACATAGTAACTTATTAAATTTTTATATTAGCTCCTTTTTTAAAAATGAGCAAATACTGGCTCAGGTATATCAGTTAGCTTTTCCAAAGTTATGCATATAATACATATACTTACATCAGGACTCAAACCCAGGCCAACTCTTCAATCTCACAATCTGGAGTAGTTTTAAATAAAGTTCACTGTCTATATTTTCACTTTAGGAGTTTATTTTCAATGTTCAAATAAATATATATGTGGCTATTAGAGAGGTAAAAGGAAAAATCATAGCTAGTTAATAAGAAATGTTCATGAGCTTATACTCTGTGTCCAATGCTTTAAGGCATATCGGGAATATATTTGTTTTTAAAATAAACTAAAGCTTGGAAAGGTTAAATAAATTGTGAATTGGTACTTGAACCCACATCATTATATTATTTCTTTCTACTTTGATACATCTCAGTTGTTTTTTACACTTCTTTTTATATAAGTTTATCAGTGCATTCTTGTCTCACCTCTCAATTATATATATACTTAAGCATCTTCATTAAAGAACATCTACAATTTACAAAGACTCTTTTTTGTGGGATCTAACTTAAGAGGAAAATGTTAGAGAAAAAGAAAATTCAGGGAAGACAAAAAAAATGCACAGAATTCTTTTTTTGTGGTACTGGGGATGGAACTCGGGGCATTCTACCTCTGGGCTATAGCCCCAGCCCTATTTTTTATTCTTTATTTTGGAACAGGGTCTCACTGAGTTGCAAGGGCCTCACTAAATAGCTGAGGCTGTCTTTGCACTACGATCCTCCTGTCTCAGCCTTCCAAATGCTGGGATTACAAGTGTGCACCACCACACCCAGCTCCACAAAATTCTGATGTGTAAAATGTCATTGAAAAAGTGGATTCATGGGTTAAATTGAAAGGATGATTTGGATTTTCCATGTTTCCCCAAATAACCAGCACTCGTTATTTCTTCCTTCTCTACACTACATTCAAGTGTAGAAAGGCAAGAAATGGTTCCCATTACTTCACAAGGGAATGAGTTCTACTTTGATTTACTTTATTCATTCCTCTTTCTTCATAACATCACTAAGAGATCTCAGATGTCACGGAAGAAGTAACGATAAACCCAAGGGTAAGACTTTTCCTACCATGAGCACCAGGGCATTCTATTCAGTGTGAAGGTCTGCTAAATGCCAAATAAGTAGCACTATTTTGTTTATAGGTAAGTGAGAGTAAATCATTATACACATTCCCGCACACAAGAGTTCTCATTATTTCACTATTTATTTATATTTATTTATTTGTTTATTTATTTATTTATTTGCAGTACTGAGGATGGAACACAGGGGCATTATACCTCTAAGCTACACCCCCAGTCCTAAATTTTTTATTCTTTATTTTGAAACAGAGTCTCACTAAGTTGCAGAGGGCTTCACTAAATACCTGAGGGCAGGCAGTGAACCGTGATCCTCCTGTCTCAGCCTCCCAAGTACTGGGATTACAAGCATGCACCATTATTTTACCATTTTTAATGGTTAAAAAACATGGTATGATTATTTTATCTTTGTAGACAGACTTTGTTTCTATTTAAGGTCACTCTAGATTTCAAAATAGTTTAGAAGATTAGACCGCTTTTTTTTTTAAATAAATAAGGATCTTTTGAAAAAATCCTAATGTGTCCAGGTAGTTCACTCTTAGATGTGTACTTAGTTCCTCAGTTACTATGACTGCAAAGAGGTTTTCTTTACCAAATGTAACCTATTTATACATTATAATGAACACACATTGATTTTCTTTTAACTGTGATTGTCAATGGATGTGCACAGGAGATAGGCAAAAGTAATCACAACAAATTAAACCATTTTATTCAATGAATAACTGTAATAGCTTCTTATTTTTGGATAGTAAGGTGTTTTGTTTGTGTCCCAGAGATGAGAATTTTATTTTTAGGGTTTTTATATAACTTAATTACATATATTTGTAAAAAGGTTGGATGGATTACAAATGTCATATTATTAATTTAAAATAGAAAACAAAACTTCTACCCAAATGAACACTGTCATTAATTTAAACATAGCTAATGCTTCATTTAAATTCTGGTTTGTTTCAAATGCTAGTTTACAAGACGTATCTTAATGTTGTACCTGCCAAGAACACTTAAGATAACTTTTCAATGCTAAATATATATATATATATACATATATATATGTATATATATATATATTTATATATATATATAAGCATATTTGTACTATAAGGTTTTGCAGTGCAACAATCAGCTTTTTTAAATGTCAGTAAGGAGAATGTAGAAAGACAATAGACAAATAGGATCAGAGGGCCGTGACAGGATGACCAAACTTCTGTGGGTCAACAAGATCAAACCTCTAGAAAGTCAATAAGATCAAATTTCCTGGGAGTCAACCAGAGTTTTGCAAGTCTGTAGTTATTCCTGGCAATAAATGGACACTATCTAAGATTCCAGGAAACTACTTCAGCCACAAAGAATAAATAAGTTACCTGAAGTGGGAATAACCCATCAAGATGAGGCACTGATCCATGTATTGCTGGGACACTAAACCAAGAGGGAGTATCTCAAAGAAGAAAAGAAACCCCTAGAAAGGCCAGCCTAAATCTGTTACTGACTTGAAGGACCCTCCTTTTGAAAGCTTTTCTGTCTTACACATAATGTGGACTCAAGGAGAAAAGGTGTGCAATTGACAGTTCTTGGCCCAGGCCACAATCAATTAGCAGACAAAAGGCACGTGGGGGAAACTCGAGACAGCCAAAGCTCCCAGACGTGATCTGTAACTCTTTGGTAGAATGTATGGACTCTGGGAAGGCAATGTGCTGTTGATTGTGTTCAGCCTAGGCCATGCTCAGGTAGCAGCCAGAAGGTACTGGCTGGACACCAAAGTGTGCCATTACCCTACAGGGTGATCTGCCTCTCTTTTCCTCCTGCCCTCATTATAATAAACTTTCAGCTCACTCTTCTGGTATCTACAGATGTCAGTTTTCAAACTCTGTCAGACAAGCACCCAGTAAGGAAACCATCAGTTTCAGAAATAGTCATTAATTTGCTGAGCGGTGATCAAATTTGGGCCATGTGAAATTCATTTGTTTTAGGTTCACATGCATTTTAAAGATTTTTATGCTTATTATTAATCTTAATTGAGCTTTTAGTTATATTTGCTGCCTGCAAACTTTTAACTCTTCTTCAAACTTTAAATGTTTTTCTGTTACTTTGGATCCTAGCAAGGACTTATAACATTATACTTCTATATGGGGACAGACAACTATGTTATATTATATTACTCATATATTTTTGTCATATGAAGTTACGATGATATAGGTAGGGATTATTATTTATATCATGGACTGCATAAATTACTTCCAATGATCAAGCTAATCTATTGTATATATAGAATATAAAGTTTTCAGTGGTACATACCTGCAACCCCAGTACTTGGGAGTCTGAGACAGGATAATTACAGGTTCAGACCAGCCTCAGCAAGTTAGACCCTGTTTCAAAACAAATAATAAAATTGGCTAGGATGTAGCTTAAGGTAGAATGCTCTGGGTTCAATTTCCAGGGCCACAAAGAAAAAAAAAATAGTTTGTATTGAAATACAGGTGTCTCCTCTTATATGGCTTTTGTCCAGTAGATTTTGATGAATGAAATCTGAAAGCTTATTTATGTCAAGGAGAGAGAGAAGAACAGCTTCCCTACACACATGGAGGGGAGGAGTTCCTGAAAGAGACTAACCACCAAAGCTTTTGAAATCTAACTGAGGTTCCCCATATCCTGTTTGTTATTGGTCAAAATTGGGTTCAGGGGAGCAGATGTCTTTTGACCAATTTCAGCCTTTATTTTGAATTATGATCTTGTGGGCTGGTGGGCTCTAATATCCCAGTTCCCACTGGTCTTTCATCTTCTTACTCACCTTCTCCCACCTCTAAGAGTGTTATACAGATGGAACTTTTAATTTCTCCTGTTGTAAGGTCCTCTGCCTTGCTTCAGAATGACAATCATGTAATTTACCAGTGTAGTAGTCAAATCATATTCTGATCAATGACTATAAACATCTCTATTTTAAAATAATACTGTAAAGTTGTGTTTAACATGAATGGCTTTGCTCTTTTATACATGCCCTTATTAAAAATTGTTAAGAAAACATTATACCAAAGTTTTAGCATTGGCAAAATTCAGATTAATTGCTATTCAGGGAAGGGAGCAAGTTATTTTAAATCTTCTGAGGAAAGTTATATTTTCTCTTTCTTTTTTCTCTTATAATGAAAGGGTTATAGAATACTTATTATAAGTCAGCCACCTTAGACATATTAATGCATTTAATCCAAATAACAAGTCTCTGAGTATTAGTAACCTATTTTGCAAATGAGAAAACTGGATCACAGAAAAATTGATAACTTGCCCTAAGAGATACTTATGTGACTTGAAAATAGAGCTCAGTAGAATGCTAATGGAGAAAGGAGATTAAAGGATTCTAGCCCTTGAAATTCTCTAACCAGCATTTCCAAAATTTTATACTGCATTTAGTATTAATAGTCTTAAATGCACAGAACCCTAAAATTTTGATTTAATTTTTTAGAAAATATTGTTTTTCATATGTCCCTGATTTGTGACCCAAGTTTTTTTTTTTTTTCCACATGGCAGCAAGTGATATTTAAGATACTGATATTTTCTCTAGTGGAGGCAGGATGCTATGGTAGGGATGTCATATACCCTCCATGATTCAAATAATTGGAAGCTTGGTCTCTAGTATGATGATGCTCACTGGTAATGGGAAGGATCTTTAAGAAGTAGGGACTATTGGAAGACTGTTAGGTTGCTGGAGGGCTGCTCTTCAAGGGAATTGACATTTTTATGTTGGGACACTCAGCTCTTGTAAAAGAGAGTTGTTATAAAAGAGTAATACCAATGCCTCTCCACTCTGTGACTTCCTGTCTCACCAGGTGGTCTCTCTCTCTCTCACACCTACACATTCATACTGATCATGCCACCCACTATGTGATACAGCCCAGGAGGCTGTCTCCAGAGCTGAGCAAATGTAAATCCAAGCTTCTGAACCTCAAAATCTATGAGCTAAATAACCTTTTTTTTTCTTTATAAATGCCCAGCCTCAAGTATTATGATATAGCCTTAGAAAACAGACAAATGCACTGATTGAGGCCATGCTTTTCAGCACCACAGTGCTAGCTTCTCTATTTCAAATAGTAGTGTCATCACACAGATTGCCATTCAGTTTATAATTTGCTGCCAAGGTTAGCAGGTTTTATCAGGATGTGTGGGGAGTAAACTCACACTAAGAGGGTATAAAAATGTTTCCCTCTGCCTCTAAAAGAACACTTCCAGCATTTATATGGGGAGTAATAAATTTACATCATTCTAAACTTTCTCTCAGAAATTTTCAACAGCTGTACCAGTGGATTTTCATTGTTTGTTCAAATAAACAGAAGCAAAAGTTGACTTTTTGAAATTTAATTTGTTCTTCAATCAGCAGAGATACAGAAATGTCAAAAAAAGGCCATTTAAGTATTAAAAAACTATTTATTCTGAAACCCATCTGCAAAATAAAATCCTGCCAGATCAGAGATATGAGGACTTCCCTGTTGCAAAGCAGTTCTTTATATGGCAGATGTGTGAGTGTCTTACCAAGAATCCTAAAACTGGACTGCATTCTCCATCACATGTGGGGAAGGTGCCAATAATAGTCCCCACTTATGCTGTTTATATCCTGTCTAGCATATATGAGATAGAGTTCACTAATCAGGAGTAAGTAACATCTTGACATTTCTTCCCTTATAACAGGGTGGTTGAGTTTGCTCCAGAAGTGTTTACCATGTGCTATTCACATATAAGAGATGACTTTGCAGAACTTGCGGGATTTGTAGTAAAACCATCACAATCATCATAAGAGCAATAATGCAGAATTGCATTCTCTACCTCACTAGCTTGAATGTGGGTACCACACTGCATTTTATTAGTGATGACACTCCTTAATAGCCGTTTTATCTAATGATACCATCTGCCAATACCTTACTAAGCATTCACTACTTCTCTAAGTGTTAAAAAAAAGTAGTATTTAAAATGCCATTTCATTTCTGCTGTGCACAGCTTCTTCCATTACAGCTAGGGAATTTCAGAAGTTTGACCTATTTCTGAAAATTATTCTCTACCCTAAGTTCGTTGACTGTGTGCCTTTTTAGTTTCACATCAAACCAATTCTTGGTAGACATTAGTGATCTTTGACATCAATGGAATTATGTTTCTTATAATGAACTATAATTCTATTCAGTAAATTACAAGCAATTACATTTAGACCTTTGACTCAGCTAATGACCTTGAGGTCAAGCAGGGCATTTAAGGGAACAGAAACTCGTCTTAATCATGGCTTGCATTTTTTTTATATGAGTTGCCAGTTTTAAAGTGGACCAATTGGTGGTACATTAACTTTTTCCCTTAATTGAGAGATAATCATACATAAACATACATTAACAAAATTGTTATCATTAAGAGGTAAAAGGTAAAATATAAAGGATATAAATTATATAACATACATTTATTGTAAAATTAATATAATAACTATATAACCCTGAAGATAGAAAATATAAGTGGATTTACTTTCTGGTTTTTGTGTTTATTATTATTCAAATCACTTTCATTTTTTATTCAATGAAAAGGAAAGAAATTTAGGTGTGTATTTTAGTCTATTTTTTCTCTTAAAACAAAATATTACAGATTGAGTGATTTATCAGTAAAGGAAATCCATCTCTCACAGTCCTGGTGGCTGGAAAGACCAAGGTGGAGGTGTTGGCCTTGAGTTTAGGGAGGGCAGCTCTCTTTTTCCAAGATGGCACCTTGCTGGTGTGTCTTTACATGACAGAAGGTCATGAGAGCTCTCCCTTCAACCTTTAGCTCTTTTAAAAGGATGCTAATCCTTTTCAGCCCCCAAAGGTCACACCTCTTAACACTTTTGCTTTGGGAATTAGTTATTATAAAAATTTTAAGGAGAGTTTATCATTATAATCATAGCAATATGTTTTATGAAAATGACACTTTCTTTAAAATGTCATTACTTTAAAATAAATTTTATAACTTGTTTTAAGAATTTGTGAAATGTAATTTGCTTGCCTTCTTTAATGCTATAATTTTCTTTCCAATTCAAGAAAGGGTGAAAAAATTATTGTACCAGTACAAGGGAAAGATTACCAAATCAAAAATTAATGTCTGCTGCAAGAAACAAAAAAATTAAGTGGAACCAAAACAGAGTAGTCATTTGAAATGGAGCAATCTTTTTTTGATGTGAAGATATTAGCATCATCCAGGCATGGCACATGCTTGTAATCCCCGTGCTTGGGAGACGGAGACAGGAGGATCTTGCAGTTTCAAAGCCAGCCTTGATGTTTCTGAATTAAAAAAAAAAATTATATATATATATATATATATATATATATATATATATATATATATGTCTGGGAGTGTAGCCCTGAGGTAGAAAGGTTCCATCCCCAGTACAACCAAAAAAAAAAAAAAAAAGAAAAAGATATTTGCATCAACATAATGTACAAATTGAAAAATGTTTATTTTTTGGTACAGTTAATAGTCTTTCTATATTAGTATATTAGTATGGAAATTGTGTCCAACTTCTTATGGAACTATTTGTTCCATTCACAGTAATTACTACTGAAAATATTTCATTCATCCAAGTAACTATATCTGTAAACAGTAGACAATAAAATTTTCCAAGGATTTTTAGGCTAAGATCCAATGTATATTTAACTGGAATTTTAAGAAACTACTGGAAACTAGGCCATTCTCATGTTATGTATATTAACTGTAGTTTCCCATGAAGTATCTTAGAACAAGATTGTTCCCAGGAGTTACACTTAAAATTTGTTTCCCACCCACATACAAAGCTCAAGTGGCTTACTAAATAAAAATTTGAAAATAATTTCATTGTGAAAGGTTTTTTGATGAATCTGTCAATGCTATTTATTTTACTGTATTGATTTCTAATGCAAACTAGTTATACAAAAATCATAGGAATATTATAGATTGAGTATTTGAATCAGATTATTTCATCTTATTTTTCAAAAAGAGCATAAGAAAATAATCACAATCACATAAAATGTAATGTGTTGAGAATGTCTTTCTTTAGGCAAGGTCTTAAAATTATTTCATTGCTTTTTCAACATTAAACAATACATGTAATTGCTATTATTTTATTTATATTTGTGGATACATATTTTGTTTTTATGTAGTTATATAAGTTTTTTACAATTTTACTTGTATAACCTCAATGTTTATGTGAAAAATGTATTTTCTTTCTAAAATATGTTATTTTTCTTTATATTTTTATCTGTCTCCATCAGCCAAATTAGTTTATATTATCCAATTTATGTATTACATAGGTCTATAACAGAATTTTTGTTATTTAAGGCTAGGGATGTAGTTCAATTTCAATGGTAGGGTACATAATTAACATGCTTTAGGCCCTGGGTTCTTATTTTCTCTAAGCCCTGATAGATATAAATGATATGTGCTATCTAAACATTCTATGCAATCTGTTACTTTTCTAAAAATCTTGCTCCGTTAAGATTTTTTTTTGTGTGTGTGTATATCTGCATGTGTGTTGGGAATGGAAGCCAGAGGCATTTTACCTCTGAGTTGTATCCCCAGCCCTATTTTTTATTTTATTTTATTTTTTTGAAACAGGGTTTCACTAAGTTGCAGAGGGTCTCACTAAGTATCTGAGGTTGGCCATGAAGCTGTCTGTGATCCTCCTGTCCCAACCTTCCAAGTACTGGAATTACAAGTATGAGCCACCATGCCTGGCTCTAGAATTCAGATTTGTGAGAAGATAAATATTTGAAGATGCTAATATTTACAAAAGACTACGAGCTGGGCACTGTTTAAGTACACTATTGCTACTCACTGTCGCTTAGTTTTTCAAAATTTATTATTAAGCATCTACCTTTTACTGTGTGTGTGTGTGTGTGTGTGTGTGTGTGTGTGTGTGTGTATGAGATACTAGGGACTGGACCTAGAGGCATTCTTCCTCTGAGATATACCCCTAGACTTTTCATATAATTTATTTTATTTTTTGTTAAACAGCTTCTCACTAGGTTGCTGAATTTTCCCCAAATGCTAAAGCTGGTCTTGAACCTGCAACTCTCCTGTCTCAGCCTTCTAAGTACTAGGATTATAGTCATGCGTCACCATGTCTGGCTCTTTTACTAATTTGTGACAATATACAAATATACAAAAGCTGTCGGCCCATAAAATTGACATCAAATGGACAAGCAAGAAAAGTCACTTAAACTCACTAAGCATTAGTTTTCTCATCTTTAATGTTAAAAGGCGCATCAATTCACCATATTATACTATATACAATATATAAGTAATATATTTTATAAATGTATTGATACACATTTATAAGATATATGCAGTGGACCTAGCACTCATTTAGAATCTAGGGATAAATAGGAAGACAGCTGGGCATAGTGGCACATTCCTGCAATCCCAGATCTTAGGAGGCTGGGACAGGAGAATCACAGGTTTGAGGACAGTTTCAGCAACTCATGAAACTTTCAGCAACCAAGGAAGACACTGTTTCAAAGTAAAAATAAAATAGGTCTGAGAGTGTAGCTCAGAGATAAAGATCATATTCTATTCTCTTCTTTATTCTTTCATGGAAAACACTTTGCTTCCCAATATGGCATCATTATAGTACCGAAAATAAGGACAAATTTTTTGCTTGCTGTCTGATTAAAAAACCTTGAGTACTTAATCAAATCTAGACAATTAGCATTTCTCATGTTTAACCTAAAATAGTACATATCTCAATCAAATTAATACCTCTAAATATCAAGTAGAAGGCATAAATGATTTTAGGTGTCCTATATTTTACCAGTATTTACATAGAAACAGTATAATTTTTACCCATATTTGATAAATGTAGGCTCAGATTCCTTAGTCCACACTGAAATACAGTTGGTCAGGCAACATCAAATGTATTTCCCTAAGAATAAATTACTTTTGTTATTATAATTTCTGCTCTAGGAAAAAGCATCTGGGTTTCAAAGATCCAGAAAAATATTTCAATATGAGCAGCAATCCTGAATACCTTTAATAATAACAAAAATACAAGTCAATACAAATAATATTCTAGCACAATTTTCAAAGAACACGGTTTCTGCTTTGCCTTAAGCGGTTGTTCTATAATAGCAGAGAAAGAAAGTAATGTACCTTGTTGATAAATTATCAAGTAACAAAACTCCAGTATGAATATAATAATGTTGAACATTGGAAATATAAAGAGTTGGAAACCCAGCTTTGTTCTTTGAAAATATCATAGGGTTGGTACTTATTTTATTAAATGATCATTTTAAAATGCATGATTTAATCTATAATGCAATAAGTTTCAAAATTACATAAAATATTTTTCATATAAGGAAATTAATGGTTAAATTAAATATTGCCTTAGGCCTGAAATAAACTTTTAATCAAACTAATACAATAAAGGAAAGAAAAGGCCATTTATTCTTTATATTTTCTGAGAACATTTCTTTTTGCACCCTTTGGTCATTTTGTTGTTGAAAAGGCAGAAAATATTTTGTTGAGATAACTCTTATGAAATGATTAAATTTTTGATATAAAGAGATTTCATTTGCTTGTGGATGTGATAAATCTTAAGAATTCTCTATTTTCTTGCAATATCTACTTTATTTCTTATTTTTCTACTGCTTTACAATTATATCAAGCACAAAATATCTGCCTTAACCCAAAAAATGTGGTCATGTATATTAAGCGCAAGAAAGACTATTAACTCCAATGCCAATTAATATTTATAATAACATGCATATACTTTATGAAATTATATTTATACATGTGAAATAGATTGCTCGAACATATTATTCCACATGCAAACACATTTTTTTTAAGTAGCTACTGTATAACATCTCCAAAGGAGTGATAGGTTTTACAATTAGAAAGTGAAAGGTCAATTCCATTCATTTCCCTAAAAATGACCTAATTTTGTTCTTTATGAGTGAGTAAAATTCCATTGTGCACATATCCCATGGTTTTGTGATCTATTTATGTACTGATGGACATCTTTGTTGGTTCCATAGTTAGACAACTATGATTTGTGCAGCTGTGAACACAGATGCTCAGGCATTAGTTTGGTAGTTCGATTTTAATTATTTTGGGTAGATACCCAGAAGTTATATTGCTATAACATATGGTAGTTTCATTCCCATTCTCCTGAGGATCCTCCATACTGTGATCCTTCATACATTTATTGGACATTTGAATTTCTTCTTCTTTGAAGTGTATCTTTTGTTTACTTGCCCAGTTTTTGATTGGGTTATTTGTTTTCTAAGTGAGATTAGCCAGCCACAAAAGTGAAAAATCAGATGTTCTCCCTAATATGTGGAAGCTAGGGAGAAAAAAAGATCATAGAAGGAATTTTACATGAAGAAAGATAAACCACAGATGAGAAAATAAGGCAACCTAACTGAGGGGAATGGGATGAGGGAAGAGGAAAATTCCCTAGGGTAGATAACGTACATTCACAAATGTATCAATCAGTGAGCCAAACCTGAGAACAAGGGAGGGGCTGGAATTGAATAAGGACTAATTGGGTGATGTGTGCATGTATGCCTCCACCATCTTGTACTCCATTAAGATGTATGACTACACTGCACCAATACATTTTTTTAACAAGTCAAAGATCATATGTTTTCTCTCATATGCAGAAGATAGGAAGTAATCAGGATACAGGAGAGACTTCGAATAATATAGGAGAAACCTTAGTGGAGCAAGGGAGGTGGTCCAAGAGAGGTGTGCAGGGGGAAATTAACAAAGGAGACTCTTCCATTGTCCTTAAGTACATATGTGAGAATACCAATGCCAATATCAATATCCTGTATGGGGAAGGGTGGAAGTGGGGAGGAAGCTGGAGGATGCTCACCAAGTGCTGTGTGCATGTCTGTCTCTGTCACTACAAACTATATTATGAGGTCATTAGTTTTTATATTAAACAAAGACCACTGAGATAAGCAGAATTTTTAAATGAAACACTGGCTACCTTCCATTCTACATCATCATCTTCCCTTGAGTGTAAGTAAATTGAGTAAAATAGGATGTCATTGTCCTTTGCTCCAATACTATGACATATGATGATAAACTAAAATACTTTTGTGCCACTGTCCCTTTTGTGACACTTCCACTCTGATCATACTGCACTCTCTTACACAATTGGCTAGTTCTCACCATGTTCTAAGAACTAAAGGATTAATGCTGTAATGAACAGAAAGTCCACAGGACTTTGACAAGCGTGATGCTAAGGCTGTCTGACTGTACTGGCTGCTATATAATTCTGACCTAGGAATAATTATGGTCATTTTATGGCTGTATAAATTGTGGCAGAGATTAAGCAACTTGCCCAATATGACTGGATTTTATGTCTGAGCAGTACAACCCAGGAGGGCACTATATAAATGATATTGTATCATCCTAGATTTTGTAATAGGTTAAAAAGAAGGTATTCCATTCACACTCATATTTCAGAAAGCAAAATTCTAAGAAACTGTAATGGAATGATGCAGACCTCTTATGTATATATTATAATCTACACTATGAATATGCATCTATATGTCTATATTATATATGCTTAATATTCATGTCAGATTTAAAAATTAAAAATTTATATAACCATATATGTTTTATGCAGTACATAGACATAATAATGTACCAAAAATGGATAGTTGTATATATATATATAATGTATAACTACTATATATTATATATTACTATATGTAACTATTGTCTATATATACATATTATATAATTATATAATATACACATGCATTTACTTATTTACTATACATATGTATATATACATATGTATATATACATATAGTAAATAAATATATATATATATTTATATATATGTATGTATATATATTTTACTATATATATATATATATATATATATATACATATAGTAAATAAATAAGACACAAACGGAAAATACCGTAAGTCCCACATGCACATCTATGCCATTTTCAGCAGTACTGGTACTTTGATTTTGTTTCACAGGAGAAAACTAAACTTGGGTTGAGATGCCAGTCTAATGCCTCAGCTGGCATGGCCACTCCTGCATTCTGGGCATGAGAGTCTCTGTGTAGTTGCAGGTTATTGCATTGCACTCTTATAAATGGGGCTGTTGCAGAGGTGACCTTTTCAGTCTCCTATAATTTATGTAATTTGCTGAGAATTAGAAAAAGTGTTCCAATAACAGCCTCCAGGGAGGCTGGCTGTTTGGCTGGACCTCCTGGCCAGGGAACAGTCATCTCTGGAGATCCTGTGCCAAGAAAAAGAAGAGAAGAAGATTTGGGAAGAGCTGGAAACCATGTCCTATAAAAGACTTACCTGTACAATCAAAAGTAAAAAGGGCTCTTCAAATCTGTTTGCATAAGGCATTGCATAAGGTAATATATTTACAGAAGGTTCAGCCAAAGTAAGAAAAGAGAAAAAAATAATATTGGAACAGAGAGTCCTTTTTTCTTCTTTATTGCAAAACTTGTGTAAATAACACTAATAAGCTTTTATTCTTGTGCCAGAAAAATAAGGACAGGAATGAATTACTTGGTCAATATCACCTTGTATAAAATAAAGTGCCTCTTAACAAAATCAAAGCATGTTCTAAATAGGCATCGCCTTTGCAATTACACTTCCTTCTGAGAGTAAAATCTTACCTCTTTTAATGAAACGGTGCTTTAAATTTCTCTTTAAGAGAATTAGGTCTTTGTCATTTCACTTATTGAGGTTGCATTAGGATCAACATAAATTCTATATGCAAATTTTAATGAAGAATTAAATTTTAACATGGAATTTAATGTTAAAAATATGTAAGGTAATCCTGAAAAATAAGAAAACCTTTTTTGGGTGGTACTGGGAATGGAACCTAGGGGCATTTTACCTCCAAGCTACACTCCAGCCCTATTTTTTTATTCTTTATTTTGAAGCAGGGTCTCACTGAGTTGCAAAGCACCTAAATCATAGCTGGTCAAATGCCTCTGGGTTCCATCCCCAAACCTCCAAAACAACAACAACAACAAAAAAAAAGAATTAGTAGTTGTGTGGACATATATAAATATGTATGTACACACAATTATATATTATTAATCACATTATTTAATAATATTTATTTTTTCACTTTTCACACAAGTGCTAAATTAAGATAAAGGCCACAGAAAAATAATTGAAATCAAAAGTCTGTAATCAAATTTTGTCGTCTTTTGTGAACTAAATATCTAGGCTCCTTCCCCACACACATGTACTCACACATTAGATTTATATTTTGAAATGTAAAGACCAATGTGATTGTATTAGGCTCTTCTAGGATGTGAGAAACCAAAAAGGTGTATCCCTCACACTGGGGTTAGTATTTAAAAATATTATGGGGAACTCCTTCATCCCTTTTGTCATGTGAGGACTGGGTAAGAAGACACCATCTACAAAACAGAAAGGAAACCCCAACAAATAATCTGTTTTCACCTTGACCTTGGCCTTCACAGCACCCAGACACCCTAAAACAAATTGTTATTTATAAAGTGATCTAGTCCATGGTTTTCTGTTATAGCAGCTCAGATAAATGAAGATTCTCACTAAAGCTCCTTTGTTGAGACCACTTTTTGTGGCAGACCTTGAAAACACTTTTCCCACCCTGAATAGTGCTTTCCCACTTCTAACACTTCTTTCTGTTTCTTCTATCGATTTCTTCTTCAGGCCAATAAAGTAACATATGCTTTCTCTTTGGAGCTCCCTCTGCACTGGAAAAATACCCTGCATCGATCCACTTGCAATGATCATGTAATGTCATTCCATGGGGGACGTGAAACATTGAGAGAGCTGCTGTTTTCTCCTATTTAATCTTTTTTCTTGTACTATTGCAATAACGAATCAAAAGCTTTACTGTTGCTTTCCTCTTGAATTTTCTTAGTGGACCTCTTGACACCTGGCAACACAGCTCTCTCCATCTCAGCTCAGCTCAGCTCTTGATAATTGGTGAGGAGAGAGGATAAGAATGAGATATTACTGAAAGATTAGTACATCGAAGAATGAGAGCGAGATCCACTGGGAACTATTAAAACAAATAAATCAAATGTAGCAGAACAAAATATTTCTGACACAAACACTATTTGTACTTTTTCAATGCATGAAAGAATCATAGGTCTAGAATCTTAGAGTTATTTTTCACATTTGGTTACTATGCAACTATGCAAAGTGATGTTAAGATTATGATATGCATGCATTGCAAATACATAGGATACCATTTAAAACAAATACCACTTATATCATCTGTGTCATTTTCAGACTCATTAGATAGAAAAATGGTCATAGAAAAATAATATAAAAGATAAATAGCTTGAAAACTTAAGCAGTGGTATGTTTGGTGTGTGTGTGTGTATGTGTGTGTGTGTGTGTGTGCACGCGCACACATGCGTGTGTGTGTGTGTGTGAGTGTGTTTTCTAAAACTTACTTTGGTTTGTATCATAGTACTTAGCT
The DNA here is from genome assembly GCF_963383645.1 of Muscardinus avellanarius. NCBI lineage: Eukaryota > Metazoa > Chordata > Mammalia > Rodentia > Gliridae > Muscardinus > Muscardinus avellanarius. The sequence goes on from NC_137787.1 coordinate 178,443,562, forward strand.
ATTCTATGTGTGACATATCCTATGTGTGACAATACTAAAAGGTATAGTAATTAAACAGTAAAATAATATCTCCAGTGAATGGAGACATAATTTTGGCATAGTTTTACTGAATAACTAAAAAAGAAGATGCCAAGGAGAGGAGAGATATTGTTAGTGCTTTAATTTTGTGGATGCACTAACTAAAGTCGATTGCATAAGACACTGTAAATAGGAAGAAAGAGCTTTGACCCCTCAAGGTTATTCTAAATTCTAACTGCATCCTGCGGTTTTGATGGGCTTGAATTCTGAGCAATTTGACATGTACTTAGCTTGAAAGTAGCAGAGAAATCTGTCAAATTAATAAGCAATAAATGCTGCTTAAAGCAAGATTTTAGACACTGCTCCTCACCTCATTTGCCATCCCTACCTCAGAGACCACTTGTTTAAACCATTTGTATATTGAAATACCATGCATTTCATGTGTTCATCTTAATTATAATCAGCCCTTACACTAGAAAGAATCACCATTAGTTATTGTGATAGCTACCATAGGTTTGAGTTGGTTGTACTATCTCAGATACAGAACATTCTTCAAATTTGGTAAACTAAGATATTTTATTATCCTCCTATAAAAGGAAAAAGAACATCTATTCATCAATCATTGCAGGCCTTGACATTTTTAAAGAAATATATCCTGTAACATTTTGTTTCCTTGTCTAATAATAATAGGTAGTAAATGCTAAGCTTATTTTCTATAAACGTTTGTGCTATGCACATTATAAGGATATTTTTCTCATGTTTTGCAAAGTGATTTTAATTAATATCCCATTTTGGGGGAAGCGCATTGAAAGAGGAATGTTTACATAATTTAGCTAGAGCCACCCAGCCGTAAAATCTTTTTTCATTTTCCAATTCCTTTTTTTCTTTCTACCTTCCTTTCTTTATTTTTTCTTCTTTCCTTTCTTCATTTATAAATTAATGCCTTACAGTTTTCTCTTATTCTAGCTATATTTGATAATTTCCACGGACATGGAAATTTATTTTGTCTATTTAAAAGGCCTCTGGTACCAAGAAATCTTGGCATGCTCAGGAAATATCAGGAGGGTGTGTACGTGATCAAAGAAAGCATATATTTAAAAAGCAAACCAAATTCTAATAGAACATCATTCTAGTTCCTCTTTGAAGTGTGACTCTAACTATACCCACAACAGTAATAGTAATATAAATAGCAATGGCACTTTGCTTCAGGTTAGATGAAATAGCATAACTAATGACCCCATGTATCTTGGCATACTATTAAACACACTTAACAGTAGGTGAAATTATAGTGCAAAGAAGGTAAGGGATTTGTTTAATAGGACTCCACTAGTAAGAAAGCCAAGGACTGTAGAAAACCCTGGGTCTTTTATACTATGCATACACTCAGCCACATTATGATAATGGGCACATAACTGAAAAGTTAGGAACTATGTGTGCTGCCTAAACATTGCGCATATCCTGTTGCCCATAAAACATGATGGTTTGTATGTAACAATAAAAACTGCAATCAGCACAGATGTTAGGTCCAGATGAAATAGTTTGCTAAAACGAGAGTTTTCACCGATGTATGGAGTTACTATGTAGGAGCTTCACAGTTCTAAGTTTAATGTTCTCAGGCACAATGTCAGTTTTCTGAAGCTCGTCAAGGTTTCCACTGAGTAGATCTTGACCATCAGCACTCAGTACCAGTGCCTCCATCTCAGATAAAAGTTGGAGCATGCCCACTCAATGTACCACACTCTGGAACATCTCTGTAAGTTTATTGCAAAACTTTTCCAACCAAAGATACAGAATGTACATGTTCACCATCATATCACACTATATCCTATATCCTTGGCCATATAACTAAAGCATTTGTACCAAAACAAGGGAATTATGCTTTAAAGGTAGAAATAAACTCTTTCTCCTAGAGTGATGGCCAGCAACCCCCTGCACTTGTTCACAGCAGAATAGAGCACAAGGACTTATAACAGATCCCTCCCTGCCCAACAGTGTAATGAGAGCAAGGTCTAAGGCAGACATTTTACCAGCCAAGAAGCACAACACACAGGAACAGAGGAGCTTCTTGACAGACGTATGTTACCTTTCTTCTCAAGTTAGTGGACAGGTAGGGGCAAAGATAACTTAATTGAAAGCAGAAGGGAAGAAGCTGCCTTAGGCAGCTAATATTTTCTGAAAGTACTTAGAATCATAGCAGAGAAAGACTTGATTGATTTAATTACCACTCAAGTGTAGAGAGGTTGAAACCCACAGGCATATTCCAACTATGCACAAGTTTCTTCTGTTAAATAAAGCTTAAGCTATTTAGAAAGAGTGAAGCTATACTTATAAGATAGATTCTGGGAAAGACTTGTCCTAAAAAGGAAATGGCTACTCTTTTTGTCCTGTGTATCTCCAAAAACTGAATGATGTTACCATGGCCTGCTTTTATTTTATCCCTTTCCAACATCAAATCATGGGTCAAGGCATTTCTTAAACAATAGAATCCTAGTAAAAGTGTTTTCACAGTTAATTATAAGTATTAATATAATACTTATAATAGTCGATATTATAAAGCATACATGATGTCCTAGATATTTCTCTAAAATGTCCATTGCATTTATTAACTAATAACTTGCAACCAAACACTTAGGACTGATAATATTATGATCCATGGTTCGCAAATCATGAAACCCAAAATTCCATGCACCTGTAAAGTAGTATAGCTAGAACTAACACCTAAGCAGGCTGGCTTTTGAATCATGTTTTAGCTACTTCATAAACTGTCCCTGAACTATAACATGACTGAGTATGGACGCATTCAGTATGAGAAGGTTTAGATAAGTAATAGTAATGGCAAGGTAGTGCATTTTCAGAAACCTCTACATCACCCAAGGTTTTCCTAGAATAGCATATAACAGCTTAGTACAATGTATGCTAACCTAGTTATTGGTGCTTCACAACCCCATTAATTAAATTAATTGAATTCCATAATATTGTATACCCAGAGACATTTATGGTTGTAAAAAATCACAGTAAGGAATGATCTGACTGTATGGATATCTCTGTGGTTGATATGAATGTTTAGAGTTGTTCTAAACTGAGAAAAGAAAATGGGGATTCACAGACTTGTAATGACCAATCGCTGGCTGTGAGCAGAGTGAGGTAAGTTTTGAGCTGAAGTGCTTACCTTTGGTTCTCAGTGATGATCTGAACAGCCCAGCATCCATAACAATTTCATAGTTTTGGATATTCCATGAAACAAGAGTGTGAGTCAAGACCCAAATACTATCTGAACCCTTCACTAGCCTCCTAATTTTGATGGCTGATCAGTTTCTGTGTGTGCATATGTGCATGTGTGTGCACATATGCATGCATGTGTGTATATATGTGTGGTACATGCATTAAAATAAACAATCTTCAAGGACCCATCAGGAAAAATAGTAATTATCAGAAGTCATTTCCCAACCTTTGGGAGAGAACCAATGGAAATTTCTGGAGTCTCCCAAACCAAAATTAAGAGTAAGTTTCAAGTAATATCATACAGTAGATTGATATTGAAGAGACTTCAGCCAGGCTTAAATAAATTAAAGCAATAATGCATGGCTCTATAATAAATCTTTATATAATTATGATTTGATGATGATACATGACAAATTATAAACATCAAAGTACTTGTTCCATTATCAATTCAGCTGCAACCTATATAGCGATTGTAATAAAAAATTATACATCAAAAAAGACTACACTATACCTTCCCTGTCCTTCTAGGGGTGCCTCAGATTCCCTAAGTGTCACTATAGATCATGTTGTCAGGTAAGCGAGTCCTTTGACAATGAATGCCACAGTGCCTTGCCCTTCCCAGTACATCATTACAGTGATGATGTTCTATTTTCAGGTCTCACTAAAAGAGAGGAAGTGCAGTAAGGTGTTAGTATCTAACTCTGAAAGAGTGTTAGAGATTGTGCATGGCCCATTTCTACAGCATTATGATAGAAAAAAAGAAGTTAGGTCTGAAGACACTAGGGACAAATCTCAGAAGTACTGTGATGGATAGACTGATAGCAAGAAAATTCTGAACTCTAAACAAAGAGTAAACAGTAATTAATAGATCCAAAATAGTCCTGTTATGACTATAAATTAGAGACCCAGGAGTTTACATGTGTGTTTATGTGGTAGTATCTTCATGCTTGTGTGCTTATAAATCTTTGCATGCATATAAATAAAACAGAGAAAAATAACATATTGTTCCTACCATCATTTCTCAAGTTCTTTCATTGCAATCATATCCTAGCCAGTTAATAGTTTCAATACCCATATTGACTCAGTGAGCTACATATTCTCTTCACAGATAATAAATAACATCTATAATTACTAAGTTATCCCACAGCTTCCCTAATAGCATATTAAAATAAAGTTATGTATTTTATAAACATGGTTCCAAATCAATGAATGACTTCAGATAAAAATCTACATTGTATTAAATTGTCACTTAAACAACAAAAATAGAAATCAAATACCCCTTGATAGTAGCTTTTTTTACACATTTCCAATAATATATTTTCATGAATATTTATACATTATATAAAATTATAAGTAGTAAAACAAATTATGATCAAAAGGTAGCATTAAAAGACACATATTTGGCTTGTATTTCTAAAAATACCACAAAAACAATATACAAGCTGTGGTACCTAATACCACATAGAACAATATACAAGAAATATGAGAAAACAAGAGTTGATTACTTAGGCAGAAACAAAAGTCACAAACTACCCTACTATTTTGAAATTAGATTAACTTATAAGTGACTTTTTCCAATATCTGAAACTGAACTTTGGAAAAGTTCAGTTACTGCTTTGTGTACACTGAGGCATTATATGTATACTGTAGTTATAGTGTACAATTGTCTTTCTCCAAAGCATCTTCTTTTGACCACTACATTTTATTTCCACAGGCACTTCAAATTAACTGAGACACAATTATATTATTTAACTTGCCACAGCAATGTTTCTTCCAATACATTTGTTGGTAATTTTAAGTGATGTCAGTTTTTACTAAAGCTCACCGTAGCTTTAATGCCTTTCAGAGTGAATTGTGGCTTCCTTTTCTCTGCCACATTCAGTTAAGGATAAATTCCATTATTATACCTCCTAAATAATTTTGGAATCTACTCTCAGATTCTACTCCTGCTACCGATTTAATTATTTTCAAGTTTAACATGCTTTATCCAGTTTTTAATGGGTCTGAATAGTTAGTTAGCTACATGCTCTTGATTCTAGGATGGACATTTTGCCAATTTAAAATAATTCTTAAATGGCACTAATCTTAAATTTGACGCTAGTACTCAAATGCTGTTGGACAGCAGCCATTTGACATGGCTGTCACTTCCTGTAAAAACAGACTGGTTGGAATTCCAAGGAGCCTGGCCAGAAAACTGCAACTCTTCAATATTTCAGTCGAAAAAATATGTATATTTCATATATATATATATATATATATATATATATATATATATATATATGAAATAAATAAGAATACGAGTACTGTTGAGGAAATGAAAAACCTGATGAAAACCTACTTAGACTTCCTGGAGAAAAGAAGAATGTGATTAAATAAAGATTTAAAGAGTTTGAGGTAGTGATTTGGATGAAAGTATCAGAGATTAAAAAAAAAAGTTACATTTTGCCGGGCGTGGTGGCTCACACTTGTAATCCCAGCCCTTGGGAGGCTGAGACAGGAGGATCACACAGGTTCGAGGCCAGCCACAGCTACTGAGTGAGGTTCTCAGCAACATAGTGAGACCCTGTTTCCAAATAAAGTATAAAACAGGTCTGGGAGTATAGCCTGGAGGTACCACAAAAAAAAATTACAGTTTAAGAAATTCTTTACTTCTAATATTTATAATGCATAAACCATGATATTGTTTAAAATATGGGGACATGAGCATCACCAAGATGAGAAAATTGAGAGACCCTACATTAAAAGATGTTGTAGATCTTCTCATCTACTATTATTTAATTTTTTGATAGATGAATTAGATACTTGATAATTTTTATAGCAGTCTTAGTAGCTTTTTTAAATAAGCTTGAAGTATCATAAATAATGTAAAGTATGTTATTATAGCTTACTTGGAAACATGCATTTTCCTTATTGAAATATAAAATTACTGTGTGGCTTATAGCTATGGATCCTTAACTATGATAAAATGTAAAATATCCCTGGCTATTTCACAAGTTGTTATTTATATTCTCTGAATCTTAAAGGTATTTCAGTTTTATCTAAAACATTTGTATTAACAAAATAGTATGAAAAATCATTTAACTTACATATATGTATTTATAAATTTTATGAGATTATAATAAAATTTTAACAATAGTGTGGGACAAAATAAATATTAGCATTTGTTAATTTATTAATTTATATATCTAGGTGTTATATAATTTTATTATTATCCAAAATTTTTTAAAACTTTTATGTCCATGCTATATAACACTCTCATGGAAAATAGAAGAAATAAAATTTAAAGTGTATATTCCTATAAGGTTTAAGGTCTGTTAAGGAGAATTTAAAGTCATTTAATGTAGGTAGCATGTATCTTTGACTTAAAAAACATTCATAATATCCCTATTTGTTTCACCAAAGAAAATTGGTACAGTCTTCTTTTACTCAGAAATAATCTATTTTGTTTAAAGCCTTGGGAGTTGTGGACTTAAACTAGTTTTTAAGTAAATGCTCACGGAATAAAGTAAAAATAAACAAAAAATAAGAAGATGAGGTCGATAGGTACAGATGAGGCCGGTAGGTGTAGAAAGTTCAATACTAGTATCTGGCGTTTGAATCTGAAGTAACAGGCACGAAGCTGTGGTTACGTTTCAGGACTGTGATCTTCCCTGAACTTCTGACTTACACAATTCCCAAGAGGCCCATGCTGTTAGTCAATAACAAGAAAGGATAAATATGTTAGAGCTTGATGTTTCCATAGATTCGCTTTCTGATGTTTCTCACATTGAGAAAGAAAGTTATTTTAAATTACTGGGGTTTTTAATGCTCCTCAGTACATCTGTTTTGCTATAAAAATCCTAAGTTCTGCTTCAAACTACTGAAAAGTATAAAATATAGTTTTAGAATGTGCTTGAGAAAATTTTTTAAAACTCACAACAAATAAATATAGATCAAATACCATCATGTGTTTTTTTTGTGTGTGTGATACTAAGAGTGGTACCCAGAGGCTTTCTACCTCTGTGCTGCACTCCCAGACCTATTTTTTAATATTTTATTTGGAAACAAGGTCACACTAAATTGCTGAGAGCTTCACTAAGTAGAGGAGGCTGGCTTCAAACCTACACGATCCTCCTTTCTCAGCCTCCCAAGTACTAGAATTACAAGCCTGTGCCACCACACCCAGCTGATCATGTCTTTTTAAAGATAGTTCTAGTGTGTGTGTGTGTGTGTGTGTGTGTGTGTGTGTGTGTGCGTGCGTGTGTGTGTGTGTGTGTGTGTGTGTGTGTGTGTGGCACTGGAGATTGAACCCAGAGCTATACCCTAACCAGATTTTCTTATTTGGAAACAGGTTCTCACTAGATTGTTAAGAGTCACATTACTTGCTGAGACTGTCCTTGTACCTGTGATCCTCCTGTCTCAGCCTCCCAAATACTAGGGTTACAGGTTGTGCCACCATACCAGGCAAGATTTCTCTAATTTTTGTTATCATTGTTATTTATGCTTCTGTGGTTGACTTTCAAGAGTTGAAGAACCAAATACTAATTGGCAGTGGATTCATCTGTTTTGTTTTGGAAAAAGAAAAAGATTCATATTCTTGGGCAGAAGAAAGAGTGTGACTTGCTGACTTTTACTAAGGCTTACTTAGTGACTACTGAAATCAGGCATTACTGCTGTCTATAGTAAACAACTAGGCAAGAAAAAAAAAACAAAATTAAAGCAGACAGGTTAGTTATGGTATAAATATGACAATAAAATGGTCAGGCACTATTAGATTAATATTTTAATATTAATATTAGTTGATTTTTTATGTAGTTACATTTATCAGAACATATGAATTTAGTGGCCAATACAAAGCACAGAGAGGTTTTCTATAATAGTAATTGTCTCCTGTATTCTTCAATCTTGATCCGTGCCCAAAATATAATTTTTCCAATGGCTTTATTTCTAATGTTTTTATATTAATATTTATTCATCTGTTATGTTTATATTTCTATTCCTGAATTCACAAATAGAATATTTCAAACTCATTAAAATTCATGGACTTAAAAAAGTAAAATTCATGGACTTCCCACTGTTCTCCATAATGGCTGCACTAATTGCAACACCACAATAATGGATTCCTATTTCCTCACATCCTCACCATTATTTATTGTTGCTTCCTCACGATTGCCATTCTACTTGGGGTTAGGCAGAACATCACACATAAGGGAGATACAAATTAAAACTTCCTTTCTATATTGACATTCTTATTTGCTTCTTTGAGCATGTCATCATTCCGGGTTTGTTGTCATTATTTTACTCTTTCTTCATTTTGCAGTGTCACTGCCTATGTGCTGAAATGAACTTGCTCAGTCCTGGGGGGAAATCTAACACTGAGTCCGTTTGAGACCAAGATCCTCAGAAAGATGGACAAGGGTCGGTTACAGTTCTGCAGCCACTTATCTGCAGTGATTTTTTCCCTTTTATGAAATAAACTCCTTTAAGTTCTTGTTCACGGCGCTAAAGGTGGAGCTTCCTCTCCGGGGGAAAAAATCTGAAATAATTATTGACATGGACAACCGCCTTCTATGCAGTTGACAAAGTTTTAATTTCCATCACCAACCAGTATTTATACCCTATACCACATGTGTGCACTAAAGGACAATAGTGAGGCATTAAGTATAAACAAGATAAACAGGATAAAAGAGGATCCATGGCCTCACAGTTTAAGATTCGTCTGGGACTAGGTGATTAAAGTTACTCCCCTTGGCCTTTGTCATTGTAATCAGGTTTCTGGCCTTGGGTGAGCCTTAGGAGGCAAGTTCTGGAGTCCCAAAAGGCATCCGGAACAGGCAGGCATCTGTAAAGGCAGGTGTGTGTGTGTGTGTGTGTGTGTGTGTGTGTGTGTCACACCCAAAGTCCACTTTGGGGAAATTCAGTCTTCTAGGATCTCCTTTGATCCTTCCAGAGTCTTTTTGTCTCTAGGGCTTAGTCCAGGCCCTCCTTTATTAAGATTCATGGGCAGCGGCGTTGCAGATTTGTCCGGTCCTGTCTGCTCCGCCATCCCCTATGAGGCAATACTTATATCACAGTTAGTAAAACAGGGCAGAAACATTATAACACAGGTGATTGGATTTCTATAATTGTTCTTTAATGCGTGATTTGGGGGCAGACTTTTGAGTTTTTTACTGTCCTACCACTGAGTCCTAAAGATAGGTTTGTTAAGGCCAGATAAGAGCTTATTAGCATCTCTTAAGAGGAAAAACAAATGGCCCAGGTTCCAGAGACAGTTTTACATCTCTTTGGGAAATGGGGCAAACTGCTTCCCCTGCTGGCAGAGAAGTGCTGGGAGCTCATCTTTAGTTCAAAGGACTTGCCTTTGGAAAAGACTGAAAGGAATTTTGCAGCCCTTGAATTCTGGCTGCCCTTTACTAGAAAATTTATCTTTCATGGACTCAATTTCTTCCACAGTCCTAATTCTTGGAATCCTGTTTTACATCATTGGAGCTTTTTAGTGTAGAAATCTAAGAGCAGGGAGTATTTCTGCCAGAGATGAAGCCTCCTTCCTTGGGGCCTGGCCTCCTTGGACCTTGCCGATTAATATGGCGTTTTCACGCATGTATATGCCGAGGGGGAGGGGCCGTAGTACTTATGTTATCTCCTACATCTTCATTTTCTCACACTTTCATTCATACATTTTTTCTCTAGTTCATGCCTCTTCCTGGAAAAAAGCTTCACAGTCCTCTCTGCCACTCTTGTATTTCCATTTGTTACTTTCCTAGATATGATCATGATTTCATCAGACATCCTAGCCCCCCCCCCCATTTTTGGTGTATCCATAAGAAATTAAGTCTATAGAAGTCAAACATTCTGAAACACACCTTTCTGACGGAACTTCATTTTGCTCATCCCCTACACAGTAACATTTAATGCAATTTACTGTCTTCCAAGATATTTTACTCAAAACATGCAAATAGTTACTTAATTGTCTCTTTTTTTTTTTTTTTTTGGTACTGAATCCAGGGATATTCTATGTCTGACCTAAAACCCCAGACTTATTTTTACTTTAAAATAGGTTCTGACTAAAGTTGCAGAGGGCCTAAGTTGCTGAGGCTGGCTATGAACCTGTGATTCTACTGTCTCAGCCTCCCAAGTACTGAGATTACAAATGTGTGTTATCACTCCTAGTCTCAAATGTCTTTTGCATCTATTGCTGTTAAAATGGAAATCAAGTTGATTTTACTTTTCTGCATTGTTTCCTTTTCTGTAAGCATTCAGGTAGCCATACCTATAGAAATATCATATTTTATCCATTGTTTACCCTTGTATAAACTGAAAAATATTTCAACACATTTAATGTTTAAGAGTTCAGTCTTGCTCTTTGGTTATTGAATTTATGTAGAATTTTTGTATTACTTCAACGTTCATAATTCATTAAGATTTTGTTTTATCTTGTGCTTGTATGTATTTTTCATTAATCTATTGTTTTCCTACATTTTTTTTCCTGTTTTGCTTAAATATTCTTGATTGACCATACTGAGAACAGATAACATTGGAAGCTTGAATTGAATTTACCTACTAATAGGTCAAACATTTCTTTGATTTTTCTAACATGTAGGACATTTTTGTTGCATGGGATTCTGACTACAAGCATATTTAGAGCAGGAGGGATCTGGCAGAGAGAACTCATTCTCTATTTTAATTTGTGGCGCAATCATCCAAAGAAAAATTAGCTTTCTCCAAATACTGTTTCTCTCTTCCCTAGAAAATGATATGTGTTGGTGATAAATAACTAAGGGCAACACCTCTTTTGAAAGAGATGAACTAGAAAGGACCAACCAAGCCTTCTTTGGTTTGAGTGTTTTGCTTTTTCCTCTTTTCAACCATATTAATTGATAATTTTCATATCACATTATTCATATTAAACATGTTATAGATACACATTTTATTTTGTAGAAACAAAATGTGACAATTAAAAAACTAATACCATTCAATTGAAATAGTTCAGAATGAAGGAGATGGAGGTAAGAAAGAACAAAATGGGAAGAACCAAGCTATATTGTAAAGTTAGCACGGGGATGACTGAAGCTGTGTTGAATACCAACACTCCAATACTTGACATATGGATAATAAGGAGAATAAAACATGATTCTTAGTTTTGTGACTTCAAAAATGTGATAAATATGATTTTCTCATAAGGAGAATAATAGGAGATATGAACAAGTTTGGGGTTTTGTTGGTGGGCTTTGAAAAGTTCTGTTTTTCATGAGTGGATAAAGTTTATTTCAGGAGACAGGGTATTTTATTTTATTATTATTATTGATGTCACTTATAAATGTGATATTAAATTATTAAATATTCATTTTTATTTCTATACATAAGCAGCTATATTCTACACAGAGACACACATAATGGCACAAAGATGCATAAACACACATGCAGACTCCCAGGACTTTCATTTATAGTTACATCAGAGTATCTTTATTCTATTAGAAAAAAAAATTAGGCCATTAGGGTTAGGGTGATTTGGTTGTTTCTGCTTAGTTTTATTCTCGGAAGTCTCTAGAAAAGCATATGAAAGATTTTATTCTCCATAGTTCCATTTGCTCTTCATATTTATGGGCAATGTTTTCTAAATATTTGGTTTGATTTTTATCATAGAGAAGATCACAGTACAGATTTCCCTGTTTGTAAATCAATGTCAGCATAAAATACTTTTATTTATTTTCAAGTAATTGTTTCTATTTCTGTATTTCTCTTCTAGCTGCTAGTATTTTTCTCATGAATTCATATAATTTCAGAATATTAAGAGAGTTTGTTGCTTTTCTCTGCCAAAGTAATAAAATCCAGTTCTTCTCATCTTTTCTGCAAAACATTTTTTGGTATTTTTAGAAGTATAAGTAAAAAGTCTATTTATTAATATTACTTTATAATTGTGATTTACTACTTTTAAGTTTTTTAATTAACTTAGTCATGGAAATGTTATTGGGAAGAAAATGTCGGGAATTCAGGAAGAAATTTTATTTGTACATTGCAATTATATATTGTAGTGAGGTGCCATGTGTTAAAAGCTTACACGCAGTTTGCGTTCTTCTCTCCATATGCCTCTCCTCCTCTTCCTTCCCTACACAAGTAAATGTGGTTGATAAAAATACCATTACATCTTGCCATAGTATTACTTGATCTCTTTTTCAGTTCTCCCTCTTCCTCTCCCTCTCACCTCTTACACTTTTTAACTACTCTACAAATCTACCTTTGCATAATGTAAATTTTTATATATTTCCTATATTCTTTCTAGCTTCCACAAAGTAGAAAAAATATACAATCCTTGACTTTCTGAGACGAACTATTCACACAGCATACTATTTGCCAGTTCCATTCATTTTACTGCAAAATAAACTTTTTATGATTGAATGAAAGTTAATTGTGTTTATATACTGTTTTCTTTATTTGTTCACTTGTCGAGAAGCACAAAGGTTAGTTACATAATTTTGTTATTGTGAATTGTGCCTTTAAAGTCATGGCATGGGTATGGATGTATCTGTGCGAAATTCTGACTTTAGATATTTAAAAAAGATACCAAGGAGTGGCATAGATGGGTCTTTTGGTGATTCCATCCCTAGTTTTTTTGAGGAAGCTTCAAAATGATTTCTGTAGTAGTTGTATTAATTTACAATTTCACCAACAGTCTATAAGAGATCCCTTTTCCCCACATTCTTGCCAACCTTTGTTGTTGTTTGTATTTTTGATGACTGATATTCTAAATGGTGTTAAGTAGAATCTCAGTATAGTTTAGATTAGCATTTCCCTGATTGCTAGTGATGTTGAATTTTTTCATATATTTATTATCCAGTTATATTTTTTATTTTGATAAGTAACTATTCAGTTATATTGGCCATTTTTATTAGATTAAATGATTGTGTCATAATGCCTGCAACTAGTAAATGTTGATTTAAATGGAAAAAAGGCTTTGGCAAATGGGATTAATTTAAGAACCTTGAAATGAGGAAATTATCCTAAATTAATTAGATGGATCCAATTAAATCTTCTTTGCTATATTTTTTGAAAAAAAAATTCTTACATATGAAACTTCTGCTCCACTTTGATTACCTCTGAAATTATTATAGTCATTGAATTTTCTGTCAGAACAAACACTGTTGCCTCCTGGTCTCTTTTATATCCTATTTAAAACCCTGTCTAATGTGTAGTCTTTCTAAAACTCAATTTTGACAATTTTATTGCTTCTATCCATTCAGTGGCATGAATTACCCATTCAGTAGAACTCAGCCTTTTTCATAGATGTGGAAAGCTTTCTACCAGCTGACCCTAGCCTACCTCTTTTCTGTGCTTACTCTTTGTTTTGTTTATTTTTTTTCTTTTTTGGTGGAATATATTATGCATAAGACTGATGTACAAATTGTAGTAATATACATGTATGCAATTCATGTCTACTCCTCTATTTGTACTTTACATGCCCAACACTAAACTGCTTAAATGTTTTTTCATGGACAATATGGATTTTATCTTACAAGGATGAGAAGATATAGATTGTATCTTATATGTCTGATATGGCTTATTGTATCCCTTGACCTGATATCTTTTAAAATAAATATCATTATGGAAAATGCCAACACATTATCACTATAGTTTTGAAGTACACTTCAGGCTTCATTTCATAAAAACTTTTATTTAAAGCCTTTCTTTTCCCATGAAATATGCTTTGCAGGTCCTCAGCTGAGCCCTCATTGCCTATAAAAAATCCAAATTATTGCAGCTACCACACCATCATAGAATTTGTGGTCATATATTTGTCTCTCCAATTAAATTACAAGCTTCATAAAAACAAGATGCTAAATAATTCATCTTAGTACAACGTGAAATCAATGTCTGAGGGAATGAATATATGATGATCTTTTCAGGGCTTATTTATCTACTTGAATCAGTGTGCTTAATATGCTCAATATAATAGAATAAATTTTACAAGTCTTTTTTGAATGCTACTTGCCCTAAATATTAACAACAAAACCAACCAAAGAATACATTTAAGTAAATAATAAGTTTTTCCACTGAACATTTATAAAATTATTTTTCTCTGCTGCAAATTCAGAGAGAAGAGTTGCCTAATAATCACAGGACAGAAATTACATGCAGTCTAATGTGATAGTAACTTCTGATCTAAATTATCATTTTTAGATTCAGGGGCCATTGATATTTGTGATGTAATCTGGCTAGCAAACAATTCTGTAGGAGTTTGACTGTAAAATGTACTAAGCAGAAGACTCCAAAAAGTAGATCATTATAACTTTAAGCAGATGATTCAGCTTAAAACATATACTGAATAGAATTAAATTAATTTGATTAACAAATATGGTAGAAACTTCCTCAAGAAAATGAGAAGCTGAATATCACTTTTGAAAAAAACATGAGAACCATTTTCGAAGTCTAATTATAAAGTTTATTCCATATTAAAAAAAATAAGGCTGTGAGCTGTGTGTGGTGATGCATGCTTATAATCCCAGTACCTGGGAGGCTGAGACAGGAGGATCACAGGTTTACAGTTAGCCTTAGATACTTAGTAAGGCCTGCTGCAATTTATTGAGACCCTGTTTCAAAATAAAGAATAAAAAGGGGTGGAATATAGCTCAGAGGTAGAATGCTCCTAAATTCAATCCCAGTGCCATAACAAAGATATACTGATAGTCTAAGTCACTATTTAAAACTAAATGTTTTATAATAACTTTATCTTTTTGTTGGTTATAAGTTCTTATGAGGTTTACCCATTTTCTCTATATTATTTATTCTGTTGTTATTACATGTACACAATGACTGGACATTTTATGTCTATAGGAAAATTAGATCTTTATAAGGTTTCAATATTTTATAAAGTACTTCTCAAAATTTTCTGTGCTATTTTTGTTTGCATTAATTTTCAGGAATACTGGAAGCCTCTCAGCCTATGAAAATTTCTAGAAATTGCATATATGATTCCTAATAAATACGTACCTTGACAGATTTGTCAGTAAGTATTTTTTTTTTTTTTTGGTGGTATTAGGGGTGGAAACCAGAGGCTTTCTACCTCCGGGCTATACTCCCAGACCTATTTTATATTTTATTTGGAAATAGGGTCTCACTAAGTTGCTCAGAGCCTCACTAAGTAGCTGAGGCTGGCTTCGAACCTGTGTTATCCTCCTGTCTCAGCCTCCCAAGTGCGGGGTTTACAAGCGTGTGCCACTACGTCCGGCTCTGTCAGTAAGTATTTCTTACAAGGTCCACTAACACATTTATTTTATTTTACTATATCTCCATTATTTTAGTTACCATTTCTAAAGTGTGCTTAAATTTGTTGCTACTTATAAATAATATTGTTAATATTATAAAACCATGCACATCTGAAAGAACTCCATTTCTATATTTAATATATTGAAGGGCAACTTTTATTGTGTCTTCCAATCATGGGATAATCCTTTGAAATGGACCCAAATAAAATTTACCTCCTTTAAGTTGCTCTTATTAGGTATTTTAGTAATAGCAATGAAGAGCTGACTAACACAAGCTCATTCAAAGATTTCAGGAGAATTAGCTTATGCTGGATTTCAGAACCCTGGATTAATACCACTTCTTGCAGAAAGTTTACAAGCACCTGAGTGATGATAATGGGAAAAACAAAATTATTTGGGAAGATTGCACACGGGTTCATTTTTCGAAGGAAGGCCTCAGGAAAATTGTACAAAAAAATGAACCTCACAGGAACATGTAATAGAATGATCATTATAATGTTATTCATTTTCAGAAAAAAATGGGCACTTATAAAACAACTTTTGAAACAAGTTGGTGTGCAAGAAACCTTAATATGAGGATAGAGCAGAGATGGTATGCACTTGCTCACGTTCTCGGATGTTATTAGCTTTCATGGATTCAAAAATTATCATTATTAACCTATTTTTCTACATTTAAATCCTCAATTATAAAACAAGCATTACATAGTTGACTATGCTTGAATGTAAAATTAGTGTTACTCTATTTATATGGAAGATTTTCCTTAGCATGTGTGCCTGCTTTATTTGAAAAGCCTCTGGAACATATAGGGACTTTGGAGGTTATTTCCACTCTAAATTTAATGTTAAATTAAGAAGTTTCTGAATTATATTGTCTGTTTTCACATTGCAGCCTTTCTAACACAGAAGCAAGTTGATTTCAACAAAATAGTCTACAACAAATAAACTTTTAATTCCATAGTTAAATTTCATCTGATCAAATTGCTAACTTTAAATTTAAGTAATATATAATTTTATTATTATGCACTTTGTTATTAATAGAATTATCAACACATATTAATAGCACAAATAAATGGGATTCACTGTGATGTTTATGTACATGCACACATTGTGTACCGATCAAATGCAGTTACCCTTTTAACATTTGACCCTACACCCTCTCCCCACCCCAAATCTCTACCCGGGTCCTAAAATTTCTTTTTATTTAAATTTTTATTGGTGCATTGTAGTCATACATCTAAATGGGATAAAAGATAATGGAGATATACATGCACACATCACCCAATTAGCCCTAAGAATCTCTTTTAATTTTTTTTTATCCCCCTTCGCCTCCTCTTTCCCTCTAGTGACCACTATTCTATTCCATACTTTTCACAACATTTGTATTTTAATTCTTAGTGTATACACATCATGTACTTGATCTTAGCCCAAAGGCTGAGAAACGATATACTCATCCTATAAAAACAAGTAAAGTGGACTTTATACTTTTAAGTTTTGAATGTGGAATATTTCCCAAATCATAGAGCAAATTCTGAGACAGATATTATCTTTGTGTTTTTTTTTCTTTAGAGTGTACCTATTTTCCTACTCTTAATCTTCCCTTCAAACATATGATCATGTATTTTTAAAGAAAGGAACACTTAACCCAATAAATAGACATATGTATGAATTAATCATAGAAGCAAAGTATATTCCAGGTAAAAAGTTGTTTACTGTGCTTGGATATTAGTTGATTAATCAAAATATGTATAGTTTCCTATAGAGGATGTGTGTGTGGAGTGTGGGTGTGTGTATGAGTGTGTGTGTGTGTGTGTGTGTGTGTGTATGTTTGTGTGTGTGTGTGTGTGTGTGTGTGATTCTACTCTGCTGAACTATTTAATAAATATAAGGGAAATATTGGAATAGTTGCAAGTTTTAAGTTTGGATAGTTAAAATAGGAGAGTTAAAGATTAAGAAAATATAAATCAAGATTTTCATGTGCCATGTCAAACTAACTACAATTTGCTCCGCCAAAAAGCTTGAATCTAATTATATCTGGGGATAGTTACAAAGTGAATTCACTTCTGGCAATTAAGAATATATTTTAAAAAGAAACTGAGCTATTGGATGTGGGTAATAACAATTATTTTATTTTTATTTATTTTTTATTTTCTGCTGGAGTCTCACTTTGGTCTCTGCTTGTTTTATAGGCTGTCTTCTCTGCTGATGGAGTCACATTTTTCTCCTGTGCTACTCTTTACCTTTCTTTGCGTACTACCTAGTGGATCAGAAAATCAAAGCGTACTTTAGTTATAAAATTTCAACTATGAGGAGAGTGATGAAAGGAAAATAAATGGAAGAAAAGTACATATTTATTCATTTTCCTGGCAACAAAGAAATGAGACTCTTGAGAATTTGTCTTTAAAAAGAAATCCAGGAACTATGTAGTTTCTATTATTTCTGAACCAAGTTTCCCTTTTTCATAAATCTTGTGAAGTTAAACAAATTCTCTTTTTTTGTCAATGAAAAGGAGTCTTAAGCTTGCAACCAAAGAACCTTACTTATAAGATTAGTTTCAGAACTTGTTTATGGGTAGCATCTACAAAAGAAATTTAATAAGATATTTAGTCCGTTTTTAATTAATATCCAGGGGAAAGAAACAAAGTCCAGTGCAATTCATCACTCACTTCCTGGAACTGGAACCTAGAAACCTTTTACCTATTGATGAAAGAGCTAATTAAGGTATTGCTTATAATCATCTGGAACTAAGTGCTCCTTGAGGGCATGGCTACATGGAGCCAGATACTGGCTGACATTAAAAATGAGACAGTTAGGGAAAAGAGGTTTATTTTGAAGATATTACATAATTAAAGCAAGGCAAAATATGGGCTAATTGCCTGAATTCTCACCCTCAAATGACTCTTAAAAATTCAGATTTTTCCACGCCTTTGATAAAGTTATCTTTCTCTAGTAGATAAAGAAATATTCCCAGAAATACTTTCTGATATAATTATAGAAGTTACTGAAATTTAAATTCATCTTGGTCTCATTTGAAAGTGTATGTCATTGATGGAGAAACAGTCCCTCACAATGAAGCCAGGCTCCAAAAAAAGATTCAGAGGAAATGGATTGCTAATGCTTTTGAATCACTGCCCACTTCAAACCCATGCTTGGAGAAGCCTTGCCTCCTTCTTAGCTTACAGAAGGTGGCCATCTTTTGCCTGAGGCAGCTGTCTACCCTTGACATATCTAATATGTCATTTCTCTCATGTTGCCCCTTTAGGTGGTTTCACTGTCCTTCTTTGAGAGGCAAACCTAGACTAAAGAAGTCAACTTATATGTTCAAATAGCAAAGAACGTCTGGCAAAATAGGTTTTGAGCATGTTCAACCAAGTAGAAAAAAACATAATTTGTTGCCTTATGAATGATTTGATGTGGGGTTACATTTTCTTTAAACTTAGAGACACTTGAACTGCATATTTTTGACATTTCTACTTGGATGTGTAATAGGAGTCTCAGCTTATTATGTCTAAATCTAGTTTCTTAGATATGGAAGATTGTATTTCCCCAGAAATTTTTTGTGGTTTTCTGTATTAAAAAAAAATCACTGAGTAGCTAGCCTCCATTGAGAGAAGATATTTTTTTCTCCTCCTGAATTCTGGGTTATGAGTACTCCAGATGTATAGAATGTGGCTGAAAAGGTAACACATGGCTATTATGAGTGATTACATAGGTGACATGACGTCAGCTAGGATCTCTAAAGCACTCCAGTCTTAGGGATATAGCCACCATACTGAGAAAAGCAAAGGTTATGTACAGTGTGTTCTTCTAGCTAATCCAGCACAGCAATCGCACCTAAGTCATTATCCAATTATCAAAAACAGCTAATGGATATGAATGAGCCTTTAAATAACTATCAACCACATTCTGTAAGCCTACCAGCTAATGATAAGAGAATTATTCCTACTGTATCCTGATCAAGGCTATTATCATGTTTTAAAAATTACATGGTACTGTGGCACACACAATAATCCCAATACTTGGGAGAGTGAGATGGGAGGATTCGAGATTCCAGGTCTATGTGAAATAACAAGATCTTTTTTTCAAAAACTAAGACTAGGGATATATCTCAATTCCTAGTACCACAAAAAATAAATCAATATAATATTTAATTATTAATTTATCTTTCATCATTTCCTGTATCAGTTTATAACAATTTTTAATTTTAAAACTAAAAGTATTAGTAATGAATATTCTCGGTTCATTTTTGTTTAAATCACCTCATTAGCAAATCCTATTGGCTGATATTTCAAAACAAATCCAGCTTTCTTTTGATTCTTACTTTCTTTACTGTTACCATCTCTCTATGGGTCAAAAATATTTATGTCTATATCATTGAAATATATTTTCATTGTTAATCTCCTCTGTTATGCCTTTCCTTCAATCCTATTTTACATCAAATTGTTTGAACCGTCGTCTGATATTGAACCGTCATCTGAGATGGTAATTTCTTTACACGTGATTTATTAAAAGAATACACTTGGGAGAAAACTGAGGTGTTAAGAGAAATGGGATAGTGCAGACATGAAATTTAGGCAATGAGGTGAGTGAAGATGCCCAGCCTCTATTAGAAGCCACAGGGAGTTCTGGAGTGTTAATGGTGCCACTGATTTTGTCCTACCAAAGCTCTTTGTCCTTCCTTCATCAGTCTTTCAGGGTTGAAGATCATAGTAACCAACTCCTGTAAATGTCAGCAGTTGTCAAATGCAGGGTCATTGCAGAGGGAAATGCCTGCTCAGGTCAAGCAATCTGGATCAACAGTGTCTGCAACAACAACACATAAGCCTCTAACCATTCCCCATGTTCACATCCTTCTTCTCTGCTTTCAGTTTTATTTCTCCTAGTTATGTTTTCAAATTTTTATTGGCACATTGTATTTATACATCATAAATGCACACATCACCCAGCCAGCCCCCACCCAATCCCCAACCCACTCCTTCCCTATCCCTCTCTCCCATGCTTGGCTTAGTGGCTGACTACAACATGAATAAGTACATCGTGTGCTTTGAAGAGTTTCTTTCTTCTCTCCTCCCATCCCCACAGTTAGGTTCCCTTGTTTGCTCCTCTATAGGATCTCCTTTTTCACCTGGAGTTCCTCCTATGACCCACTTCACCTTAGCTTTCACATATTAGGGAAAGCATTCATTATTTTTTACTTACCATATTAGATGTATATTGACTTCTTTTTCTAATTATTTAGTTATTATTTTTGCTTCTGTCTTTATTTGAAAAAAGTCCTATATTGGCAGGGCTTTTCAAATTGTGTGGCTTTTCCCTGCTTCTTCACTTCAGTAACTAGAATAATGTCTAACTCTCAATAACTAATCTTTTAAATGAAATAAAAACTGACTGAATTTATACTATACTGATTTTTTTATACAAAATTTTTATTTAACATAAATGGTATACATTTAACCTGTACTCGGTGCCCTCTCTCCCCTAACCCCCATTTTCCCTCACCCCTTTCACCAATGATTGTCCAGGGTAACCATGCCATCCATAGTCATACTTTTACACATATTCGGATGTAGACCCTCATTAATCAAGTTCGGTCTTCCTCCTCTCCTATCTTTCCATTTAAACTTTGCTGAGATTTCCCCTCCATTATCTGGAGTCCCTCTGGTATCCGCTATGTTCCCTAGTTTGGGCATATTAGAGGAAACATATGTACCATCTCCTTCTGTGCTTGACTGATCTCACTGAACATAATGCTCTCCAGGACTTTCCATCTTCTTGCAAACGATATGATTTTGTTCTTCTTTATAGCTGAATAGAATTCTATTGTGTGTAAATACTGAATTTTAATCCAATAAAGTATACACAAGCTTGGTGTGGTGGTACAGGATTGTAATCTCAGTACTTGGGAGGCTGAATCAAGAGAATTGGATTGTAGGTTCAAGACCAGTATCAGCATTTCAGTGAGATTTTCAGCAACCTAGTGAGACCTTATTTTAAAATAGGGGTTGGAGCCGGGCGTGGTGGCGCACGCTTGTAATCCCCGTGCTTGGGAGGCAGAGACAAGAGGATTGCGCAGGTTCGAAGCCAGCTGTGTGCACTGGTTTAGGAGACCTGTTTCCAAATTAAAAAAATGTAAAAATTGGTCTGATAGTGTAGCCCGGAGGTAGAAGGGCTTCCAGGAACCCCAGTACCACCAAAAAAAAAAAAAAAAAAAATAGGGGTTGGAGTGTAGAAACTTTCTGGGTTCAATCCCTACTGCCCCATACCCACAGACACACAGATAAACACACACACACACACACACACACACACACACACACACACACACACACCACATAGCAATGGTATACTATAATGTAATAATGATATAATGGTTATAACACATTATAGTTATGTATGATGGCCATACAATATTAAGCATAATATATTAATACATAATTACGACTAAGACACTCATCAAGTGTAATTTTTCTAAGTTGAGAGAAAACAAACTGTTTATGTGAAAACTGGAATCACCTGTTTTGTGTAAGGATCAAAATAACAAATACTTTAATGTGTTTGGGGCTAGTGTCTCTTTTGCAAACACTTAGCTCTCTGTATTTGTAGTGCAAAAAAAAACACACGTTAATTAAGCAAATGAATCAACATGACTATGTTTCATTGAAATTTTATTTATAGGAAATAGAATTCCATAGGTCCCCATATCCTTTGCCCAGGAATTTATTCAGAGTGACTGGATTCTTCAATAGGAAGCATCAGAGGACAAATAGCAATATTCATTAAACTACTGGCATGGAAGTCATTTCCTTGGTGTGTCCACCAAACCTACACTATTACATTAGGATCTTTCTCCTACATTACTCAAGCATTAAAAAATACATCTTAAACTTGATATCCAAATCTCAAAAATCCTAATTTTGACCTCTCCTGTAAAATAGTGCCAGGTTTTATAATGTTCTTCAGTACAGATATAAAGCAATAAAACCGTATTGGTCTTATCTACTGAATGATTTGATAGTATTATAAGTAGCCAGCATTTGATGTTTTCTTTTTACTATCTTACCCCTGGCATTTGCTCATTCTTTCTCTCCTGGAATATATGCATGTCTTGTTTCTTCATAGTACTATAGGCCTTTCAAGGTGCAATTCAAGTACTCTCTTGCTATAGCGTCTTTCTGTATATTGCCTGCTAAGAAGTCCTCTTTCAACCTATATGTATTTTGAAATAATATGCATGGAATATTATTTCAAAAATTTATTTCAAAAAAATCATCAGAAAAATAATTAAAACATGAAAATTTGAGCCAGAATATGAATTTGACTGTTAGTGTTTCTTTCAAGAGGGTTTTTTTTTTATGGTGGTACTGGGGTTTCTGGAAGCCCTTCTACCTCTGGGCTACACTCCCAGACCTATTTTATACTTTTTTTTTTTTTAATTTGGAAACAGGGTATCTTAAGCCAGTGAGACTGGCTTCGAACCTGTGCGATTCCTCCTGTTTCCGCCTCCCAAGTGCGGGAATTAGAAGCGTGCACCACCATGCCTTGCGAGAGGGTTGTTTTAAACATTTTTCTTATCATCTTTCAGCTACTTTTTCTTTCTTTTTTTTTGTGTTTTAATATCACATCCTCACAATTCACTTTGGATTATTTCTCCAGGGGCTAAAATATATAATAAACAAAAGTAAATTTTACTTATCTTATATAATGTTTCAATAAATGTGGTAGCGATTTCAATAATTCATCTCTAAAATTTTACTTATCTGTGATTACTATGATATATTATAAATCAAATAAAATTTATTTAGTACTTTTTATTTTATTGTGTTATTTTGTTTTGTGGTGATTCTTGGGGTGGAACCTTTTATCTAACTCCAGGATATACCACCAGACCTATTTTTGTTTTTATTTAAAACAGGATCTCACAAAGTTGTTGAGAGCCTCACTATTAGGCTGCCTTAGAACCTGTGATTCTCCTATCTCAGCCTCCCAAGTCCTGAGATTACAGATGTGTGTCATCACTATGCCTGGCTATTAAATTGTTTTATGGTTTAAGCTTCTCTACTTAACTAGATTTTTAAGATACTAGTGTTGGTACGACTAACAAAGTGCTTACTCATCTGACAATGAATAATTTTGAAAAGATGAAAATTTGAAATCTAAATTGTTCGATTTTATTCTTAGTTGTAGGTGAGAATATTTCTGAAATGAACACATTCAACTCCTTTTAATTATTTTATGTTTCTCTATTCTCTGAAACAACTTCTATTAAGTCCATATTCTACATAAAAATACTTCAACACATGAGCATATTTTAATCTTTAACACTTATAAGAGTGTGATTTCATAAGTGGGATAAAGTAAAACTCAATTAAGTCATCTTTTCTTCAAGCCTAATGTTTCAAATGATGACAAAATGCAAGCATTTGCAGAGCACAAAGCTTCATGCAAAACGCTACCATCTCAGACATTTGGAAACTGAAACATTTATGTCCATCAAAGAGGCAAAAATAAGACATCCTCTGGACAATGGTAAACAGATCTTTCAAAACTTTAAAATTTAAAATATGGTCAGTTCTATTTGAAAAAAAAAAAAAACAAGTAAAGATATACAAGTAAGTATACAGGAAAGGACCAGTAACAAGAATATTGATAATTGCCAGAATCTTTTGCTATCTACCTCAATGCTAATAATATAGAACACCAGCTTAAAATGGGGCATAGTCATTTGCTGTTGTACATTTTAACTTGCAATGTTTTTTTTTTTTCTTTCCCAAACATGAATTAGTCTGTGTTATCAGGTTCTACTGCTTCCATAAAATATTAACACGGCTCAAATATGTGCCTAGGAATAGCGTTTAACTGAAGAAGGTAAACCTGGCACCATAGTTTGTCTATAGCTGTCAAAGTTAATAGATAGACCCTAGGGAACCAAGAGGAAAATAGAACAGATTACAGAGGATAAAGGCCAAACCTTGTGTTACATTCTGGTGGGAATTTAATTTCTCTGAAAGCAGATTGGAATACTTCTCTCAAATTGTTCCTTCCTATAAAAATTCTATTTTTACCAAGGAAAAGAATTGCTTAGCTCTGCTTGACACACAAGAAGCACACATCTAGTTTTGAGCTTAGATATCAGACTTAAAGAGTGCAATTCGGTTTCAGAAGCTGTCTTCTGTGTCTTTGCTTAAATAATAACAACAGTCAGAGCATAGTTCTTTAGGTAAACAGCTCTTTTCTGTGTGACATAATAAAGAGATCTTTTGTTTCCTGATTTGTTTTCATAAGACTTTCTATTTAAACACGTATTATGAACTATTTTGTGCGATTTTTCTACTTGTGTTTCATCCTGAGGTTAATTTTATTGTTTAGAAATATAACATACTATTTTGTTTCTCGGTGCTCATTCTACATGTGTTTTGTGTCCTTCATAAAAATTGTGGTTCCTCAGCTTTCTTGAGAAAATCATTGGTTGTGAATTGAAATACAGTAGACAAAATTATGATATGATATTTTATGGTTTATACTTTAAAACCATATTTCTTCCTTTATTGCAGAGGAGAGATCTATGGTTGGGTACAGTAGAAAGACTGCAAATTTGTATCCTGATAGAGAAGACTATAGTGTTGCATTCAATATTATTTTTTTATGATTTCAAATCTTTAATTTTCATTTTCATTTTTATACTTTTTGGTACAGTGTAATCTCACATCATAATATAGTTCATAGTTAGAGTGATTTATATACACACTATACTTTTAATATTATCAAGTATATTGACCAAGAAAGCATTATGTTTTCCTCAGCTTGACTAAAGTTTAAACAATTTTCTTACTATTTGCCTCTTACCTCTCTTTTTTTTTAATAGCGCTTATTTTAGAATATTTGCAGATGAGAATTGCTTTTCTGCCTCTGTTGAGATAAGTCTTTTTCAAGCTTCTTGTCAGTTTTGCAACTTAGAGATGTCTTCTGCAATTGTCTGCGCACCGTTCTCTTGAAGTGTCATCATAGAAAAAGATGGCACTTTGCCTCTCGATTTTAGTCAAAGGGTAGACGCCTAATTTTCAAAAGAGATAATTACCAAATACAGATGATCTAACCAAATTGACCAACACTCGCCCTAATGTCTTCCAGTACTTTGCACTGTCTTGCCTGGGACCATAACAATCTTCTCTCCTTTTGTTTCAGACTCTATTTCCTTACTTATAAGAATAGTCTTCAATAAGGTCTTCCCTGACTGTTTATCTCTGTCAGTTGTGGGTTTTTTTTTTTCTTAGTCAACACTTTACACCTATGTAGTCTGTGGCAACTTTCTTAATTCCACATTCCAGGCTACATATTTCTTCTGTGGTAAAAAATGAAGATTGCTATTGTTTGGGAGATTAAACTAGGTAAGATACAGGTGCCATTTCTGTTTTGTGTCATCTTTCCTCAGACTTAAAGTAGAAATGTTATGAAATCCTGATCATAAATCAATTTAGAAAATATCCCAATACATACTAAAAATTTTCCACACACAGGCTTCAAGTCCTCTGCCCCTTTCTTCTGCCTTCAAAGAAACTTGTGACTCTTGTAACAATTTCCACAGGGTCTTCTGTTGTATCTAACTGGCTTTTTAAAAGTTAACATATTCTTAGCATCTTACATTATAATCTGTCAGTATTTGATATTCAGTTCCTCATAAAGCTCTGACTGAGAATACTTTTATATGGCACTGTGGCTTAAGGTAATGAATACTTTATCATTTCAAACTAGACTGAATTATGTGATTTTTCTACTCATTATCGCATTGCAAGAAAGGAAAGAAACAGAGAAGAGAGAGAACAAGATGGAGAAAGAGAGGAGGAGAGTGAGAGAGGAAGAAAGAGAAAGATTCTATAAAATGAAGTTAGTGAAAAGGCATTATAAATTATATAAATTTTAAATTTGCTTTCCCTCCATCCATGATTCATCGTGTATCTCCAAATACATGTGATGAATGAATCATTTTATTTGGTTATCCATTTTTTGCATAGAGAATGGGTTATAGCATAGCTTTTAGAATCAGGAAATCCACTGAGAAAGATGTCTCGCAGAGAAAAAGTAGGGAAAGAAAATTAGGAATAATTTTGCCTTAAAAAATAAACTTGATTTTTTTTTTATCATATTGGGTGTGGAACCCAGAGGCTTTTCTTCCTCCAGGCTACACACCCAGACCTATTTTATACTTTATTTGGAAACAGGGTCTCGCTAAGTTGCTGAGAACCTCACTAAAAAATAAACTTGAAGTCAGAAGTGGTGGCACACACTTGTAATCCCAGTACTTGGGAGGCTGAGACTGGAGGATTGCAGGTTTGCAGCTAGCCTCAGCTACTTAGTGAAGCCCTCCTCAACTTAGTAAGACCTTGTTTCAAATTAAAGAAAAGAGTTAAAAAGGCTGGGCGTATAGCTCGGAGGTAGAATGCCCATGTGTTCTAGCTTTGCTCTATGGAAAGAAATTAAAAAAGGAATGCCCATGGGTTCAATATCCTGTACAGCAAAATTAATTAAGTAATTCATTAATGACCAAAGTTGAAGCTGAGTGTAATGGTGCATGCCATCCCAGTACTTGGAAGGCGGAGGCAGAAGTATCTTGGCTTCAGGGACAGCATTAGCAAGTATTGAGACCCTAATCAACCCATTGAGACCCTGTTTCAAAATATAAATTAAAAAATAGATCCGGGGATATAACTCAGAGGTAGAATTCCTCTGAATTCAATCCCCAGTGTTACCAAGATAAACAAACATGGAAATTAAAATCTTAAATATAGTTAAAGGTAAACTAATTTACACAGTAATTTAAGGTATAGGCTTCAATACTCATTTTGTTCCTGTGAGTCAGAGATTATAAAACAGGAAGCTGCATTAATCAGAGCTTCAAACATAAAATGAGACACCGAAACAAGAATGGGCAGGAGAGGAAGCTCCTTGCTTAATAGAATTCCAAAACTAGCAGTAGCCTGTTCTTTAGCTGAGAAAAAAAAAAAAGAAAAGAAAAGAAAAGATTTCCCAAAGCATAAGTGATGAAACTATGAGAGTCCAAAATAAGAATTAAAATATTTAAAAAATTGGAAAGCTATTAGTGACTACAGGATTTGGATTTACTCTCCACTCATTAATTTTATTACTTAAAAATAATAAAGTTGGAGTGAGTCTTGGCTACAATGTTCCTTGTCTTGTGTAACATTTCTCTCAAGATTAATTTTTGGAATTTCAATTTGTATGGCTTACTTTAATAGTACAAACATGTATAGAAGTATACATTTTGTGTCAGCTGAATGTCAAGAACTTGAACATGAAGTCTATCTTCTATAATGAAAGTCAAGGCTCACGATCTATGTTTTCACTATTATTTATATAGCAAATGATATTTTTCTTTATCATAAAACTTCACAAGAATGGTAAATGTTATGTGTATATCATCACTACATTTTCCCTACCTTAAAACAATAAAGGGAGACAAGCTTCTGTAATAGTAGACAGGTGGCTGTTGAATATTGAACTATTAATACTGCCTGTTTTGCATTTATTATTTGGATTACAGACAAATGTGGTAGTGCACACTTATAATTACAGTACTTCTGAGCCTAAGAAAGAAGAATTACATGTTTGAGGACAGCCTCTGGAAATAGTGAGACTCTTATCAACCTAGCAAGATTATATTTCAAAATAAAATTAAAAAGTAAATCTGAGAAGGCAAGTAAGAGGTAGAATGACCATGAGTTCAATCTCTAGAACCAAATAAAAAAAAAATAAATAAAATAAAATAGGACTGGAAGTATAGTTTGGAGGTAGAATGTCCATGAGTTCAACCCTCACTGCCAAGAAAAAAAAATTGTTTTTGTTACTTTTCTGTTAGGAACAAAGATTACATAGAAGTTATACTTCAAAAATTGAATTTTGAAGAAGCTGCTCTCATAGATAGAGCTAAATGAAAATATATGATCTACTATTTAAAAATGGCAGTGTATTCTT
This sequence comes from Muscardinus avellanarius, assembly GCF_963383645.1. Classification (NCBI taxonomy): domain Eukaryota; kingdom Metazoa; phylum Chordata; class Mammalia; order Rodentia; family Gliridae; genus Muscardinus; species Muscardinus avellanarius. Next base: position 178,472,025 of record NC_137787.1, read on the forward strand.
AAATATAGATAACCCAGTGCTTGCACCAAATTTTTTTAAAATGCAGGATTTCAAAATGATAAATTGTCTCCCTCTTTTTCTAAAACCTAATTTTGCACACAGGTTTACAAGTAAAAGGCTAAGTGTTTAGCCACCTCAGCATTGATTAGTTTTGGGTGTGTAAGCTCTATTACACATGGCTTCCCATCGCTTCACTCTAAAAATGTATTTGTAATGTGAAAATACATTTAATAAGAAATCAACATTTCAAGAGCTTTACAAATCAGGCTTGCATCTTCCTCTTGAGTCAACTTTCACAGACCCTGTCATCTTCTCATTTTCTCTGTCCAGCTTGATGGCCCAAAATCTACTTAAATGCAGCTCAAAAATGTTAGATTTGGCAATAGATTTATAGTTCCTTTACTGAAAGCCATGTGCTATATTCAGATATTCACATCATGAAGAAATTCTGATTTTCCAACTTTTTGAGTTCCTTAATTTGTTGTCTCAAATATAATATACCTTGCTTCTGCAAAGTTGCTTGAATTTCATGTACTCTATTAAAGATTTAAAACATTTTTAATTCAGTACAAATTTCTGACATGTGAATTCTCCCCATGTTATAGACTTCTTCACACAATCATGATGCATGCCTCTCTGCATGATCTGCAAGCCATCCTTGAATGAGTTTCATGGGATTTTCATTGAAGTGTGCTGCTAGCGTAGGTGTCATTGAACAAGCAGGTCAGGTAGATGAATTCTATGGTACAACTGTCGCATTTGATGCATTACTACTAGAAGTATGATTCAGACCAGGTGATGGCTACTCTCTGGCTTCTTGATAGCTGAAGACATCAAGAAGAGAAAGGTTCATGAACTTGCTGCATTTTTTTTTTTTTTTTTTTTAGCAGTTACAGGCTGCTGTGTGGCAGATTGTAACATTGGTCTTTGCTTAACTACTGGAGCAGTAACCTTTGGCTTTGATGACAGAGGGGGAGTACTAATCAAAGACTTAATAGAGAATGTGTTAGTTTGCGGTGTGCTTATTCTTGGAGACTCAGAGTATCTTGGGAATGACACATCAGATGTTTAAGACATCAGAGACTGATTAGATGGTGGAGCTTGTATAGAGCTGAGCAGCTTGAGAAATCAGTAATGGTATGTAAAATACAGATGAACCAGCGGTAAGAAACTGGTAATTGTAGACTGAAGTGAAGCCTGCGTCACAGCTGCTGTAAGAACTTTGTTGATTTTGGATATGTCCACATTAGAATTATTAAGCGGCACTGTGGCTTGTAAAGTAGGAAGCAAAGGACGTTTGTGTTGTTGCCAACTGTTCGAGGCTGGTGCTTACTGCAGTTCTTAGTCATTACAAAAGGCTGTGTAATGGAGCTTCCTGCAGATAACTGGAACGATAGGAAAACTCAGCTTTGTATATTGTTTCCAAAAGTATATTAAAATAAAAAGAACATATTGCTTTGATATTATAAAAATAAGATAAAGTATAGAAATTACAACTAAAATATTGTAAAAATAATTATAACATTTATTATTAAAAAGAAGTTATGGTGTGCTGTTACATATTATGGAGACCCTATGTAAAAATGATGCACTATACATTTCAAAAGCTTGAAGAAAAGATTTTGAAAGTTTTCCCCATAAGGAATTAATAAATGCTTTGGAGGAGATAAATATATTTAATCTAATTTAAGCATTAGGATACAGGTCTATGTGTTGAAATAATTCATGACACATTAATATAAATACTTTGTGTGACTTTTGTGTCAGTTCAAATAAAAATTAATATAAAATGCAATGGAGACAAAAACAAAGTCTTGAGTTAAGATATTTATGGAAAACATAAAATGTAAAATGAAATAACTCTGATCACTAGTTAACAATTGACATATGATGGAAAGTTCAAGTGAATCTCTGATATAATAAAAATAAATGCTACACTTTTTCATGGCAAGAATTATTTACTTTTCATCTATAACAGCAAATTATAACCACAGAAATAGTTAAACTCACTTTTAACAGGTTTAGAATATTTAAAGTGCTAATTCAAATTAAGATAAATTTTACATAAGCTATATATTTATCCCTATATCTCTCAGTTAGCTAATATTAATTAGACTAAATGCTATTATGCTTAATTTTAAAAATATATTGAACACATAAGTTTGATTTTTTTTTTTTAATGTGGATCATATTGAAAACGACATGCATTCAGACTGAGCTTGGTGCCTCTCCCATTCCCAACTTTCCATTTCCCCCTCTCAACGAGTGTCCAGGTTAACCATGCTACATTCATGCTTTTACTTTAGACCTGGAGAACACTGTTTTAAGTGAGATTGTTCAAGCACAGAAAGAGAAAGGACATATGCTTTCTCTAATATGCCCAAACTAGGGAGCATTAGGAATACCAGAGGGACTCCAGATAATGGAGGGGAAACCTCGGCAGAGCTGAAATGGAAAGGTAGGAGATGAAGAAGGCTAAGGTTGATTAATGAAGGAGCTACATCTGAATAATTTTGATTTTGAAAATTTAGTTTTGCTTTATAAATCTCTTTTTAAAGCACATTTTGCTCATATGTTCAGAATTGCTAATACTAAGATATCAAAACTGCCTGATATCTTCAGAATCACAGCTCTGTTGAGAATACCATACAGCTCAAGTGAAACATTTTTTTTTCCTATTTGATCGTTTCGTTTAATAAAGAAACCTACTTGATCTTTCTTCATTATCTAAGTAGGTTTTTATTTATCTGTAAAAGTATGCTATAGCATACTTTCTTGAAACATTTGAAGCAGTAAAATAAAACATTTTCTTAACTCTGATACTCTTTTAGTATGATTAGAGAGCAACTCTGACTCCCATGTCTCTGCAGGTATCACAAAAAAGGAAAGTTAAGGTGCTGTGTAAAGCTCCTAGTGATGGAAACAGCATCAGTAAGCTGCCTCATCTGAGAACAGATTTTCAGTTTATTAATTGATTTTAATTAAGAACTTCTTTGATGTTAGGAAAAATTGTCAAAGACTTAACATTGTCCCACATTGAACAAGCTTAGATGGCAAATTTTGAATGTTGTAACTTGGGTTATAAGATTTTAACTTTGAGATGTTTTACATCTCTGTAAATTATAAAAAAAACTGACAAAATTATTTTCAGTGATAAAAAGACCCTTGTATCAAGTATTTAGTATTAATTATTGCCTTGTGACTTAAATTTTTACTTTTATTAGTAAATCCATTGTAGTGTTTCTTATTGTACGTATGTGCTTGCTATTTGAAATTTCCTATTAACTACTTGCCATATCATGATTAGTTCTTGTTTAATAAGTAAATGAAACAGTTTTCATTTGAAGGATCATAATATTACCCTCTAAAGATTACCTTTTCACGTAACATCAACAATATAACAAAACTCTAGTTAAGAGACTGAATTTACCATGAGCTTTGTCATATCACTTATAAACATTTATATAAGGGGGTATTAGAAAAAGTATATTTTCTTTCCCAAAGGACTTGAATCAGAATATTATTGTAATATATATATATCCATGTTTGTAGCAGCACAATTCACAATAGCCTTATTATGGAACCAAACTACGTGTTCATCAACAGATGAATAGATTACAAAATTGTGGGATATTCACACGAATTCTACTCAGCAATAAAGATAAATAAAATTATGTCAGTTGCAGCAAAATGAATGGACCCGGGGATCATTATTTGAAATTAGATTAGCCAGTTACAAAAGGTGAAGGGTCATATATTTTTCTTATATGCTGAAGCTAAGAGGCAATCAGGATATAAAAAGGAACTCCAGATAATGCAGAAAAAAACTTCAGTGGAGTCAGGGAGGTGGTCTAGAAGGGTAGGGGGAAGAAGAAGGATCAAGAAAGGAATCACTTTCATTGATATTATGAGAATACCAATGTCAATATCAATATCCTGTATTTGGGGATGGTGGAGTGGGGAGGAAGCCTGGGGAAAGCTCACCAAGTGCTGTGTGCATGTATGTCACTATAAGCTTGAACTACATTTTAATGTGAGACTATAATATACCAATAAATCTATTTTAAAAGTATACCCTAGGAGAAGAGGGATTAGAAAAGTACATGATATTGATGCACTTCTAAGCAGAGGGAGCAGAGTTAAGAAATGCAACAGGCATCACCATAGGAATGAAATGTCTAGGAGAAATTAGTTTAGAAATTGAAAGAAGAAAGTGGAAGAGGCTCAAGACCTCGTATTTGATGTTACCTGTGGTGTGGTGATAAATACTGATGCCAAAAATTTACAACAAGCAATGAATGACATCGAAAGGAATTAAGTGAAAGGCCCCAATAACCACATAATAACCACAAAATAACCATTTTGTTTTTTTTCTAATAAGATGATTTTAAATTAATAGAAAAGGAACAAGATTAGTATAGAAAGTTCTTATTTAACTATATTCACTATTAAAAATATTTTGCCATGACTGATTTCTCATTCTCTACCTCCCTTTCATTTTTCCTCTTCCTCTCATCTGTTTCTCTTTCTCATTCTTATATATTTATCTTTTAAGCTTGCTATTGTTATCGTTGTTATGAAGTTTTAATTCAGGGATGCTTTACCTCTGAGCTAAAATCCCAGCCCCATTTTATTTTATTTTATTTATTTTATTTTATTTTATTTTTGAATTTTTCTAAGTTCCTGAAAGTCTCATACATTGCTGAGTCTGTCTTCTAACCTGTGAGCCTCCTGTCTCAAACTTTCAAGTACTGGGATTACAGGTATTCACCATCAAATCCAGCTTCCTTAAACATTTGAAAGTAGGTATCTGCAACATAATGTAGTTTTGAAGTATGCCTTTTGTAGAAAAAGTAATGTGTTGAATCCTGCTCAAGGTGATACAAGTTGACCTATCTCCTTTAATTATGTTATAGACAGAGATGATCCTGTCGAAATATAAGTCTTTATTCTACTTTGTGTTACTGAGAAACCACTACTTTTGAATTTCTTAAAGAAATATCATAGGTTCCACACGTTAAAGAATGTGGAAAAGGACTGCTCTTTGCAAGATTTCTTCTTTCCCTGGAGAATTGCATGGCCTATGGTTTCTACACAATTACTTCTCAGTATGATATTTCAAATCCAACTTGTTCCCAGATAAACAAAAAAATAATCAGGTGGAAAATGGCCAAAATGTCTTAGCTGTGAGGCCAGTTTCTACTATGGTCACATGGTCCATTTCACCCTTCAAACCTTTCATTTATTGGGAACAGCTGGGTTCAATCCTTGATATAAATATTTTTCATTCCTCCTAGGGACACTTGGAAATGTTTGGAGAATTATTAAAAACTGGAAACAGCTACCAACATTTATAGGAGAGATATCAAGACTGTGAAACATCATGTAATGCATGTAGCAGTTAAAGATTATTTCTTTAAAATTTTCAATGCACATTTATTGAGAAATAGTATTTTTAAGTATAAAAAACAAGTATGCATGTATGCCTCTACCATCTTGTACCCATTAAGATGTATGACTACAATGCACCAATAAAAAAATTAAAAATATAACTAAATATATTTAGAAATAGATCTCTTATAGCAAAAATAAAAGAATAACAAACAAATGAAAAACTTGCCCATCTTTAAAAATACAATAAAAAATAATTGGGTACCCATTTGGGTCAGAAACATCACATCACAAGTAAAATAAAAATACTGAACCAAATACAAGTGTCCAAGACTCCAAAACCACATGCAATTTTACAGATTTCATTTGGAAAAAGGTTGTATGTTGTTTAAAAAATTTCAAGTTTAATATAATTTAACAAGCTATGTTATATCATACAATATTTTTTAAAGCGGTCAAAACATTTTTTATTTTAATTTGACACAGATATTAATAAGCTCCAAGTTATATCACAATGGAAGTCAACAATTGTTTGCTTTTGCTACTTTTTTATACATACTGAGAGGAATCTTTTTCTTCAGCCAGTGGTTAGAAGGTTTATGATCTCATAGATTTTAGCTCTCACAGAGGTACTGGTAAACTGTTAGTGGACTTCGTTAAATAGACACATTATTCGACCTTTGAACTGATCATTTTCCATTTTAGTCATAGGGTCCAACATTAGACCATTTGACCCCAAGAGTAAAGCCAGATATTTTAGCAGAAGAGAGTATAAAGCACATCATTCTTAAGCTATTAGAAAAATCTCATAAAGGATTCAGGAGAGTCAACAATTTAATACAATTGATTATCTTCCTGTTCTGCTTTATAAAATAATATCCTAACACTAGACAGGATATAAGTTTGGATCTTTAATTCACTATTAATTATTTGTCCAGTATGTATATAGGATTTATATTTATGGCTCAATAGTCTTTTCATTTCCCTAATCCTATAAAAATGAGTTTCTTACTCCCATGATTAATTTTACCAAAAATCCAAACAATTCTTGGGAACATAGTCAGAACTGGAGAAAGCCTGACTGAGTAGAAAAGCATGCTCTTGATTCACTTAAGCATCTTGAGCCAGACCATAAGTCTGGCCTATACCTGGGATGGGATTGACTGTTTCCCATGAAACTTGGCATGCCTACACCATCCAATCCATTTCAATATATGGCTCTGTAACATAGCATTATTAATGTTGGGGAGGCATCCGAGATACTTGGAAATACATTCTGCAAAGTTAAAAAATTTTAATAATATTTATTTGCCTGGGTGATTAGGGAGTGGCCCAGTCATCTGCCTATCATGAAAAGGTTTAATGTCATTAGGCTCAGCAGACAAACACCAATCTCAATCATTTTATTTCAGTAATATAATGGGATTTCACATCATCATGTCCATTTTAACACAAACTTTCATCATAAACTCTACTCATTTCTAAATTACCTAGAATTTTCTGTAATTTAGGCAATGGGTTATATAAATGTTGGGCTATGATAGGCTGTAAGATATTCAGTTTTGAATGTTGGATTTCACCATAATAGTAATTTAGAGCCAGACATGGTGACACATGCCTGTAATTCCAGTAATTGAGAGGCCAAAACATTAGGAACACAGGTTTGAAGCCAGCCTCAGCAAATTATCAAGGCTCTTAGCAACTTAGCAAGACCCTGTTTCCAAGAAAAAAATGAAATAAGGCTGAGGGTATAGTTTACAGGTAGAATGCCTCTGGGCTTAATCCCCAGAGTCACAAAATATATTAATTTATTATTAATAATTTAAGTATAGCCAGGCGTGGTGGCGCACGCTTGTAATCACCGCGCTTGGGAAGTGGAGACAGGAGGATCGCATAGGTTCGAAGTCAGCTGTGCTGGCTTAAGAGACCCTGTTTCCAAAAAAAAAAGTAAAAAATAGGTCTGGGAGTGTAGCCCGGAGGTAGAAGGGCTTCCAGGAACCCCAGTACCACCAATAAATAAATAAATTTAAGTATTTCTGTGTATGGTGGTACATGCCTGTGATCTCAGTACTTGGGAGGCTGAGATAAGAGGATTACAGGGTTGAGACCAGTTTTAGCAACTTAGATACTGTTTCAAACTAAGAAATATTATTATTATTATTATTATTATTATTATTAAGGAGGTCTCAGGCTTTATCTCAGAGGAAGAAACCCACTAAATTCAATCTTAGTGCCACAAACAAAAATAATAATGATAATAACAACAAAAACAATAATAATAATTTAAATATACCTGTGGTCAATCAAAAAATACTAATTTCTGACTACTGATGACTAAGTAAAAACTATATTAAAATTCCTTGAAGTCATTGACAGCATAACAATGAAGTAAGGACTTATAAAAAGCGACTAATATTAAAATATAAATAAACAGAAAAAGCTCATTAAATTCAAAGCACTAGTACAGCGTCGACCAATTTTTAATAATACTCAAGTAATATATAAGTTTATTTCTATCACAAGTTCTGATAAAAAGTTAAAAATAAGCTGTTTTTAACCTCTTGTCACCTAGTTTCTCAGAGATATAAGTTTGCTCAACCATGTTGCAATAAAAAAAAGAGAATTAAATAAATGACTTGTAGAACAGGGAGCCCATTACATTCCAGCTCAGAATATCTTCTTGACAATATACTTACACTCTTTCCACAGAAGCAGAGCTTTTTCTTTCCTCCAAATAAACAATAATTAATTCTAAGAACACATATGGGGGAAGTTAAAATTACTTCCAAAAATCTTTTTGTCTTTTTTGTTCATTTTATGGTGTTACTTCAATTTATTTGCCTCCTGATTTTTAGAGTTCTAGAAACATGAAGCTTATGGGATGAATGCAATACATGATTTATCTTTTATTTTTCTTTCACTTACCAAGTAGGATCAGGAAGGAAATGTGTGTATTTCCAATCTAATATTCTCAACAGCATTGACTGTTGGTAACAAATGGAGAGGGCATGGATTGAGAAGACCTGGACTGAGAGTCCCACATCTCTACAATTCATGAGAGGAAATGAAACTGTCTTCTGCAAGAAAATAGAGTGAAAAGAATCAAGAAATAAATAATTTCTAAACTGTTCTTATCAGTTAAAGTTTTTTTCTTGAAATAAAATGGGTGGAAGAGGAGAAAATTATGCTAAATGAAATCATTCAGTTACAAAAAGTGAAAAGTGAAAAGTCAGATGTTCTCCCTCATATGTGGAAACTAGGCAGAAATTGGTACATTGAAGGGATACTAGCCAAAGGAAAGAAGTCTTAGTTCAGTGAAGAAAGGGACCAAACTGAGAGGGATGAGAGGAGGGAAGAAGGAAACATCTCAATGGTCATGATGTACATATATAAATTTATCAAAGATATTATCCCTTTGCAGAGTATAAGAAGGAGAGATGGTGAAGGAACAGGATGGGAAATGGGGGAGGGTTAAATGAATACTGTGTGCATGTTTGCTTCTACCAGCTTGACAACAAGATTTATGATTACCATGCACCAATTATTTTTTTTAAAAAAAGATATATTTCAAAGGAGAACTTGAAACTGATTTTCTAGAAGGATTTGGGTCATAATGCCATAATGCAATGGTTAAAATTCCTAATGTACTTTGCATATTACTATATTTTCATCAACATATGGTAATATACTCTTGCCAAAGTTAGCTTTCTGGCCTATAAACATACATTAAAATAATAAATGAATAAATAAATAAATGAATATGACTATAATTGTATAAATATAATAAACAGAATGACTATATATAATAAGTATATGTGTGTATGTATGTATGTATGTATACACACACACACACAAAAACGTAGTCATTTCTTGGTATCCAGAAACCTCTGTGATAACCACAATTTGTGGGAGCTCAAGTCCCTTAAAAAAATGGCATAACATTTGCATATGAACTACACACATATTACCATATACTTTAAATGACATCCAGATTACAATAACTATTAAATGCAAATGTTATATGAAAAGTTATTATACTGTACTTTTTAGATAATAATGACAATAGAATATCTGTACACTTTGTGTGCACTTTTTTGACATTTTTTATCTTCAGTTGGTTCAGTCATAGATGTAAAACCAACTGTCACTAAAAGCCAACATCAATAGATACAGAGATCCAAGTATAATCCAAGTATATAGATCCAACTATAACTTAGTTACTGAAAATATGCTAAAAGGTATAATAATTGTTTCTCTGAGTTTTGCATGGGCACCTCTGTGTTCTCAGTGGCAACCCTAACTTCTTTGGTTGATCAGAGTCAGCTGCCTCTGCTAAAAAAATGACTCCATTTCTTGCATACTTGTCACTGGATATAAGGAGCCTAAAGTCCCTGAGCAGCAGACCACATTTTGAAGTCAAAGGGATATTGATTTCTTCTTATACAAGAATTTGATTTATATAACACATTTAATATGAAATGATTGTGCAAGCACAGAATTATCTGAATAAGAACATGTTATGTTGTCTCTACGCTGTTCTTCACATACTCATAAAGAATGGGAAAGAAGAATTCTAAAGGGATTACCTAAGTCAATATCTATTAATGTTTTCACAGGATGATCTTTGAGTAGTATACAGAATGTAAGCATACAGCTTTAAAACTACCTGTATGTGATGCCCAATATCTGCCATTCTGCACAAATTGAAAAGCTCATTTCACAATAAGTAAATGTGTTTATTCATGTGAGAACATCCTAATTAACCTGCAGCCTCTAAAATCTGATTGCCTGGTTGAAATATTAATTCTAATAGTCATCCTTGTGTAGCTTTGCCAAGCTACTAATTATCTCTGTGCTTCAGTGTCACTTTCACAATGAACAAAATGACAGTTACCTTTGAAAATATCAACTTTATATCTAAATATATATGTATATACATACATATATATACATATAAGACAGAAGAGGTAGACAGAAAAGATGAGGGCATTTATTATTCATCTGCGTTATGCTTGAAACTGTTATCTATTGTTCCATCAGCATTGTATAGAAAGTACCTATTATGATCCAATGGTCCATATATTTTTGAAATGATGTGATAATCCAAAGGTAACCACACTATATTTGTTCTTTCCTTTAAAAATAAGATTTTAAAAACTAAATTAAGGAATAAAAAGTGAAATATATAATTGAAAATATGTATGAAAGAAAAAATTAAAAAGTGACTGAAATGGGAAAATCTAGGTTAGATTGTCTATTCAGTGGATACCTCTTAGAGTAAGGTGATAGATAATATTTGCAATAGGAAAAAAATAATTGAATATGTGGGCACTGAAATTCAAATATAAAACAGTTATGTCTTAATTGCCACAAAAATAAAATCAATTCAACAGCATTATATTTTAATTTTCAGATTATTGAAGACTTTAAAATTTAAATATTTTGCATTATTTACAATTTTCTTCTTTTCTAGCTGAACTCTTCACAATAAACATCATACAAATCAGGTTCAAGACCAGCCTCAGCAATGTAGTAACATTTTCAGCAACCCAACAAGACCCTGTATTAAAGCAAAAATAAAATAAGACGAGGATAGAGCTTGAAGGAAGGATGACTCTGGATGATTCAATCCCCAGCACCTTAAAACATAAAACATATATATAATTTTAAAATTCTAGACAAACATACAAAAGATACATATTGCTTCATATTCACAGGTGAATACAGGAGCGTTTATATATAAATATAAGAATACATGTTTTAGTTATTTATATGGATACTATAATGCTTATTAATTCTTTATTAAGAAATAGCTTAAAATATCAAAGGACAGCAATTAGGACACTGATATTAAAAGGACATCAATCTATTTACATTAAATTTACATAGGATATGTAGATAAATATTTATGTTGTTTCCAGTGACAAAAACTTCTAGAATTTGCATTAAAACTCAAGGTTCATGTCTAGCTCTCTCTCTCTCTCTCTCTCTCTCTCTCTCTCTCTCTCTCTCTCCTTCTCTCTCTCTCTCTCTCTCCTTCTCTCTCTCTCTCTCTCTCCTTCTCTCTCTCTCTCTCTCTCTCTCTCTCTCTCTCTCTCTCTCTCTCTCTCACACACACACACACACACACACTTTTCTTTATTCTGATCTAGTTCAAAGAATATATGGAGCCCCAAGCCAAAGAGTTTGAGAAAAGTAACTTAATTGTGTAGTATAAATATATCTTGTTGTTCCACATTTATGCTTTTAAATAATATATTTCTCTAAAGGGATTTTTCAGTCCATAATAGGATGATGGTCTTCATTAGTAAGTACTTAACAAAAGTACTTACAAAACACCTACATTACATGATTACAGATACAGTTAAAATATTCACTTTTCTTTTCAATATACCTCATGAATCTCTCCACTTTACATGAAATTAATTTTTTTAAATTCACGTTTTAGGGTATAGGTTTCATCTGCTTTTAAATGAACAATATATGAAATGGGTAGCGATTTTGTCACAAAATCTTCACTAACAGATTCCTAATAGCACTGCTCACTTTGTGAGAAGTTGTATACAAACTCCTAAGATAAAGAGGTCTAAAGTCAGTTTTATTTTAATAGGTAAGTTAAATTTACATTATATATTTACTTGTGCCTAGCATATAACTAAATAGTTGAACATTTTTCGACTCATGCACTAACATATTAACACTTTTTTAGTTGATCCTCAGATTAATCATGTAAAACAAACACTACTGTTATCACCGTTACATGCATGAGGGTTTAGAAAGGGTAATTAGCTCAAATTACATCAACAGCAGAAATGAAAACTACAATTAAAGTTTAGATTTTTTTGGGTCTGAGATAGTGAGTACGGGAGGAAAGAAACACAAGATAATTCTATAATTCCAAGTAATTTTTTGAAAAGGTAGGCCCCCACAAAAAATTATAATGGCTTATATAGAAATCAAGAACCATTCTAATTTATCTACTACTGGCCTTTATTGAAACACTAAATAATACAGAGTTAAGTAATGCAAATTTAATTCCTTTCATTGTTTCACAGAGCCTGGATTTATTAACCCGCTGCCTTCTTAAATTCTCTAACTTCTGTAGTTTGTATTTCACATGAAAATAATTATGAAAATATTTTGTCTTTTATTCCTCAGCACATTGCCACTGGGAAAGATTGCTATATATTTGTTAAACTTTCCATGTACTCATTACATTCTTAATTTTATAATTGTTTATTCACTTCTGAATTAAACTGCTGTAATGGGTGAAACGTTTACATAAATAGTAAATATTAGTGGCTAGGGACATAGTTCTTCAATAGATTTCTAGCCTTCCATGCAGGTAGTCCTGAGTTCAGAACCCAGTGCTGGGGGGAGGGGAAGAGTAAACATTTGAAGTTATAAGAGTGATAGAGTTGTATACAGGTTTATAAAAAATATTTAAGAAGAGCTTCTAACCCAAATAACACAGGAGAATTAAGTAAGGAAAATAATATACTGTTCTACTCATTTTATGCTTTACAATCATGAGCATTGTGTTAAAAAAGCTTTTATTTTCTATACGTAAACAAATATCTAGTACTTTCAAAGAGCATATGCTAAGTAAAAAATCTTAATTTCAAGAGAAAATGTAAATAAATTTCACATTGAATGTATTTTAAAATGTCTTTTTTTCAGATAGATGATTCAACTTAGGTTCTGTTATGCTTTTCAGCTTTAGAGTTGTTCCTAAATATTCAATTTCCACTGTCGATCAAGTTGTAAGCTCTTTCATTGAAAAAGAGTCATTGGGAATATAATGCTTTGGTGAAAGCCTATTACTCATGGCATCTCACAGCCGTGGATTAAACAAGTGGCAGGCATTGATCTGGACTGTGATTATGTTTTCTGTATGGGCCCTGAAATTATGGTTGTTGACTAGATTGAGAAGACTTAAGGCATCAAAAAGACAGTTATAAGGGAATGACAACTTGAGAGAGACCAGACCACAAATTAAGGTGTGTACAGTTTGTTGTAGTATGTAATTGAGAGCATCTGGTGAAAAATGACAACTTTATTAAAACAAGATTTAATCATCTGTGGAAGGACACATTGGATTCAGCAAAAAGCACAGCACAGTGATGGCAAAAGCAAACAAGTTTTATTTTAAGCTAGTTGGCTATTTTCCAATAAAGAATCTGGCATTCTATTTCTACTTCTGTTTATGATACAATTTCTCTCTCAATTAGTAATCTTCAGGTTTGTTTCCATGTAACTAAACATAGTACCTGATTCTCAGTATTTCCTTAACAAACTAAGAAGACACGCGTTCCTCTGGACCTTTTGAAATAGGGACACTAGTCATAGATAAAATGTCCTGAAATGAAGATTGACATGGGGTGTTTAATAATAGAGTTCAGAAATAAGTGGGAAATTTAATATTGGAATACTCACAGTTTTGACCTTGTTTTCCCTGTAAGTTTGCCAATTCTACTAGTTAAATATTGAGGAAACAGATAAGCTAATATTACAAATATAATTAATCAAATTGTTAACTTGGAAATGGATGGGCACAGAGGTCCTGTTCCTGCAATTTTATCTAAACTCTTCCCATGTCAACTTGTTATTTTTATAGCTAACATTGAACACAGTGGCAAAGATAATCTTGAAAAACTAAATCAATGGCACAATTTATTTTGTCCCATTATATTTTTATATGTAATGGAATGTAGTGATTGATAAATTTGTTGAATTAAGATTGAGAGTAAATTCTTGCAAGCATATTTTTACCAATGTTTAACTACAAAATGAGATCATTGTAAGATGTGACACTGACATTGTTTTGATCATGGAATTACTCATGCTATTGTGTTAATACTGTAGGAAATAAAGCCATAAGTTAAAGTCCCACCATGTTTTCTAATTCCATACTATTTTACAAAGCAAAAATCTAAAAATTCTAACACATTATTTACTCAATTATATCTTACTAATTTACAAAATACTTCTTGACCATTAACATATAATACATGCATTAGCAAACATTTTTAAATTTTTCTAATATTTTAGGATTATGAACATACAGTCTCTACTGGAACTATTTATACACTTGTTATTGAATTAGAAAAGAGTACCTGAATCAGGTGCAACTGACTATAGTCCAAGAAAAAATTACTTATAAAAGCAGGTAAGGAGTTTGTTAAAGAGATTATCTTTCTTTCCAGTGTATGCATTTGGCCTCTTTGTCAAAAGTAAATTGGCTGAAAGAGTGGAGTGTGGATTTGTTTCTTAGTCTTTTATTCTGCTCCATTGGTCTTAGTGTTTTATTTTGTGCCAATACTATGTTGTTATTATTACTACGCATCTGTGGTAAAGTCTAAAGACAGGTATTGTGATGCTTACTGCATGGTTCTTGTTGCTGTGAACTACTTTGGCTAGTCTGTTTCTTTGTTGTTCCAAATGAATTTAAGAAATGATTTTTCTATGTGAGGAATGACCTTGGTAATTTAATGGGTATTTCATTGAGTCTGTAGGTCACTTTTGGAAGGATGACCATTTTGATGATATTTATTCTGCCTATACAAAAGCATGAAAACCTTTTTAATCGCCTAAAATTTTCTTTGATTTTTTCAATATTTTATAATTTTCCTTGAATAGATCTTTTATCTCCTTGGTTAGGTTTGTTCCTAAGTATTTTATTTTTTGTAGGATATCATGAGTGGAAACATTTTCTGATTTCTTTTTCAGTAGATTTATGGTTGGAATACAGAAAATAGTGTGTTTTTTTAAGATTGAATTTTTATCCAGATACTTTGCTGAAATTTTTTTTATTAATTCTCTGATCCTTGACTTTGTTGGATCTTCTAAGTAAATATCATGTCATCTGCAAATAGGGATAGTTTTAGTTTTATTTTTTTCTATTTGTACTGCTTTGCTTTTTCTTCTCTTGCCTTATTGCTCTGGCTAGAGTCTCAAGTACTATATTTAAAAGAAGTGGTGATAATGGGCATCCTTGTCTTGTTCCTGTTTTTAGTGGATACTATCACAGTTACCCCCTTTTAAAATGATGGGGGTTGTGGGCCTAACATATATTGCCTTTATGATGTTGAGGTATGTTCTTTGTATTTTGATCCTTTGCAATGATTTTAGCATGAATGGATGTTGGATTTTATCAAATACTTTTTCACCGTATATTGAGATGATGTGATTTTAGTTGCTTTTCTCACATACTAAAAGATATTTAACAAATCACATAAAAATTGTTTTAGTCTTGGAAATAAAATGTCCATGATTTTGTCAAGTTGTCTTCTAAAGAAAAGTCACTATATATATATATATATCTTACAAAGTGATTTATCTACTTAATATTTTTCTTGTTTATATATTATGCGTGTTATCCTTAAGCAAAATTACTTAAACATAAAAATAAATGCAAATAATTAAAATGAAATGAATAGACTGCTGGAAAGGCCCCAACACAGGAATCTGTTTGACATGCCCAAGGAACCATATTAGGTTAAATATAGTTGAGGCATCTCTACATAATCCATCTCCTTTCTATCTTAATATTTTTATTTTATGTCTGCTTATCACTTATTCAAAACCTCAGGGATAAATATTGGGGTTTATAAATGGCAATGAATAGGAGATGGGTCATGTACAGCTTTGCAAATATGAATTTTGCTTTACTCTTGATGTTACTGAAAGCCATAATGTGCTTGAAGTAAAAGAATTAATGGTATGATTTGTGTTTCAATATATTATTTTTGATGCCTTGAAGAGATAAGCATTAGGAAAAAAAGTTTGAGAACTATTGCAGTTGTCCAAACCACAAATAAAAACCTTGAAATAAAGTATTGTTAGGAACAATGGCAAAAGTGGAAATATTTTGAATGCATTTTCAGAATAAAATCAACAGAATTTTCAGATAAGTTTAATGTGAATTGAATATAAATGGAGAATTACAGATGACAACTTTTTTGATCCACTAGGTGTTTTTTATGATTATATTAAGATGAAAATTTAAGAAAAGTGTGTGTGTGTGTGTATGTGTGTGTGTGTGTGTGTGTGTGTGTGTGTGTGTGTGTGTGTATAGAGAGAGAGAGAGAAAGAATTGATTGACAAAAGTTCTGTTCAATCAAGTTTTATGTGAAGTACCAAATAAATATTCATATATAAATGTCAAATAGACAAAACATAAATATTTGAAATTCAAGAGAAATATTGGGCTACAGATATAGATTTGAAGATCCACATCAATATTGGTTATATTAGAAGGAATGAAATAGAATGAAGTTATTTTAAATATGTGTTTCCATGGCAAAGAGAAGGACGTTCATATTTATAGAATATTCTTCAACATTTTAAAGCTTGAAGAGAGCAGCATGATCCATTATTGGTTCATACAAGAAATGACTCTTGAAGCCGGGGTAAAACCACCAGAAACAGGAGTCCCAGAAGACTCTCAAGAATGAGGAGATGGTCATTTACATCATATGTGGCTGAGATGTGATAAAAGAGAAGAATCTAGATGTAATAACTGGATTTGATTACATTTCATCTATTTTGACTTTTACAAGAAATCTGAGGTGATGATTTGGAAACAGTATGCATGTGCGTGTGTGCATGCGTGTGTGCATGTGTGTGTGTGTGTGTGTGTGTGTGTGTGTGTGAGAGAGAGAGAGAGAGAGAGAGAGAGAGAGAGAGAGAGAGAGAGAGAGAGATGAGACTTCCTATAATATGAGAACAGGAAAGAGTGGGTAAATAGAAAAATTCCAGAGCTCAGGAACATTTTCTGCTTTAAAAATGCAATACTGTTTGAGAAGGATTAGTAAGACATTGATCAAAGCATACAAAATGTCAGTTAGAGAAAAGGAATAAACTCAAGTACTTTATTATACATCATGGGGATTTGAGTGAATAACTATGTATTATATTATTAAAAACCCAATAGTAGATTTTAAGTGTTTTCAACCTAACAAATAAGCCTGTGTAAGCAATATATATTATAATTAGTTTTATTTAGTCATTCCATAATATACATATATTTTAAAAAATCAGATGATAATTGTATATAGTTATAATTTATCAATTTAAAAATAAAACTTAAAAAGTAAAGAAGTAATGCATGGTGGTGATTGTGCCCTTGAAAAAGTATCTATATAGGGAGGGATTATCACTGATGCAATTAATAGCTGAGAAGTGGGATGCTTTTAGAAGCCATTAATTGAGACATAGAAGGATCCAGAGCCCATAAAAATAGATCATTAACAAGGACAGGGTCACTTCATTCATAATATGAGTATGAGAAACTGTAAGATTAAACACAGCTAAGAATAGACAAGTGGCTTGTTGATGGGGTCCTTAGGTAAGGTGCCAGAAAATATTATTCCAAAAGCTCCACTGAATGATTCAGGCAGGTAACCAAAATTAAGAACTAATGTCCCCACATTCTTCATAGATTATTTTATACAGTTCCCAAATCTGCCTATCTGACACAACTTGTTAGCTTCTATGTAACCTGTTAACAAGAGAGACTTTCTAAGGGTTGAAACAGAAAATGCTCAATGAACATTTGGTAAATAAAATTAGGAACTGTTAATTGTCTTGTGATAATAAAAAGTAAAGTCTAAAGAAGTTTGTTGAGTATGATACTAAACTGGTCTCTTTACCTGACTGCCAACTTAAATTCTAATGATTAAGTGGGGAAAATGGAAATATATCAAGAAAGACAATAGATATGATTCATCAATATCACATGACCAATTTGCTATTACCAACTTTTGAAAACTGAAATAGCATGCATATGGCTTAGAGTTTGTGCTTTTAGCTAAGTGCATGTGTGTCACTTGTCACTATGAACTGCATTATATTGTGAGACTATAAGGCACTAAAGATTTTTTTAAATAAAAATTAAAATTGACAGAAAGATTATTGGATCCAGTAAAATATGATTTTGTGCCTTTGTGTTTACGAAGTTGCAAATAACCAGTTTCTTTGTGAAACCAAAAGAATGTTAGAGTGCTGCTGTATGTCACAAACTCTGGCGCCAGTTTTCAAGATGTTTAATTTTAAAATGTACCCTTAGTAAACAAAAGAAGTTGAAAATCTTGGCAGAAGGTTACACTGCCTACAGATGCGGACAATCATTGTCTAAAACCCTCTAGTGTTGTAGATTGTTCTACGGCTTAACTATGACATGGAGTCTGTATTTGTTATCTGATGGGTCTATAATGTCGGCATCTGCTATTTTTCCACATCTGTCTGAAGGATGCTTTAAATTCAGGTTACGGTAAAAATATTTAAAATGCATTTTTTATATTTGTGATCATCTAAGTCAAGATGACTTTTATCTCAATTAATAGTTCATTTATCAGCATAAATTTATTATCTGAATAAGGCATTTAATGTGTTTAACATACATATTATGCAAAGCAAACTTTGGAATTATTATATATGATGCATCACGTATAAAACTCAGATACATTATAAAATCTAGAAGACTGTTTTTATTTACCAGCCTTGTAATCTTGGAACTTTTATTTAATATACAATGTTATCACAAATGTTAGTTAGTATATTTAAAATGTACCTTATGGAGTAGCTGACACAGAAGTTAATCATTAATGTAGACAATTGTAATTGGACTTAGGCTGTAGAATGGTAGCGTGCATTGTCTTAGAGTTGGAATACCACATGCCATATATATATCCCATTTAGATTATCTTCTGTGGGCAATGGAAAATAGAGTAAATTATGAGATGATCCAATAAACTATTGATATTTCTAACCATATTTTGTGCAAGACAATTCTTATATCTCTCTTTTGGATATAAAGATAATAGTATTTACTTCCATATGGGTTACATAGTTTACTTGGTCAATAACTTCCACATGTATATTAACATAATATAAAGTGAAAGTGAAAATATAGAAATAGAGTTCAGAGAAATAAGATAAATGACCAAGCTACAGGTGTACCCTTCCCTAGTAGTCAATAGACCTGCTTACTCAATAAAAAAAAATAGGAACATTATAGGAATTTTTTTTATGGCACTTAGGATGGAACCCAGGGGCACTGTACCAATGAGCTATACCCCCAGTCCAGTTTTTATTTTTTATTTTGAAACAGGATCTTAATGAGTTTTAAAGGGCCTTGCCAAGTAGCTGAGGCTGTCTGCAGACCAAGGTCCTCCTGTCTCTGCAGCCCAAATGCTGTGATTGCAAGTGTACCACCACGCCTGGCTGTAACATAATAGAAATTTAAAGCTGGCTTCCAAACTAGAAACTCTCCATCTTTTACATATAATATTTCTAAAATCTCTTCAAAACCTGTTTTTAAAATCCTTGAAAAAATTAAAATGTTACTGAGGAATAAGTCTGCATGTATGTAGAGTTATAGAGGGAATGCTAATTTTCTGTTTGGTATATGTAACTGATGTTAGCAGTGTATCATAAACATGATGGTAAACAGTGAAAGACAGAAGTGACAGCCTGGAGTGAAGCATTTTGCAATGAATTTTTTTCCCAGTGATCCAGGGCTATTATATTAGTTTTTTTTTTAAATTGCTGTTACAACAGCAATAAGTTATTTGTTACAACAGTTATTTGTTACAACAAATAACTGAAAAATTTGGTGATGTTTAAACAATACAAATGGATTGCCTTATAGTTTTGGACAAGAAGAACCAGCATATTTCATTGTGCTAACATCAAAGAAATCAAATTATGGAGGTGTTCATATAAAAAAATATATATATATGTATATATATATATATATATATATATATTTTTTTTATTGGATCTAGTAGAGAATTTATTTTCTTACCTTTGCCAGTTTCTGCAGACTACCCACAGTTTTTGGCTTCAGGCTACCTTCTTTTAATCTTCAAAGTAAAAAATGAGGAGCTAATTTTTTTTTACATGCATCACACAGTTCTGTTCCTCTTTCACTTTCTAGGACCCCTTGCAATTCTATTGGGCCCATTGTAATCATTCAAGAAAATCACCTCAATTCATGGTCCCGGACATAATCACATGTGTACAGACGTATTGTCATGTAACATAACATCTACATAGGTTTTTACTATTAGGACATAAACATTTTGATAATATTATTACTAAAAATATTGATAAAACATTACAGCATTAGGTCTAGGTTGCTTTCTATGTAGACGCAGCATGTGATCCACTAGTAACATACACTGCCTATTTGAGGACCACAGAGTTGGAAAATTGTATATTTTCACTGCTTATCTAGAAATACTTTTTCTATCGGAAAATGCAGCTTTTTCCACAAATTTAACTAAAATTTGATTTTTCTCAAGAGATTTTAAATAGGAGCTGCATTTCTGAGATCACTGAATTTTCAGGGAAAGGGGATACCTTGCCTAAGAAATAGGATCAATAATAAATTCTGGATATCTAATATACTATCCATCTTGCACAATAACTTTACATCACATAGTCACTTTTATAGCAATAAATACACACTCAAACACACACACTTGCATATATTCTTAGTTGTATATACATTTAACAGTATACATGTTTGTACACATATATCTTATTGAATTTTATTTCAAGGACACCAAGTTTATTATAAAATCTTTAAAAATTAGGAAAATGTTGTGCTGTTGAAAGTTAGCCTTTTAATTATATGCTAGAGGCATGTGTGGGGTTATTATTATTGGTATAAATATTTTGTTTTATTTTAGGACATATTACTCACCTATGATATGGTTGTTAATATGATATGTTATCAACAAAAGAAATAAGATATTTTACCATTCATAATGTAGTCATGCCATACAATTTGAGAGAAGATTGCATAATTTAAACAAGAAATCAGTTGGTAGTTACTATACTATTAACAGTATAATGATTTTTTTTAAAAGTCATACAGTTCCATAAGTCTTAGCTCAAATGTTCACTTTTGGCAATATTTCACACAGATCAGCTATTTATTGTTCTTGGGTTCACTATCTTTATTTTATATTCATCTCTACCAAATGTTATAACTTTTTCAAATTATTTTTGTTATGATACACTTTTGATTGTTTTGGTGATTTGTCAGGAAGAGTAAAAAGAAAAATGTTATTGACACAAAGTTTATGGATATTTATGTATATCCCAAATTATCTTTCTTGGTCCAAATAAAATAATTCATCGATTCCTAGAAAGTACATATTTTTTCCTTTTTTGGTGAACACTTACGTTCATTTAAATATTTATTGTCATCATGAAAACTTACCAGTTTCAACATTGAATCTTTATTTTTTTTATAACCCACAGAGTATTTCCCTAAACAATTTATGAGAAGTCTTAAATAAAGAGCTGTGCTACATATGTGTAAATTTGTATTTTTGCTTGGTCTTTTTTATGGAAACTATCACAGGGACTCAATTTTTTAAATAAAATTTTCTTAATTTATTAATTTTTTCAGAGACATTGCAGAAACTTATTTTAGAAAGCAAGAAATTACATTCAAGAGAGAATCCAGGCAATCATTAAAGTGAGAGAACTCATTTCTGTTTTGGGGTTTGGCAAAATTTGCCTTTGGTATAAAAGTGGTTAAACCATATTAATTTTAATTTAGAGTTTCTTGGGTCATGCATAATCAATTTAATATATGGAGTCCTGATCATTTTAAATAGTAATTTTAATATTTTCACAGCATTAGTTTTTACTCTTTCAACAAAACATGTATCTGCACATGGACTGTCTAATATGAGTGTGCTGCTTATGTAGATTTAGATCATAAATCTTATTTTTCATGCTTTTTAAAAATATTCATTAAATGGAAATCACGTATCACCTTCTGACCATATTGGCCTTTTTAAAAATATAATATGAAGAGATTGAAAGGTCTTCAGTGTTTGAATTAGGGGATCTTTGAAGTATGCTTATTAAAGTATGGGTTATATATAGGGAGAAAAGAAGAAAGATTTTTTTTTTCAGAAAAGAGAGACAGATTGACAGACTGTGCTTTGCCTAGATAACTTTAAGTCATTATACATTTATTTAGCTCTACTTATTTTTATAGGAAGCAATAAATATTTACTTTCATCTTTACTCATTGCACACTTTCCATGACTATATTTTCGAAGCGATGTCTATAAAACTCTTATAATGTTTCTTTGATATGCATTACTGATTTGTTGTTGTTGTTGTTTTGGTGTTTTTGGTGGTACCGGAGGTGGAACCCAGGGGTTTTCTACCTCCGGGCTATACTCCCAGACCTACTTTATATTTTATTTGGAAACAGGGTCTTACTAAGTTGCCGAGGGCCTCACTAAGTAGCTGAAGCTTATTTTGAACCTGTGTGATCCTCCTGTCTCAGCCTCCCAAGAGCAGGGATTACAAACCTGCCCCTCCATGCCCGGCTATATGCATTACTTCTAAAGAGAGAGTCTGCATATTTTTAAGCACACAATGAGCAAATATGGGGAATAAGGATTCTGAGATAAGAAATATGGTGATAAGTTTACTGGGTTTTAATTGTTTCAGTTCATTTTTTGTTGCAGCAACGCTACAGACAGGGTAAATTATAAATAATAGAAGTGTATTTGGTTTACAGTTCTGGAAGCTGGAATTCCAGCAATGTGGTGCAGGCATCTAGGGAAAGCCTGTCTTCACTAAAATGACAGAGGGGTAAATGAGAATATTGGAAATAAAGAGTAAACTCCTGTAATATCTGATTTCTTTCCACTTTTTGTAAAACTGCTAAACTTATTCATCTTTACTATCTCATCTAACTCTTTACATTTTAAATGCTCTATCTCTACATACCATCAATATTTGAATTTGGGAATTAAATTATCAACAAAAGAACTTGTGGGAACACATTTAAAACATAGCACTTGGTATGATTATAAATTCTAAAATATCAAGGAAGTCATAATCATCAAGATTGCAGATACAGAAATATATTCAACTGTTGAAACACAGCAAACTATACGTATGACTGCACACACACAGGCATTTGTATTTGTATATTTTCGAATGCACTTTTTATACCTCTTATTATTTTACTAGTCTTATGAGAAAGTCATTATTTACCTTATGTCCTCATAAGACAGCTAGTCATAGATTCCTTATTCTTGAGGAATGGGAGTAGAGCAATCCTAGCACTATATTGCTTTGATTATAGAAATTGCTTTACAGAAGGAATATATAACCCAGGTCAGTGAGAACATGATCCACTGAGGACAAACAGAGCCCTTGTCTGATGGTTTCCAGACAGAAGGTTAAAAAAAAGAATACAATTCTGTTTTGCTTTTAAAATTAAAATTATATGATCACCAAACAAGCATGGGATCGAGGGAGGGGAGGGAGTGGGACAGGGGCTGAATGAGGGCTAATTGGATGATGTGTGCTTGTATATCCTCTCAAGTCTTGTATTTCATATATGATTACAATGTACCAATAAAAATAAATTAAAAAAATAAAAAAAAATTAAAATTATAAAAACAGGATGACATTGTTCACAAATGGAGAGCTACTTTGCATGACAATACCAAAGGTTAAGAGTGGACAGAAGCCCAAGACACTGGCAAAGAAGAAAAACAGGAAGTTCAAATTCTGATGGCATTATTTGGGGCTAAACTTGTATTAATATAAGAAAAATCTATTTTTAATATATAAACCAGGTTTTATTTTTATTTTAATTTGCCTTTATTGTTGTATTGTAGTCTCACATTATAAGGGTATTGAGATTGGCTTTGATAATTTCATATATGTGCATAAAATCACTGGAAGTGTTTTCTTCATTAATTCCCCTTCCCTTCCCCACCCTCCCCTAAACCACCTCCATGAATTAGCCAGTGTGCTTCCTTTTTAAAAATTAGAAGGTTTTATGTTATTAACTGAAGTTCCCAAATCTTTTAGTGATGTAGGTTTTACTATTAGGAATTATATTCTTAGTTGCTTTAATATAAATTGGCAATTTTGAGGCTTATGTAAGCCCGTGCAGAGAAGTCGCAATACATATAAAGCAGCTGGTTTAAATATCAACCATCTTGGAATTTGAACTGCTATAGGCCTAGCAAATCTGGAGCTCTCGAGGTTTGATGGAGAAAAGAGGGTGTATGCTTGTAATCCTAAGACTTGGGAGGCTAAGATAGGAGAAGAATCACAGGTTCAAAGGCAGTTTAGTGAGGCTCTCAACAAACTATTAATACCCGTGTGAAAATAAGAAATAAAATCAGGCTGGGGTGTAGCTTGGGGGTACAATGCATCTGAGTTAAATCCCCAGTACCAAAAGAAAAAAGAAAGACTCTAGATTTTATTAACTGTATCTAGGAAACTTCAGTAAATTCAAGTAAATATGAAGGGAAAAATTAATCCATACTATCTCATTTGAAACAGTAATGGTAAAACATAACTTTGATGTGAAAGCATATCACCTTTTTTAGTCAGCATTCCAGAATACCTAATATACAAAGAATCATGGACTTCATTAAATGATTAATAGTTTAACAATGTATGTTTTACTCAGGAATCCCAATAAAATATTGGAACTTAAACTATTTTTATAGTAAAAGCAAATGTTCTCACCTAAGAATATTTATGAAGCATTTGGCTTTTTTTTTCTGGCAGAAAAAAAATACACTGAATTGTACATTGTGACTCAGTAGTTTTTGTCAGGAGCAGTGCGGGGATTTGGGGAAGTTAATTCTACTTTAGGTCTATGCAGAATAAAATGGAAGCTGCTGTGTTGTTGGCAAAAGACAGGAGAGAATACTCACTAAGGATTGTTTGTCAGGGTCATATACCACAGGTGCTGTCTCCATTTTAAAAGATAAAAAAAATAAAATAATTCTGCACTGTTTATCATAATATAAAGTTCCTAGGAATTAAAACACTTGGCAGGTACCAAAGGTTCTAATGAGTATTAGTTACTAGTAAAATTCTCAAACAAGAAGAATCCCATAAATTTTGTTTTTATAAAAATAAATGGATCCCATAAATGTAGCAGTAGTGATTAAAGTAGAATTTTACTCTGAAATCTTATTCCTTTCTTTCTCTCTCAGTCTCTCAGCCTCCCAGCCTCCCAGCCTCCCAGCCCCCGCCCCCCCCCTCTCTCTCCAGGGGCATTGTACCTCCAAGCTGCACTCCCAGCCCTATTTTTTAGTCTTTTTATTTTTGAAACAGGGTCTCACTGAATTGAGAAGGGCCATGCTAAGTAGCTTAGGCTGTCTGCAAACCGAACTGTAATACTCCAGTCTCCGTTTCCCAAATGCTTGGATTACAAGTATACGCCACCACACCCCACTCTGAAATCTTTTTCTACATCCCTTTAAGATAGGTCCATAGTTAGTAAAGAGAAATCCCCTAAGACAAAGTTTAATTGGAAGCAAGACTTTGTGGGTGTGATAGCTTCAGGCATATAATGATAAACTATTATAAGTAACTATCCTAGCATTCTATTACATCTTTATTTGTTAATCACATCTATTCAGAAAAACAAAGTAAAAAAAAAACTAAAGTCTTTATTTCTTTAGAGATGGCTCTAAGGTTCTTCAAAAAGACATTTTGAATCATAAAGACTCTAAAGTATTTATATACATTTCAAAGAGGGGAGAAAATTCATACAAAGACATGGTAAGATTTAAGTAAGTGCTCAGAGAAAAAGAATTAAGTTCTTAAAAAATACATTTATTCTTATACAAGAAATAATAGGCCCTTTTTACCCTTTACCCACTTTCTCTCACTGGTAATGTCTTTCAAAATCATACATGATTACAAATTGAAATATTGACATTGATAAATGAAGAAACAAGTATAAGATAGACTTGGTACCATTTATGTTTGGACTATATGGTTTTTCAGGTGTGCTTTGTAAAAAAAAAAAAAGGAATAAAAGAAATACTCTGTTTTAAAAATTGGCTCCTTAAAGATTTTTAAGTCTTTTTTTTTTATCAACCAATAGACAAAAATTACTTCCTACTCTTTGTTTATAGATAGGATATACATGTTCTCCAAATGTATTATAAAATAAAGCATAGATTATTTGAATTAAATCTATGATTTAATTAAGTATACTTTTCTCCTTTGTAAAGAACTATATGGAAATGGAGAATAATGGTTTAGTCCATAGACATTAGTGTAGATTAAAACAGTATTTTGCAGATTTTGCCATATCAGACAGTAAAACTGGGAGAAAAAGATGAGAATTTATCAACATAGGTCTGTCATTGTACTTTTAAAAATAAGAAAGAATAAAAATATTTTTAAAAATCTGCCGTCTATTGTCTTAACAATTTATTTTAAAATAAAATATATTTTTATGTTCTCACCAAAGTGTATGAAGGATAAATATTCAAAATATATAACTTATGCCACGACTAGAAATTGTATGCAGTCAAACTGTTTCTTATATCAAATGCTTTTAAATTTTGAAATAAAGACATATGCAACAAAATTTTATGATATTATGTTGAAAAAACACAGCATAAAATTTTATTTTATGTTCAATCATTGATATAGTAGCTGTCTTAACTCAAGTTGTTAGGTATGGTGATATATTTCTTACAGTGTTATGTAAAATAGAGCACATAATCCAACTTGTTTGTATATTTTATTTTTATGGCTTCATAAAAATTTCAATTAGATAGGTATTTAGAAGTACTACTCTAAAATCTTTTTAGAATATTCTAAGAAATCTAATAAAATCTAAGATTCAGTGCCCTTTAGGTTACCCACACTGCTTGCTAGTGGTATCATGCCTAATGTGTAGGCAATGGTGATTCTACATAAAGGGATTCAGTGTGTGGTAAAAAAGGGAACAACTTACACAATGCCTGGGAGCACAGAGCACAGAACTGTGACTGCTTAAAAAGTTTCAGTTAAGATTCATCTGAATGATTCACAATAACCATGGCATAAAATCAACCTAAATGTGGATGAATACATCGATAAAGAAAAGTTAAAAAATATATACAAAACAAGATATCCTTCAGGCACAAAAAATAAATAATCCCTGTTGTTTGTGACAAGTTGGATTAATATACAGAATTTAGGCTAAGTTATTCAGACACAGAAAGACAAATATTTTATGACTCATGTATTTGTGGAGTTTAAATAAGTCAAACTCAAAAGCAAAAAGTAGAATAATGGTTTGGATTTGGGGAAAAATGGGAAATGTTGGTCATACTCAGTTTTAAGATCAGTTCTGGTTATGTAGTATACACTATGACTATGGTTCATAATACTGTGTTATTTGCCAAGATTAAAATTTAAAAAACCTCAAAATAAACACATACACACAATGGTATAAGGAGGTGATGGAAATCCTACTTTGTGGTAATAAGCTTATAATTTATACAAACATCAAATCATCAAATGGAGTACCTGCAATATAAAGTGTTTATTTGCCAAATTAGTAGTTTATTTTTTTTTTTGTATGCCATTGTTCTGATTCTTCTCTGTTGATTCTTTTCCTTTTTTAATTTTTATTGGTACATTGTAATCATACATCACATTGGAATACAAGACTTGAGAGCATATACAAGCACGCATCATCCAGTTAGCTCTCATCCAATCCCCATCCCAATCCCTCCCCCTCCCTGAATCCCATGCTTGATTGGTGATTATCTTTGATACATTTGTTTATGTACCTCCTGAATTTTAAAGAGGTTCCATCCTCCCCAATCCCATCCCTTCTGATTGGTCACCTTAATTGCTTCCCTATAGGGCCCTTTCTATAACTTGACCTCCTCCTGTTATCCCTTTTCTCCTAGTTTTTGCTAATTAGGGGAAGCATCTGGTTTTTATTTCCTGTGATATTTCTCTGTGCATGCCGCATTGCAAGTTCCGATCCCACATTTAAAGCCCCACTAGTAGCCTGGTCACCTGGAGGACTTTGATCCCGACCTCGCTGGCTCCAGCACCGGCCTTGCCTCATGGGAGGCCCCAATTCTGGCCTCACTGGCACCTGTACCGGCCTAACCACTCGGCTGACTCCCATCCTGGCCTCGGAGGTCCCAGCACCGGCCTTGCCTCACGGCAGGCTCCGATCCAGGCTTCGCTGGCCCCGGCCCCAGCCTAACCCCTCAGCAGGCTCCGATCCTGGCCTTGGAGGCCCCAGCACCAGCCTTGCCTCATGGCAAGCTCTGATTCCCCAGCTGAGCTGGCCCTGACACTGGCCTAACCCCTCGGTAGGTTCCTATCCTGGCCTCGGAGGCTCCAGCACCGGCCCTGCCTCACAGCAGGCTCCAATCCCAGCTTTGCTGTCCATGTCACCAGCCTCACCCCTCTGCAGGCTCTGATCCAAGCACCGTCTTCACCCAGCAGGTTGTCCCACGTTCCCGAGGGTACAGGGTGGTAGCATTTTGCCTCTGGGGTTATTTCTTCAAAAGTTCCAGGTGTAATGCACCAGATCTCTGCCTCCCCGAGTACTGGCCTCTGCCATTGCCACTCTCTCCACCATTTCAAATCTTTTCCAAGCTCTTTTTCCACTCTGCATGTTGTCCAGTGTTCCTAAACATGCGCGACAGTTGCATTCAACATTTGGGGTAATTTCTCCAGAAGATAAGGTTGGTAAGATCAGATTTCTGCCTCTCCCGAATACAAGTCTCCACTGCCATTGAGGTGACCGCTTCCAACACCGCCTTCCTCCTAGGTCTCTGCTAAACTTTCTCCTTACAGGTGATGTCCAGGGTTCTTAAGGATGTAGAGAAGAAACAGTCCTCCTTCTCGGGAAATTTTACCAAAAGTTCCAGTTCAGTTGGGTAAGTTTTGTCTGCATCTCCAGTACCCTGACAGCTGCCGCGGCCCTTTTGACCCCTCTCTGGCATTTTTCTTTTCTTTTTTCTTTTTCTTTTCCTTTTTTTTTTTTTTTATTTAATAAGAGAAGATAGTATGTGTGGTTTGCAGAGGCACTTGATAGCACTGCAGCAGGGCCCTGTTCTTCCAGAGGTCCGGCATGACCGGCGTGACCCCTGCCCAGGGCCCAGGGCCTTGCAACCTGGGCCCTGGTTCTTCCGGGGTTCCAGAGTGCCCTGCGTGACCCCCGCCTGGGGCCGAGGGCCTTGTGACCCGGGCCCCGGTTCTTCCAGGGGTCCGGCATGCCCCGCGTGATCCCCGCCCAGGGCCCAGGGCCTTA
Source organism: Muscardinus avellanarius (assembly GCF_963383645.1). Lineage (NCBI taxonomy): Eukaryota > Metazoa > Chordata > Mammalia > Rodentia > Gliridae > Muscardinus > Muscardinus avellanarius. Next base: position 178,501,504 of record NC_137787.1, read on the forward strand.
AGATCCGGGCCCCGGTTCTTCTGGGTGTTCGGTGTGCCCCGCGCGACCCCTGCCCGGGGTCCAGGGCCCAAATTACTAGTTTAAAATGACAAAATGATTTAGCTGGAAGTCTACAGAATGGTTAAAATTGCATTAAAAATACATATTGGTTAAATTATATGCAATAGTAAATACAGGGGTAAATGTATTTACTATTTAGAATTAGTTTATGGGAATTCTGTATATGAGCTCTTTTCCACCTAAAGAAAAGGGGCAAGTAGCAAATAATCTCAAAGAAAAGAATTTAGCACAAAAGATAATTTATGATGTTAATTTTTTCAAACATATAACATCTTCATAGATGGAAAATTCACTGTTCAAAGACTGAGATAATTATTCTTCCAGGAAAATAATAATTCTTCTGAAGACTGGTTTAAGTAGAAGATTGCAATTGAAAAAGATAGTAAGCATAGAAAAATACAGTGATAAAACAAAATAATCCCAGAAAACTGAGTGCTTTATGGATATTTTTAAAATATTAATGATATTTTATTTAAAATGCTATATCAAGCGCCAGGCGTGGTGGCGCACGCTTGTAATCTCCGCGTTTGGGAGGCGGAGACAGGAGGATCACGCAGGTTCGAAGCCAGCCGCGCTGGCGTAAGAGACCCTGTTTCAAAAATATAAAATAGGTCTGGGAGCGTAGCCCAGAGGTAGAAGGGCTTCCAGGAACCCCAGTACCACCAAAAAAAAAAATAAATAAAAAATAAAATGCTATATCAACATGTTTGGTAAAGAAGTTTAAAGAAATAATAAAATATGTAAATTGGAGATTATTCATGATTCTCCTACCTTTATTAATGATATTTTTATAAAATACATTTTTTCTTTAAAGAGAGTTACTTCAAATGACACTTGGAGATACTTGTATTTCTTTGATATAAAACTGCTTCTAAAACTATAGTTATTTGCCTCAGAAAAAAGGTAATGCAGTAGTTATAATTTTGGAATGAGAAAGGTGAAATAACAAATTATCAATCTGTTGAAGCCCAAAATGTCCAAGAAAAAAAATTGATATTTTAAATATAACAGTATATTTATTAAGCATCTCAATAAATAAAATTATTACTAAAAAAAAAATCTCATCTGCTATCCGAAGTTCCATATGCATGAAACAAAACTTTGAACCTGGCTGGAGAAGAAAGACAGAGGGACATATAAAGTCAGAAATAAAAAATGTGAGAGATACATATAATGACATTCGAAATACTTTAAACATTTCAACTAACTAATGATCATTGCTTGATATGTACATGGGTCATATCTAACATTTAATTGCACATATTCCTTATGAGTAATTTGTTCATATATTAGCACATTCTTCTGTGAAAATATGGGTCTGAGAAGTTGATAATAAAATGGTGAAATGTCATGAATTAGAGTAACATATCCTCAGGAGATAAAGGTGTCTTAATTATTGTAATCAATCTTTTAATAATAGTACAAGTAAACTAAATGCTGTTTTGGAAAATTGTCCAAGTGATTTTCTTTGCTTTCATTCCAATATTGTTTGGGAAAATAGTGTAATTCATTATGTGACATTTTAAATGTTTCATTATCCTTATAAATGCCCTTAGGCAATGAGGATATCATGAGGAATTCAATTCCTAGTTAAATGTTTACTTTTTTAAAAACAGTATCAAGTGGTATACATTATCTTCAACAGAGCCAAAATTAATCACTTGTAATTTTGAACTAAATTTATAGATGTGGTATCTTCACATTCTTGGCAACATTTACAAAAATTGCTATTGTTGGCAGAAGACATAATTTGTGTACCAATGTGACAATATATAGTATTGTATCTTAAATATAAAATTGTTATTTTTTATCAATAAGAAAAATTTCCAAAAATGGACAAACAATATTTTTATTTTGTATCAATTTTAAAATATTTTTAAGAGGCCCATGACAGAAATACAGACTAAGTGAATATATAGATATATAAAGACAAATATACTGGCATTTTCTTCATTGTCAACTCAAGTACTTATAGAAATGCTGATTGAATTAGCTGTGAATTTTTATGAGTCAAATACAAAATAAATAATAAATATAAAATAGATGAAAGAGCTATTTGAATGCCAGGTGTTTCCCAGATGTTATAGAGAAAGAATAAGGAGATGATTGGCAAAGACAGTTTTCCCCATTACATTATTAATTACTTTAAAGTGTCACCTTGGTGACAAAAAAAATCAGAAATCATGAATAAAATTATTTCTCTATACAAAGAGCTATTTCCAGACTATCATTAGTATTCATCTTAGTTTAACATAGTAGTCACCTTGCTTGAAGTGAAGTTTATAAGTAGTCCCTAAGCCCAAAAGGTCACCCTTCAAATTTTTCAGTCTGTAAATAATAAGTATTGGAGGTATACTTTGAACAAAATATTTCTTTGTTCTTTCTTTAAAAAATTTTACTGGTGCACTGTCATACATCTTAACGGGGTACAAGATGGTGGAGGCATGCATGCACACATTTTAATTAGAAATATAAATGGAATATTTATATTAATATTTATATTAAATATTTCTAATTAAATATAAGAAATATTTAATTAGAAATATAAATGAGGTTAATAATTAAATCATGGCAATAGAGATTCAGATGACCAAGATTATAGCTCAAATTCTGTATTATTTTCCAGATGGTATTTTCTGGCAATTTTAGATCAGTGGTTGATTTGTTTTGTGAAATTTTTGTTCAATTTACTATTCCTGTTAAAACAAATTTTAATTATATTTTAGAACTGAAACAATACCAGAAGAATGCAATTATTTCCAAAGACTTAATGTGTCTTTTATAGATTGATTTTTTTTGGAGGTATTCCTTTTATAAGTGTTAAAAATCTTTACAAGTCAGCAAAAATTTTTATGCACACATTATTAAAATTATATATATATATATATATATATATATATATATATATATACTGATTCAAATAAATGACTAATTTAAATGAAGTTCAAATATGCTTCAATTCTTTCCAGTAAAACATTAAGACTAATTATATAGTGAATTCAAAAGGAAAGTGTTCATAAGATGTTTTTTTTTAATGACTATTTGTGTTACAATAATGAAGTCCACAGATGAGAAAAGAGCAATGGTAAAGAAAGTATACTTTTATGAATTGTTAAATTGCAGAGTAGAAGTGCTCAGGACTGGGGTGCCTCTCAGAGGTAGAATGCTCTGGGTTTCATCCCTACTACCACAAAAAATAAATAAATGAAAATAAAACTCATATGCTGAAGACCTAAGTCCAATGATACTGTATTTGAGGACAGGGTCTGTGGGGAAGTGTTGAAGGATAAATGAAGTCGTAGGATGGAGCTCTAATTTCATGGCACTGATGCCCTTATCAGAAGTGACACTGTAGCAGTTTCTTTTTACCATAACAGAATAGAGGGAGAAACTAAAATGAGATGTTTCTTTGAAAGGTAAATTTGATTCTTCATATGAAATTGAGAATTAATTTGTCTAGGTCTGTGATGGATAACATTGCTATTTTGGTAGTAATTGTATTGACTCTGTAGAATAGCCATTTTGATAATATTTATTCTGCCTATCCAAGAGTGAGAAAAATCTTTCTATCTTCTAAAATCCTCAATAACTTTAGTGTTTTATACTATTTGTTGTAGAGTTATTTTACTTTCATTGTTAGTTTTATTGATATTTTATTACGTTTGTAGCTAATGTGAATAGGATTATTTTCTAGATTTATTTTTCAGTGGATTCACGAGTGGCATATAAAATAAATTCAGTTCTTATCTTCCTATTTAAATTTATTTGAGAAAAAGACCCAGAGTAGCCAAAGCAATTCTCAGCAATAGGAACCATACAGGAAGCATCACAATTTCTGACTTTGAATTATACTATAGAGCTATAGTAATACAATCAGCATAGTACTGAAATAACAAAAGACACAGATAAATAGAACAGAATAAAAGATAAAGAATCAAATCTACAAGATTAAAGCCAACTGATTTTTGTCAAAGCTGCCAAAAACATATTGGAGAAATGTCTTCCTTTTCAACAAATGGTGTTTGAAAAATTACTTTTGTAAAAAAAATATGGAACTAAATTCCTATATCTCACTCTAAATGAGTTAACTTCAGATATATGAAAGGCCCAGAGAATAGACAAGAGACTTTGAAATTACTACCTGAGGGCAGAGTTCCAACAATACAACATAAAGGCACAGGTAGAAACTTCCTCAACAAGACTCCCAAAGCTCAGGAAATTAAAGTAAGAATTGATAAATGAGACAACTCAAACTAAAAAAGTTTCTGCTTATCAAATAAAACCATCAAAAGTCTAAAGTAAAACTATCAAACTAATGCATGAATATCTATGTTCATAGCCACACAATTAACAATTGCTTCTTAGTGAGGCCCTTTGCAACTCAGTGAGACCCTGTTTCCAAATAAAAATATAAAAATAGGTCTGGGAGTATAGCTTGGAGGTAGAAGGGCTTCCAGAAACCCCATTACCACCACCAAAAAAAAAATAATAATAATCAAAATAATGAATAAAAAATAGGGCTTAGGGTGTAGTTCTGAAGTTGAATGCCCGTATGAAAGAAAATATATGACTCTTCACTTTCTGTGACTGGCGGCTAATATTACCTGACATAATGTTGTCCAGGTCCATCTATTTTTCTGAAAATGACACTATTTTTTATTCCTTATTGCTGAGTAAAATTTCACTGTGTGCATATTCCATAATTTTGTGATCCATTCGTCTACTACATAAGGGTTTCTACTCCATACCTTCACCAGCATTTGTTATTTTTGTGGTTTTCATGATTGCCATTCTAACAAAAGTTGGATGGAATCTCAGTGTAGTTTTGATTTTTATTTTCTTGGTTACTAATGACTTTGAACATTTTTCCATATATTTACTGGCCATTTGTATTTTTTCCTTTGAGAAGCATTTATTCAATTACCAATCTTGATTGGGTTATTTGTATAGTGTTACATTTTTAAAGTTCTTTGCATATTCTACATATTAGTTCTCTATCAGAGAAATAGGAGAAAATATTGTCTCTAATTGTGTAAGCCTTTTCTTTAGAACCTTGTTTCCTTTGCTACATAGCTTTTTAATTTAATGCCATCCCATTTATTGGTCCTTATTTTTTATTTCCTGAGCTTTGGGGCTCTTATTGAACATGTTTCTATTAATATCTTTACATTAGAGGCATCAAAATAACAGATTTAAATTTATATTACAGAGTTATAGTAATAAAAACAACATGGTATAAAATCAAATCCTCACACTTATAGACAGTTGATTTTTAACAGAAGTGACCAAAACATACTTTGAAGAAAATATAGCATTTTGAAACAATGGTGCTAGAAAAATTTGTAATTCAAAGGTAGAAAAGGTACTTATATGTCAGTCTCACACAGTACTCTAAAAATAGATAAAAACCTAGAAATCAAACCAGAAACAAACTGCAATTACTAGAAGATGGCATAGAACCAACCTTTCTGTGTGTATGTGATACTGGGGGTGGAACCCAGGGGCTTTTCTACTCCAGGCTATCCGCCTAGACCTATTTTATACTTTATTTGGAAACAGGATCTAAGTTGCTAAGAGCCTCATTAAGTAGCTGAAGCTGGCTTTAAACCTGTGCGATCCTCCTGTCTCAGCCTCACAAGTGCTGGAATTACAAACTTGAGCCACCACACCCGGCTAGGAGCAACTTTTATCTAACTTTTCTTTTTCTAGTGTTCAATACTTTCCGTAGTGTCTGGGACTGATATATAATTACCATCAAATAAGGAGATATTATGAACCTGATTGTTATACAACTGAGTGTGTCCAGTGGCTAAGTCATGACTCTAATGTCAGATCTTCAGTTCATCTAATTACAAGCTGTTTAAAAATAGGAATTTGAGTTTAGGTTATATTAAGAATCTGAGGATACCCCTCATACCTCATAAGTGAGGCTATTTTTTTTTAATTCTTATTTTGAAATATAAATTCTAGTTATTTTTTATATTTTATTTATCAGCACTTTTCTTCATATTCCTTGAGATACTCAATGAACTCAAGGCAGCTATTTTTCAATTCTGACAATATTTTACTGTGGTGTATTTATCTCATGCTTCTAACAAGTATTCTATTATCTATTCATAAAATTGGGTGACAATGTATTTACTTGAGTCTAGACAGAGCTGGTACTCAGATTTGGCTTATTGTTTTTTTTCTCCAAAGAATTTCTCAAAGTACAATTCTTTTGAATGCAGAGCAAGTAACAAATATTAAGCAATCTTTGATTCTAATATGCCTAATAAAGGCATAAATTTTTAAACCTATTCATTTGAATTAATACTCCTAGAGAAAATGTAAATCACTTAAAGACACAATTTTCGTGTTAGGCCATGTTTATGTGATCTCCAAGGAATTCCACTTCAAAGACTCAAAGAGTTCTTTGTAAATACAGGCAAGAAAGTCATTTCATTATCTGGCTATTACATCAACACATCAGGATTCCTTTTGAATGTAGACTGCTGGTATCCTTCTGTCTCCTTTCCAGCTGCCAATTTGGGACACTCCACTGATTTTTTTAGTTCTCATCATGTCAACAATACAGTCTATTTACCATTTCACATTTTAAAAATATTTTCTATGTTACAGGCCCAAATTCCATACACACAAATTCCCTTGATCTTTTATAAGAATATTTTTGGCTTTTTGTTAAGCATGTTTAAAACTATCATATTATTGTCATGATATCACTGTAATGTTCTAGAAAAATGACATTTTTTTCTCTCTGATAAAAATATTTCAATGATTAATAGACTGACAATGTGAAAAACAGAATATAATTTCTATTTACAATAGACAAATAATCTGTGCCAGGATGAAGTTAATTATTTCATCAGAAATTGTCTGAGTACCCATTATCTAAAATGTTTAAACCCCAAAGTGTTGAAGTTTTAAGATTTCCTTGAAATTTGAAATATTTGTGTAATCATTTCCTGGTTGAGAAACTCTAACCCCAAAATAAAAAAAAACAGAAAATGAAAATTCTCTACAATTCTAAATTCTAAAGGTCTCATATATATGATTATAAAGAAAGCATTATATGTCTGAAATACACTTAATATTTTATTACAAATTACCAAGCATGGAAAATACAACTGAATAAGAAAAATGATAATTTAATCATCAATTTTGGATTATACCATAATATTCTGCAATTTTGGTTTGTTTTTCTTGTTTATATTTTATTCATGTTCTTTGGAAAGCGCAGACATTTATTTTCATAAATATTGTTCCTCAATAATGTTTTTAGTATCATAACACACTGTTTTCCCTCTCCTGTCTCAACAAAACCAAAAGATGACAGATCATCTATCAATATAATAGAAAGGAGGCATAAAATAAAGGTTAAAAAATAACCTGAGTTTAGTGTAGCCTATGAAAAATGAACTTTTAGAATGCATTAATAAGGTATTTTACTTTTCCAAAATAAGAGGCTGCCTTTATTTTGTTACAACTCAGAATAAAATATCTGTCTCTCTCATTCTCATCAAATTGGTAAGGCCTGCCATATTTCCCACTCATTCTTATTTCTTATTTTCTTTGTTATTTTCTTTCCTGAAAGTAAAATACAGAACTTGACCTTATTTGTTATGATAGCCTCTTTATTTCCAAATATAGACACTATCCTATACTTTGATTGAATTTGAAGAATGAGCTCTTACTACTTTTTGGTACTGAAAAAAAAAAAAAAAGAAATGAGGTCATCATCTTGCAGGGAGATATTTCCTTATAGTAGATTTGGCCATTTTTACTTCATGTTGCAGAAAGTAAGGCTATATATATATATATATATATATATATATATATATATATATATATATTATATATCAACTATATATATATCAACTTATATCAACTTATAGAGAATTGTAGCAGTTTTACAAATACAGGTAAAAGGTGATTTTCAACTCCTGGATTTGTGGAAAGAAGTTTGCAAAAATAATTTGGAATTACCCATCTAAATTTTAAGAAGATTGTGTTATCCTTTAAAATTTATCATTGGAAAATAGGCAGAAAAAAACATAATAAAATTTTTTGTTAAAAGCAAAGCCAAAATATAATTAATTATATATCTTGTTAAACTGAAGGAATAAATTGTCCTTAAGAAAATTATTTCTAGCACAGGATATTCCTAGGGCAATTACAAACTAAATATGACTTATAGAATTTCAATATATCCTAATATTTACCTCATAATCCATTTTTCAAATGTATAAAGTAATACCTTTATGCACTCCAATGAATTATTCTGTTAACATAAAATATAAGAAATCAATTCTATATTAACATTTATACAATATTGAACAAATAGAATGTCTTCATGTATATTTTTAAAGAAAGTTCTAATCTTGTTAAGGTATATTTTCTGATCTCAATTCATTTATATTAATCCTTTAAAATCCAAAGTTAGCTGGGCGTGGTGGCACACACTTGTAATTCCTGCGCTTGGGAGGCTGAGACAGGAGGGTCACACAGGTTCGAAGCAAGCCTCGGCTATTAGTGAGACCTGTTTCCAAATAAAATATAAAATAGTTCTGGGAGTATAGCCTGGAGGTAGAAAGCCTCTGGGTTCCACCCAGAGTACCACTAAATAAATAAATAAATAAATAAATAAATAAATAAATTCCAAAGTTATTATATTGTGCATTTTCCCACCTTGTCACTGTCTCAGTAAACTGGAGCTGTTATAACAAAATGGCATAGACAGTGTGGTTATACAACAAGCACATATTTCTCACAGAAAAATATAAGTTCGGTTTCTTATTAAGGCCCTCTTCTTTTTTTCTGTAGATGGCCACCTTCTCACTGTGTTTTTAAATGGCTGAGAGAGGCTCTGATCTCTCTTACTTCTTTTAGAAGGATATTAATCCTCCTGAAGGATATTAATCCATTCTGTAGGCCTACCTATCTTTTAACTTCAGCTAAACTTAATAATATCTCAAAGTTCCCATATTATGGTTAGATACAGAATATCTCCTTGAAGAACTCATAAAGTGGGTTTTAGGTTGAGTCTTATGATTGATTCTTGATGTTTGTAATCCTAGTAGATAAATCCATGCAATTTATTTATCTGGCTGGTAGCTGGAAGAGTGGATTCCTAGGAGAGCGGCCCTTGAGGAGAATATATATGAATTTCTCTCTCTCTCTGATAGCCCTTTTGCTTCTTGTCTCCAGGATATGAGGAGCACAGCCCATGTGCTTTCTCCTCTCTACCTCCTATTACCATGTCCTGAGATCTGCCATTCCCAGGCCTCCTATGTAGTGACCTGAAATCATAAGAAAAATTAATTTTCTCTCTAATTCATATGGTCAAGTCTTTAGATTATGAACATAAAAATGCAAATTAGAATACCCCTCCTCCAATATCATCGCATTGAGAATTCAGGTTTCAACATATCGTTCTTGGGGCATACAAACCTTCCGTCCATAACAGCCACTTTACTGAAGGAACCTAAATAAAAGAAGAGTTGATATTTTGCTTCATCTAACTTTTTTCACTATTTAAAAATAAGAATTTTTTATGAAAAATGTTATATGTTTCGTGGCCATGTTTCCATGGCTTTATTTAATTAAGAATAAATACATAAGTTTAGTTGTTAAATAATAAGACTGTAATTGAAAAATAAGTAAACAAAGTAATCTGGAGTTAAATATTTCAGGGTTAGATATTCTGTTCCATATTAACTTATTGTTTTGCTTATTTTCCATCCAAATTTTTCTGTTAACCTAATTCAACCTCACCGAATCTCAAAAGTTTATTATCTGCTGATGGGGCCAGTATTGGTGGTTTTAATTTTTGCCACAGTCCTTTGGATTTCTAGTGTGTGTGTTTTTCTGGATCATTTTTAGTTCTATTTTTTACTATTTTGTTCACTTGACCCAGAGAGCCCAGCATATGATCGTTAATAAGATGTCTGAGGAGGCTAGAGGTGGGAAAATTTACCTTCTATGGAACTGGTTTGGCTGTGGTAAAATTTATTTTGTATAAAGGTACTATTTTGTAAGGAAAATAGAACGTTCTGAATATATTTCACTAAGATTAGTTTTTTCTCCCCTTACGAGAAGTAAACACAAACGTAGAATTTTTCTAGGCATTACCCTAGAATCCCAGGGAGGATCCTGGAAGAAAATCTCAGAAAAAATATGCCCTTCTCACCGTTGCCTACTGGGCCTCTTAAAGCTTTTGACTCACAAAAGATTAGTATCTCCAATCTAATGGTCTACAGAGTTCAATATCTCAATCACTATGGTGTTCTGTAAAAAAAAATTATGTTTCCAGGAATCATAAGACATTAGATAATGAGCTAATTATGTAATTTATATGCACAGAGAAGTTTGAATCAAATTTTTATTTATAATATTGAAGTTTTATTGTGAAAAAAATTTGAGAGATTTTTTCTAAATGTAGCTTATTTGAAAGTATCATATAAAACCTTCATATACATGTTAAAGTAATAATATTTTACCATGTAATACAAGGGGGAACAAATCTCCACAAAACTTAATCCTTTCAAAAAGAGTATTAATCTCTGTGGGGGGGGGGACTAAACAAAAAATTTCTCAGGATTAAAAATTAGAACACTCACTTCTGAAGATTATGTTAAGATAAATGCTACTGAAAGATAAAGTCCAGGATACTTAGAAATACTGTTCTTAAATTTGTAACTAACTTGAGGAAATGTGAATGTCCAGCTTGTGTCTGAGCTTTATTAAACTCATATTATTTATTAATCATTAGCATTTTTATTAACACAATTTTCAGAGTATTTAAAAATATAGTTTGGCCAATCCAATAATTAAAGCACAGTCCATTTTTTTCTCCTGTTTACATATCAATCTCATCACAAACCACCATGTTGATTGTTATATTTATTTATATTATTATAATTAATTTGTTCTGGGTAAAACCACCCATGTCTTTTCTGGGAATTCATTAGAAACAGTAGTAGAAAGTCCACAAACATGTTTCTATGTAGTTCCCAGTAACCACAATTCTGACTTGCATATTTTACTGTGGTTTTAATTATTTCCAGTGAGAGAATAAGGCACCAGCTAAGGATGTAAGTTCCAATATTTTATGAAATAATTTTTCTTATGTAATTCTAAATTATACTGCAATTAAATGTTAAATATATATACATATATATGTGTGTGTGAATATATATATGTTATATATGATGATAATGATGGTATAATGTTACAAGGGCATTCTACTTCTGAGTTACATCCAGACTTTTTTATTCTTTTTTTTTTTTCTTTTTTTTTTTGGTGGTACTGGGGGTGGAACCCAGAGGCTTTCTACCTCCGGGCTATACTCCCAGACCCATTTTATATTTTATTTGGAAACAGGGTCTCACTAAGTTGCCGAGAGCCTCACTAAGTAGCTGAGGCTGGCTGTGAACATGTGCGATCCTCCTATCTCAGCTGCCACCATGCCCAGCTTTTATTCTTTATTTTGAAGCAGAGTCTCAGTAAGTTGTGAAAGCCTCACAAGTTTCTGAGATTGGCAGAAAACTTATGAACTTCCTCTCTCAGCAACTCAAGTACTGGGATTGCAAGTGTGTGCCTCATTATATAATATTTAAAATACCTCAGCTCCATAAGCAAATGATAATTTTTCAAAAGCCAATATTTATAAAATTGATACATAGACCCATTAATAAGCCAATGACAATGAATATAAAGTTTGTTTGTAAGCTATTTGCCTAATAATAAAAATGCAAAAAATTATATTGTGGCTCAATAAGAAATGTCTAGCATTTATGTACTTTTAAGTAATCTATGTAATCCATTTTCTCATTTTATGAGGCATGTCCATAAATTTCATTCCTACTTTAATTCAATAATATCAGAATGCATGGAACATGTGAAACTTATACATGGCAGGTTGGTGGTAACTTTTTTAAAACCATTTTCTCAACCCACTAAGTACAGCCACATTACACAAATAAAGGTATATTTTGTATGAAAGATACAACAATAAATGCTGAATTTTCTATTTTCCAACAGCATGAATAACAACTGTTGATAGGTCCATTACAAATTATACATTTTATCTTATTAATTGAGACTTTTATATATACTATTTTTAATGCTGTATCAGTTACAGGATATCTAGTAATCAACAATAAATACCTTACCTCATTGATACTGTATTCCTTCATTAGACAATGATTGAAATTACTAGGTGCAGCTGGTCTTTCTGAGTTTAAATTTCATGAAAATGTAAATTGCATTTGTAATGAGGACTAGTACTCTAAATTTCAGACAAATGAAAAACATTCAACTTCATTATAAAATGTGTTATTGTGTCCATTTATTTTGACTCACCTATTTCTAAGACATTAATATATTTATGAATATGTTAAATACTATATATGGACATTAACCTTAATTTATGGTTTATATCTAATACTCAAACATTTTTCACATAACTTTTACTCACTGAATCTGATCATTATAACTATTGGACTTCTAACTGCTATCAAATTATTTAAAATTGAATAATTTATAAAAAACTCTTTTAAAATATTGATATGTCTATGCTTTTGAGGCACAAGAAATTTTATTGACATATTTCCTAATCAAATTTATTTTTAAAAATTCATCACATATAATAATTGGTTTATTATGTTTTATAATCTGAATTAAAAATATGACATACCCCCCTGTGTTTTTTCAGTATACAATAGAATGAAACTAGAAATCAACTATAAGAAGACTCAGAGTAACCACTGCAATACATGGAAGCTGAAAACCACACTGCTGCTCAATAAGTAGGTCACAGAAAAAGTAAGGGATGAAATTACACAATTTTTAGAAACAAAAGAAAATAAAGATACAACATATCAAAACCTCTGGGACACCTTGAAGGCAGTATTAAGAAAATAATTCATAATATTAAGTGTCCACATAAGAAGAACAGAAAATCACCAAAAAATTACCTAATGACACACCTCAAAGCTCTTGACAAACAGGAACAACCCAATTCCAAAGATAGTAGAAGAGAGGAAATTATTAAAATCAGAGTAGAAATCAATGAATCAGAGGATAAAAAACAATAATTAAAATCAATAAAACCAAAAGCTGGTTTTTCAAAAAATGTAAGTAAGGACAATAGATAAACCACTAGCCAATCTAACCAAAAGAAAGTGAGAATCAAATTCAAATTAAGAGAATAAGAGATGAAAAAAGTGTAGAAATTCTGAGAATAGCAGAAGTTATTTTAAAAAGCTACATTCTAACAAAATGGAAAATCTAGAAGAAATTGACAAATTTCTAGATACATACAACCTTTCTAAAATGAGTCAAGAAGATATAGGAAATTTAAACCAACTGATAGCAATCAAAGAGATTGAAGCAGCAATAAAGAGCCTACCATAAAGCAAAAGCCCAGGATGAGATGGTTTCCCAAGTGAATTTTACAAACCTATATTTAAAAGCTAATCCTAATGCTCCTCAATTTATCCCAAGAAACATAATATGAATTAAAAGACTAAAATTATCCTAAGCTACATGATATATATTCTTTTACCAAAATATCAAGGAAATAATAATAAAAAAATTGCAATGCTCTTACATATTATCAGAAAGTTTTAACATGTAAATAATATGACTAAAATATAAATAATCATAAGTGTGGCATGTAAAAAGGTTTAATAAATTTGGAAAGTTACACTGATAAACATATGCCAGATTAAAATTAGAAAAACATGCTGAGACAAATGATCCAGTAACAAACCTATTCCATATGAATTTAATAATTTTATAAGGATCTGAATGAATTTTAAAAGCCAGAACTTTTGTTAAAAATTGAAATAAGCCAAACTAAAACAGTAGGCTTCTGAGTAAAAGTAATGTTACAACTTATAACTGTATCCAGAAAAAAAAAATTAGTCCATTAAATTACCCATTCTTTATTAAGTTAATATTCTACACAATAAATTAAATATAATAAACTGTGATGTTGCTGTTGAAGAAGCTAAGGAAAGGCAATGTCTGTATTATCCAAATCTTAAAATGTGAAAGGAAAAATGAGGAAAATGCAAAAACCCACCTTCAGAACAGCATGTTGAAATGAGCAATCACTCTTTAGGTCTCAATGTTTCATTCCCTCTTTTGTTTCTTGTCTTTCACTCAAGCCTTTTTAAATACCGGTTAGTGAATTAAATATCCACTTAGTGAAGTCAGCAGTGTCTATTTAAGCTGTCCTGTTCTGCCCTTTATCTTTTTTCAGGATCTTACTACCACCAAGGTGTACAAGCATCACCTTTCTGCTATTAGTTAAACCATATATGGTTAGAGTAGACTTCTGACTGTTTTACTGTACTCTTCTCATGAATGGTTGCAAAATTTTAAGTCATTTTAAAAGTAAAAAAAGAGGAAAAAGGAAAATTTATTAAAGATCCAAATTGCCCCAGAACTCTTCTACCAGATTTGTCGCCTTGCTAAAACTATTACTTTCAATATGTCTCCTGTGTTATTTTCTCAATTGATTTGACATCAATGGCTTATGATTAATTTTCATCCTCAAAGCAGGATAAAAAGACAAACAAGCTTATTTTTTAAGTGTCGAGAACACTAATACTCCTTTGTATTTTTCAGTCATATAATGTATAATTTAATTTTTTTTTCTTATTTTTACCCTTGCCTGTTTTAGGAACAAAGTGACACTGTCTTTATTGAATACATTGGGCAGCGTTCTTCATTTTTCTATGTAAATTATTTCTGGATGATGTTCATGGAAAACCTACTGTAAGAGAGAAATGATGTTTTTCTTGACATTTAGGTGGGACCTGGTTAGAAAAACTATGTGTCCTCAATAGTTTTTTTTTTTATTTTGGTGGTGGTGGTACTGGGGTTCCTGGAAGCCCTTCTACCTCCGGGCCACACTCCCAGACCTATTTCGTACTTCTTTATTTTTGGAAACAGGGTCTCTTAAGCCAGCGGGGCTGGCTCCGAACCAGCGCGATCCTCCTGTCTCCGCCTCCCAAGCACGGGGATTACAAGCGTGCGCCACCACGCCC
This sequence comes from Muscardinus avellanarius, assembly GCF_963383645.1. NCBI lineage: Eukaryota > Metazoa > Chordata > Mammalia > Rodentia > Gliridae > Muscardinus > Muscardinus avellanarius. Next base: position 178,516,623 of record NC_137787.1, read on the forward strand.
GGCCTCAATCGTTTTTTTGAAAAAAATAATTTTGGCTATCACTCCACTGCTTTTATCTATTGACATAGGAATGTTTATGTGTTTTTTTCTGTTTGAGCCATATTTGGTAGGTTACTTTTTTAGAAATGCGTTAATTTCTTTTTTCTAATGTTTTATATTATTACTTTCTTTTATAGTTTTTTTCTCTCTATGCATCTCTCTCCACTTCTCATTTTTAATACTGTGTCTTTCTGCCCTCCTCTTCTTATCCAGGCTAATCATACACATATTTCTTTTGTTACAACTTTTTTTTTTTTTTGCGAGTCTGGCGGTAGAACCCAGGGGCATTTGACCTCCGAGTTACACCCCCTGCCCTATTTTTTTTTTTTATTGTTTATTTTGAAACAGGGTCTCACTAAGTTGCAATGGGCCTCACTAAGTAGCTGAGGCTGTCCCCGAACCTTGATCCTCAGTCTCAGCCTCCAAATGCTAGGATTAAAAGCGTGTGCCACCATGCCCAGCTTTGTTACAAGTTTTTAAGTACAAATATATCTTTGTTGACATTTTCTGTTATAGGTTGTTTCCCATTTCACTGATTTTATATTTTACTCTTTATCTACTTCTGTATACAATCTTCAGACGTATTTTACTGTGATTTATCTTTTTAAATTAGATATTTGTTTTAAATTTTAACTTAATGTGCTTCTTGAAGTACTTTTTTGGAAGCTATAAATGTTACAGCTCTCATTTCATTCCAACTCCTATATGTGCTTAAGAATCTTACTTGATGGTTTAAGTAACACTAAAGTCTAATGCCTCACATAATGATTTTGGTTGATAAATAACACCAATTAATACATGCGAGAGATATCATTTTAAAATAGTCCAACTATATATATATACATATATATATGTATATATATATATACACAACATATGTATATATTGTTTAGATGTATGTATATAGCATGACTTTAAAATATGTATATACTACGGAGTGGACAAATTGAGACAATTTTGTTGAGAACATATAAAATCTACTCTCTCAACAATTGTCAAGTACATTGTTATTAACTATAGTCCCTTTTTATACAATTCAATGCATTGTTCAAGATCTGTTATATAATACTAATAGCATATTGTTCAATATCTCTTGAACGTTTTCCTATTAAATTGAATTTTGTATCATTTGCTTAACATCCTCAATCATCTCCTACCTAGATTCTGGTAGCCAGCATTCTACTCTCTGAGTCTGCCAAATATAAGCAAGGCAGTGTGGTATTTGTGTTTCTCTACCTGGCTAAATTGCATAATATTTTCTTGGGTAAACTGAATGAACTGAATAGAACAGATCCAAATATAAAATATATTGAGTGTCAAGCTGATCCCTTTAGGATCATATTTAAACTAATGGAAATAGTGTTAAAATGGTTTAAGTAAGTATTAGTATGTTGATAATTGTTTTATTACCAAATTCTAATAGATATGTGAAATATATGACGTGAATCTTGGTAATATATTTGATATTCATTGAAAAATGTAGCTAAATTATAACGGAGAGATGAAAAGGAGAACAAGGACTTCAAATATTATAAACAATATTTATGGTTCTCAGAAAATGTGCACAGAATAATATATATGTTCATAGTAAGTGGGTGGTTATGCAAAGAAAATCATAGATAGATCAAGTTTTACTATTGAAATTGTGAGACGCTAGCCAGATGTGGTTGTGCATGACTGACATGGTGCATGTCATCTCCATAATTGAGAAGCTGAGATGGGAGAGTCACAGGTTGGAGCACAGCCTCAGTAACTTAGTGAGATTCTCAGTAACCTAGAGAGACCCTGCTTAAAAAAAAAAAAAAACTGACGAACTATTGCATACTTATCTATATTCATAGTCATACAATTAACAATTGCCAAACTATGAAAACAGTCATCAGCAGATTTCCATCAACAGATGAATGGATTACAAAACTATGAGATATGTACACAATGGAATTTTACCCAGCCATAAAGAAGAATGAAATTATATCATTTGCGGGAAAATGGATGGAACTGGAGAACATCTTATGAAATGAGATTAGTCAGTTACCAAAAGTAAGAAATTGGATGCTCTCCCTAATATGTGGAAGCTAGGGAGAAAAAAGGGTCATAAGAAAAACTCTAGACGAAGAAGAAGAACCCATAGATGAGCAAATAAGGCAACCTGAGAAGAATGGGAAGAGTAAAAGAGAGAAATCCCTTAATGTATATTTATTTATAATCTTATCAAAGTCAATCATTAATTCAAACATGGAAAGGGAATTAGGGAAGGACTAAACGAATGATATGTATACATATGCCTCTACCATCTTGTACCCCATAAATGCACCAATAAAAATTTAAAAATATGCGATAAAAAATAAAAAAACTAAAAAATGAAAAAGACAAATAAATAAGTACATGAATAAATAAATAAAAAGGGCCTGGGAGTATAGGTTGGAGATACAATGTCCCTATGTTCAATCCCTAGTACCACATTAATAAATGTGAGATTCTTTTTGCACTTGGAAATTAAGTATGCTGAGATATTTAATTGATGGTTGATGTCACTGAATCCGATGGAGAAGAACATTTTTGAAAGATGAACATAATAAAATATCTAGAATTAGATCACATAGTACACTTTAGATCATATTTGTTTTGACATTTATAGTATTAACGGTTTGGGCAGATATGAATTATAAGCACATCATTTGGAAGTCACAGTATTGAGCAGCAAATAGCAGTGAGGAAAAGCACTAACTAAATTTTCAAATATATTTTGGTTCAAAAATCCTATCTAATCTAGAAAATGAAGTCAAGAGGACATTATTGATAATTAACATGAATATGTAAATAATAATGGACTACATTTTCAAGCTGTACAGATTATCTTGGTGTAATTCCTAGGAACACACTGCAAGGATAGAGATCAAATATTTTGCTTTTAGCAAAATTTGGATCATACTTTATCTTATTTTTCTGTAGTTACACAATTTTGCTTTGTATTCCACTCAGCTTTTTTACATTGGTCATGTTTCTAAAATTTAATATTTACTTTCTCACCTATAAAATGTATATTATACCTATAACCACTTTCAATGTTTTTTTATATTATTGTGAAAAAATATTGGAACTTGTGCATTAGAAATATCTCAATGTATTTCATAGTATAATTATTATTACATATTTTTCTAGATCTGTTCCAATCCATTTCCTTCATTACCTGGCTTTTCAAATTGACCTCATTTTCATAAACCGATCATTGTAGTTTTCTTTTAATTACTTTGTGCATCTGGGGATGGAACTCAGAGGCATTCTACCTCCGAGTTATATCTCCATCCCTATTTTTTATTCTTTATTTTGAAACAGGGTCTCACTAAGTTGCAGAGGGCCTAAGTAGCTGAGGCTGTCCTCCAACTGGGATCCTCCTGTCTCAGCCTCCCGAATGCTGGGATTACAAGTGTGTGCCACCACTCCTGGCTTGACCATTGTTTTTACGTAAACTTAATATTTCCAGTACACTTATCAATACTGGTATAATAAACTATGCAATTTGTTTGCTATAGAATATGTTAGTGCTCCTCTGGGTGAGCTTTGTGCAAAACTGAACACAGGAACAACATAAACTACTCATCATCTACAAAGCAGCATCCACCATCCCAGCTCGTCAGCCTAAAAACACAGCAGTTAAAATTTTAGAAATGATCCCTGTTAGAATACGCAACCCAGTCATGCCAAAGATGGCGCCTCTCTGGCTACTCTTCCGGATTGTGCTTATTACCTCATAGCCAGCCAAAGGGGCCACGGGATGCCCAACAATCAATCCCCTGATAACACAGCCACTGGGGTATGAGCCACCCAATCAGTAAACGCCCCGTACTTTGTGCGATCTTCCGCTGTGAGCGGAAGCGCCCTCCTCCCAGCTGCCTGATATAAAAGGGAGCTGGGCTGTCTTAATAAAGCTTTTGCTTGCTTGCTTGCTTATCTCCGACGGCTGGCCTTGGGTCTTTCCTGCACCGACCCCCCCTTCATTGGTCCTGAAAACCCCCCAGATCCCCTTCAATTCCTTGCTCTTTCTCACTGTGGTCTTACATCTCCATAGTATTGATGCTATACCATATGTTTAAAATATTGGACTTTTTGGCTTTTTTCTTTCCAATTAACTTTCAAATGCAGGGCTGACCAGTAGAACCTTCTCTGATAATAGATATGTTCCTCACTTATGAAATCCTCTGTGATAGCCACTAACTACAACTCTACAGTGAGAAGTTGAAACTGTGACAAATGTGAATGATAAATTAAACTTTTAACTTTATTTAACTTTAGCTTAAAGTAAGTTTAATGACTACACATGGGTAGTGGGTACTCTACTGAACCCTCAACCCTATTTTTAACAATCATATTTTCCATGCATCTCTGAAATGAGAGCTTATTATCTAAATTAATAGCTGAAAACTGGTACTTGATTCTATGCAGCATAGCTGAGATGATAGCCCTCCTTTTCCATCTGAGGTCTGACTCTGTACATGAGCCCATTTGTTTCACACGAAGCTCTCAGTGTTTAATTCTATGATTGACATATTTTTATTATCCCAGCCATTTCTTTAAGTCTTTATTTCTGTGGGTGTGCATGTGAATGCATGTGTGTTTTTGTGTGAAAGTGTGTATGTGTGTATTTTGTGTGTATGGCAGTGTGTGTGTGTGTGTGTGTGTGTGTGTGTGTGTGTGTGTGTGTTTTCCAGGAATTTTGACATAATTGGTGCTAGGGATCTAGACAGTCAGTGTTAATTAAAACTGAAAGACTAAATTTACCTAGAGAGATTTTATAAGCTATTAAGGAATGCTCTGAGAATACTGAGAAGGAAATGATCACTAATATCTAGACTACGGGCACAACAACTTTCTGCAAACCACTATCCTCCTGTCTCAGCCTCCCAGATGCTGAGATTACAAGTGTGTGCCACCACACTGGCTTGTTTTTTTTTTTATTTTTATCAAACACATGTAATTTATTAAATTTTTTAACTTTTTAAAAATACTATTATTGGTGCATTATAGTCTCACATCACAATGTAGTTCATAGTGATAATGGCACAATGCACACAACACTCGGTAAATTTTTCTCTAGCTTCCTCCCCACTCACTCCTTTCCCATACAAGATACTGAGACTGACATTGGTATTCCCACATATGTAACCAGTCTAACTAACATGGCCAAAGGCCTCTAGAATGAAAATTACAAAACACTAAAAAAGAAATTGAATAATATTTTACATGATAGATTTTCCTGCTTCTAGATAGGCAGAATGAGTATTATGAAAATGGCCATTCTGCCAAACGTGATCTACACAGTCAGTGTCATCCCTATCACAATAACAATGACATTCTTCACAGACCTAAAAAAAGCAGTCCTAAATTTCATGGGTAAAAAACAATATACCCAGAATAGACAAACCAATTCTCAGTAATAGAAAATGTAGGAGGCATCACAAATGCTGAATACAAATTATACTACAGAGCTATAGTAATAAGAAACAGCATGAATTGGCACAAAACAGCAACATAGACAAAAGAAAGATAGTAGAAAATAACAAAAGGAAATTCGCACACCTATAACTAATTAATTTTACACAAAGGTGCCAAAAATACATTGGAGAAAGTATAGCCATTTAAGAAAACTGGTTACCCATTTGTAGAAAATGAAACTATTAAATTTGAGGTAAAAATTTTATGAATAGATTTTTGAAGGCTTTTATTTTATCTTGCATGATTCATACTCAAATTGACAAAACAGGTAACAATTTTCTCTTTGACATTAACAATCTTTCTATTTATATTATCGTTGCCAAATGTGTTTTCTTTATATGTCCTCTTTCATTTGTGTATTGATATAAGATAAAGTAATTTTTTTTAGTGGTGCTGGGGTTCCTGGAAACCCTTTTACCTCCGGGCTACACTCGTAGACCTAATTTTTATATTTTTATTTGGAAACAGGGTTTCTTAAACCAGGGAGGCTGGCTTCGAACCTGCGCGATCCTTCTGTCTCCAACTCCAAAGCGCAGGAATTACAAGCGTGTGCCACCATGCCCGGCTAAGATAAAGTATTTGTAAAGTTAATTACTAGTTAAAATTTGTAGTGAAAACATTCATAAAATTTATAAAATGTACAAATGTGGGAATGAGATTTTTCTCTTCCCTAAGTTTATTCATTTCTAAAATCACTTCATTCTTTCTTATAACTTTAAAAAACACTAACAAATTATTTTTATTAAAAACATATATACATACATACATATATATATATATACACACACACACAGGCCTCTTATATTTCTTTGACTATCAGGTTTGTATAAGAATACTCTTTTTTGACATTTTTGAAAGACATTAAATAGTCTCTCAAACCTAACACAATTCACATACCCCATATTCCATCGCACTTGATAACCACACGGTAGATTATCTATACTGGTTTCTATCAGATTCGTGCAATCACTCTATCTCTTATTTCCAAAAGTGGGAGACTCAGTAACATTAGTTTCTGAGTATAAAACAGTTTGACAATTAGGCCTCTTTTCCACTCCCTTGGTTGAACTTCCATTGCTAGACTGGGTTACAAAAACACGAGTTTCCTGTTTGTAATACACTACTCTTCAATGCAATGTCTGTGAACTGTAACTGAATCTGTCAGTAGCAATAACTTCTCCATCTCGCTTCCCATACACTATATTACATCTATAGATGTCCATTTTTCAACTCCCTCTGTATCTAGACATAGTTGTGCCAATAGAGTCAGTGATGTTTGTTTCCAGTGATGTTTGGCAGAAGAAAATATCAGCAACAAACATATTTAGGTCATTCTCAATAATTCTGAAAGTCATTTATGCATGTTTGATCTAGAATTTACTATATAATTATAATCCCTCCCAATATAATTGCCTGTTTTTCTATTAAGTCTTTTTCTACCTAAATCTCTATTGTACTATGTATTTTATTGAAATGAACTCAAACTTATTTATCTTACTTCTATTTGTTCTTCAACTCAATATTCCCCATTTCAGGTAATTTTACTCATTCACTTTCTTAAATGTAATTTCTGTAGCCATCCTTGTTTTTTATTTTTATTTCAATAAATAAAAACCCTCTTGGCTAAAAGTACTCTGAAATGTTTTTTAAATTCCATCTCATTTCTCATAAATACCCTTACCTTCAAGGTTAATGCCAACCTCACCTCTTTAACTATTATAGTGCCCTATTAACTGGTTCCCCTGATTCAGAATATAATAGGATTTATATAATCTTTTCTCCAGATAGTGAACACAGTGATACAAAAATATCATGATATCTCAAGTCTTTTATAAAATAGCCACAGAGTTAAGCAGCATTAACTGCCTTGCCACATCTCTTTTTATTTTTCTATACAGAATTTATCATTTCCTAATATAAAAGATTTTTATTTAGCATTGAGCTATTATTAGTTTTTTTGTCTATCTGTTCCATATTTCTGATCCCACCCACAAAGCATAAGCCATATGAAGAAAAGAATAATGTGTGTGCTTGCATTTTACTACTGTATCTCCAGTATCCAGAAGAACAGCTGATGCAAAATATAGTCTTCTTGGTTGAACAAAAACATTTCAGCCCTCCACTAAAATCTAATGGACCCTCCACTAAGAATGAAGAACATGGTGATTTTTCTCTCTATACTACCGCACACGATCTGGACTTCTGCCCCCTAACCTCATTGGACACTTGTTTATTCTTCTCCAGCCATAATAGCCTCACTTCTGTACTTCAGACAAACCATATAACAGTTACCTTAGGATCCATGTAGTTGCTGTTGCTGCTTCAAAAAGTGTTCATGTCTGTACCTTACTCCTTCATTTCTCAGGTTTTAAAAATATTTTAATTTTGAAGGAAGATATCAATTTAACATGTTCGCTGTATCTTTAGAAAGTAATAAAGTTAAATGTATTCTGATTTTAAACACATATAATAATTGGAAGCACAAGAAATATTGCAAATTATTTCCGTCCTATGCAAGCATATGGAACTCCTCAAGTAGGCTTAGAATGAGTGTCTAGGGCAATACTTTCTGTGAAAATGCAGACAATATATCAAATGGATTTTTAGTTTTGTGAAATGCCAAAGGAAGAGCTGAGCCATTTGATAATTACCAGAACCTTTCTCTGAAAGCTCACCAGTACCATGAGTCATTGTTTAGGTGACAAGATGTCAGGATATGACAAGACATTCCAGTTATATAACATGACAAGGAGCTTAACCCAGTTCTAATGCTGAAAAATACAAGGCAAAGTAAAAATAAAAATGAAATAGGTCTTCCTTAGTTCCTTTGATGAAAAGATATCAAAGGACTCTTAAAGTACTTCTATTTTCAAAATGTACAAACTCAGAACCAGAGCCAGAGAGTAGGAGCCTTTATAAATGAACACTCAAATGTTCCTTTAGTGGTTTATATAGCAATCTTGAAACAAACCTGGAAAAAGAAGACAGCCCGGTCAGAGTGCCATATGAACCATGAGGAAACAATTTTTATTAAAAACAGAAGATTTTTGTTGAATAAAAATAAAATATTTAGTAATATATTTGTATAGATTTACTAAATCTCTTTAGATTAATTCAGAATTATATTATTATGAGAGAGAAGTATTATTCTGAAATTATAAACCTTATTAGAAAGTAAAATAAATGAAGAGAAGTAGTTTTATTAATCAAAATAAACTGATAATTTGTGAATAGATAGCTTTAGTAAACCAAATTTCAAATAAGGAATAATTTCAATTATCACTAATACTTTCTCCATTAAACTTGTGGTATATGAAAAACATAAGTCATTATTTTGCAATGATTATGAGTTGAAAGTTATTTTCTGACCTTAAATTCACACATCCATTTAATTAATACAACTATCTACTGAAGTAATGGAACTTCTATAGAAGTTTATCATTACAGGTACAAATCAATTATGCAATGTTTCTAAACCAAATTATTTCATCTGCAAAACTGGCTATCAATCAGAGAATCACTTAAAAACCAAATTAGGCAACTGATATTTGATGCATTAAAATTTGAAGGACACTACTTTTACAGAGTATTTTTAACTCTGTTATATAGACACATATATACAAGTAATTTACCTAGGTATAAGTAACAAAATTTAAAATGTCAAATCAAGATTCAGGGAGGTAAGGAATTTTGGTAACATTGAACTCAAATATATTGTATCAAAATTATTTGGGCACTTTTTCTTGGCATGGATTTATGTTCCTGGACTACATAAATACCTTTGTGTTATATTAAATCTCAATTACTTATCTGGGCATAGTGGCACAAGCTTGTAATTCCAGTACTTAGGAGGCTGAAACAGGAGGATTGAGCAGGTTTGAAGCCAGCTTCATCTACTTAGTGAGACTCTCAACAGCTTAGTGAGACCGTGTTTCCAAATAAAATATAAAATATAAAATATCTGGAAATGTAGCTCAGAAGTAGAAAGTCCCTTGGGTTCCATCCCCAGTACCACAAAATAATTTTTTTCAGTTACTCTTTAAATGTAATTATGACATTAATCTTACTTCATAAAGCTACAATAAAAGATTGACAATGCCATTCACAAGAAGATGGAAGGATCTGGAGAACATTATGTTAAGTGAGGTCAGCCAAGCACAGAAAGAGAAGGGACATATGTTTTCTCTAATATTCCCAAACTAGGGAGCATTGGGGATACCAGAAGGACTCCAGATAATGGAGGGAAAACCTCAGCAAAGCTAGAATGGAAGGATAGGAGAGGAAGAAGGCTGAGGTTGATTAATAGAGGAGCTACATCTGAATATGTATAAAAGTATGAATAGAGCATGGTTAACCTGGACACTCATTGTTAGGAGGGGAGGAAGGGAAACCAGGGTGTGGGGAGAGGGCACCAAGCACAGTCTAAATGTATACCATTTTCAATGTCTGAGCCAGCTGGCAAAAGTACAAGTTCCACAGAGAGGCATGAGGATGAAAGAATTTTTAATTCTAACGTGTGGGGGGGGGCAACCTACTATTTCTACTGGACGACCCCTGCTCCTGGGTCAGTATTTTCTATTGGGCCGACCTACTGGCCGACGCCTACTTCTGGGTCAATATCATCTCTCTTGGGCCGACAATGGGTTTATTTTTATACAGTTACAGGTCATTCAATATCCTTGTGCTATCGCCACCAGAATACAATAAAGACCAATCCAAACCACATACATTACAGGCAGGTTAATCAGTACCCTCGTGCCATCACCACCTGATCTTCTCTCAGACCTTTTACTTTGAACTTTCCATGACCCCAAACCTGGTTGACTCTGGGCAGATGAATCAGAATTATTATTTTAGGGGAAAACCTTAATGGCTTCCCACATTTCAATATGTTCCACATATAAATAAAATTTAAAAAAAAGATTGACAATGGTGTCGAGATTGACAAAGGTGAAGGATAACTCATTTGTAGTCTCTTAGACATTTGTACAATGCTTCCAGGCACTTTTGTCTATTAATGTATATAGTTGTGCATTGAACATGGATCTATAGAAAGAAAATCTGAACTCACTGGAATCTCAAAACTGAATTGAGAAAACAGTATTTATGGATAATTATCTGAAATTTATTTAATATACCCATTGTTCCAGTTGCCTAAAATCTATTTTTGGATTTAACCAACCAGAGAACTAGACATATATAAAACTACTCTGGACTTAATGGCAATTGTACCCATATAATCATTTGAGGATTATAATAAAATATCAAAAAAAATGCATGCCCTTTTTTATCCTAAGGTTTTTTTTGTGAAGGACATTGATTAATCAATATGATAGCAAATATAAACTCCTAGGCAATATATTGAAATCTTAGGAAATACAATTTAATGGCTAAGATTAAATTTTTAATTTTGAAGATCTATCTGATATGAGTTTGTCACAGTTCATTTAGTTCATACATGAATGACATTTGGCAAATTAGTCTAAATTTTAGTTTAGTCATCTTTATAGGAATATAATAAAACATCACATGTAAGTAACTTGGCACATTTCATTACTCTAAATAAGAACTCATAAAATGTTAAGAATTATTATTATTAAAATTTATATTTTGAGGGTATACAGATAAAAATGTATTTTTGGTCTTAAGTAAGGAACTGTTATAGCACATATGAAAAAAATGATTGTTTTGCATGACATGGTCTTGTAAACATAACTAGTTTTGCTTCCATTGTTATTATACTGCTAAGCTGATAGATTACTAAACATCTGGAAAATATTCTTGACATTCTTAAGTCTATTTTTGTTCTTTTTCAGTACCATTTTAACTTTTTCCTAATGTTTAAATTTATTATTAATTAAAACCAGCCTGTAACTGTTCTATAACACTGAAATATCATGAAGAAAATCAGAAGCTATGCTATGTAAACAAAAAGTGCTCAATATAGTATTGGGATTATTAAAAAAAATCTCGAAAGAGTAGAAGTGGTAGTGAGTGAGCTTCCATATGGAGTCAAAGAATTTGACACTAAAAATCTGGACTTGAAGCAATTAAATGCCACCACCTTCTTAGGTTTCAGTACTGAAGCAAGTAGTTCTTAGGAGCCTAGCAAACTCAATCTGCATTTCTCCTTTGCATAATCTTCAGGCTGTGACTGCCTTTCAAAAACAATGGTTTCTGTTTCACATTTTAGTACAAAATTCGATGTGAGTGCCTATTATTGGCAAACTCTAATTAGGAATCACATACAAGGAAGAGGGAGGATTCTGGGAAACATAGTCTTGAGCATTAAAAAGATGTATTGGTGTGTAGCTGACAACAGATAAGGAAATGTATCCTCTTAAATATGATTGTATCCATTCACTCATTCTATAATAACCTGGAGAATCTTGGCAAATATTCAGAATGTGCCTTTTTCTGATGCCTTAAGCTTTAAGGAAGACAGTAATTGGGCTAGATGTCATAAGTATGATGAGTTCTGTGAACAAGAAGTTCAGAATTTTGGAAAAGAAGTTTACAGATGTGAATATCCTAAGAGTAATGCAGCAGAGTCAAGGAAAGAATCATGGTAGGTGTCTCTTGGTATGGAATTTCCACACTGAAAACTGAAGCATAAGGAGCTAAGCATCATTTATTAGTTGCCTAGAAAACAGAATATAGTAGAAGGCAATCTAATTTAACCCATGGTTTTATATGACAAGAGAAAAAGAAAGGAAAAGGGGGGGGAGAGATAGAGAGAGAGAGAGAGAGAGAGAGAGAGAGAGAGAGAGAGAGAGAGAGAGAGAGAGAGAGATATGAAGGGAGAAAGATAAAATACATTTTGTACTTCCTCAGTACTTTTATTCTGCAAAGATAATTGATGACCGCCATAGGACTGTTCTTATGCTAGGAGCTGCTGATTAAAAGCTAAGTGATTCATGATAGCGGTCCTCAAACCCTTAGAAGAGCTACAGATGTGTAGTTAATGACAGCAGGCGTTTCATGCATGAATTTGCCAAAGCCATGTAGTCGCATTGTCTTCTGTGTCCTCCCATCTCCCTTTCTTTTGTAGTATGTACTTCAGTATCCCTTTGTCACTCAGTTACTTTGTAATTTAAAGCTCTTTCCTAGAATTTTACTTATAGCTATGCTACAGCCAGCTCACACTCAGTCTTTATTATTATAAAACCTTTCAAAACTCATTAATTGCTCTGGTTAAATATTTTTTTAAAAGCTGATAATATCTGCAAGGAATATGTTATGAATAACTAACAGTATGTTTAAAAGTGTTATGGTTTCTGTATTTACTACATATGAAAGGAGTCACTTGTTATATCACAATGATGGTGAAGTACCAAGAGATGTGTCTGAAGAGTAGGGATTTCTCTGCATGTTAGGAACATGAGTTCAGAAACTAATTTTCCATCCCACTTTTATCTCCACCAAAAAAAAAAAAAATTATTAAGCTGGGTGTGGTGGTGCATTCTTGTAATCCCAGTACTTGGGAGGTTGAGACAGAAGGATCGCAGACTCATGACCAGCCTCAGCTACTTAGCGAGAGCCTCTGCAATTTAGTGAGACCTTGCTTCAAAATAAAGAATATAAAATAGGCTGGGGGTGTAGATCAAAGGTAGACTGCATCTGTGTTCAACTTCCAGACTGCAAAAACAGGAAGAAAAAAAATATTGACTCAAATAAACCAGACAAAATGAGTCTTATACCTTCAAGTTTAAATACCTAGTATATCAAGTATCTAGAAATTTCATTTCTAAAAGTCCTTGACACAAAAAAAATTAACTAGAATAAAAATCCTTGGGTTAGACAATGGTGAAGGTGATAGCGGTGGGAACGTTGTATAAAACTAAAGTATCATAACCATCCTTACAAATAGAAGGTAAAATCACTTAACCAATCAATTGCATTGAAACAAGCCAAGCAGGGAAGAAGCCAATAAACATTTAGTACTCATGATCCAATAACAAAAGCCCAACACAGATAATTTAATAGAGGAAGTTAACTGAAGAATCTGAACGTAGCAGTAGCAAAAAGGATAAAAGGACCAAAGAGAGCAAGATCTTGAAAATAGCAGCAGTGTAAGCAGCTCTGCCCACAGGATTCTAGGTTCAAATAGAGGGCGGGATGTTACCAGATCCCAGGAGCTGATCTGCCTGGTGGATTCTGGAGCTCTTGAGGGGCTTTGCAGGGAAGAAATCCATTTGCTGCCAGGATGTCATGTGAAGTGGGATAGGGGGATAAAAGTGTCTTGGGTCCCTTTACCTCTGTCCTCCAATCTCCAGCCAGAACTTCTCCTCAGTGGAATTTTACTGAAAGCTTGTTAAATTCACAAGGGAACCAGGAAATACAGTTTCCAAAGGTCAGCTCTTGAAACTCAGAACAGAGCAGGGGAAAGGAAGATCTCAAAGCAAAAGCAACTGGTAAATTAGCATTTTCAAAAAGGTTATTTTTTTTCTCATTTACTCAAATCTTTGAGGAAAATAATTTGCAGTTTTGTTAGTGCCTTTATAAATAGAGGTAAGGCATGGCCTGAAAGAAATTTTTGTGTGTGTTACTGGCGGTAGAACCCAGGAGCTTTTCTACCTCCAGACTATACTCCCAGACCTATTTTATACTTTATTTGGAAACAGGGTCTTGCTAAGTTGCTGAGAGCCCTACTTAGTAGCTGAGTCTGGCTTTAAACCTGTGTGATCCTCCTGTCTCAGCCTCCCAGATGCTGGGATTACAAGCATGCTGAAAAATATGTCAGGCTGGTGAACGCATTTGCTATTTTTGACCACATACTTAAATAATTCTAGAAAGCAGCCCATGTTGTTTACCTGCATAGTGCTGAAAAGTACTTCTCATTGAACTTAGAATAAAATAGACAGTTGGCAACTTCCTCTACCAAGCTGAATGTCTTTGCTGAAAAAGCACTGTTAATTACTTTATCCAATAGATTTAAACTTGCTTACCATTCTACCTGGCTCTCCACATTTGTGTTGTGGCCAGCATAGCTCTGAGCCACCCTGCTTCCAGTGTAGTCTCCATGCTCATTCCCATAAGCACTATTCTCCTCAGTCTTTCATCAGATCAAATCATTTGCTACATAGCACACACTCATCCTTGAATCCTTGATATTTTCTTGTTTAGTAACTTTTTTTTTTGTTTACACTAGAGGTGACAACTCCCTTAAAATAAAGTGTCTTAGTGTCTACCTTAGTGTCTACAACCCCACCACCTAGAGAACACCAATATACGTAGTCATTCTATAAATATTTATTAAAAAGAATTCATAAGTTAATGAATAGAATCCATATCTTGTTCTTAGACTTTAAGCTCCTACATTGTTTCTCACATTTGAGTCAATTTGCTGGGTACCTGAACATGCTTGTCACCTCCCCTAAGGCAAGATGAGTTTTATAGTGACTCTGTAGCTATCTGGCCACTTGTTCGCCTGGATATTCTTTCTACAGTTCATTACCCAGGTTTGTCTCCCTCTTTTTTTCTTCTAAAATAGACATGATCAAAAAATTCTTCATAACTGATGCAGATTTTTAAGTTCTATGAATATTTTATATAAAACCGGTAATAAAAGCTCAAGAAAAAAATATGTAATGCCCATGAAAGTGTCTTTGCCTCAGTAACTTATGCAAAGCCAATTTTCTCTAAAACTGAAAAAAAAAATTTTTTTCCAGTTTTGGAAAATGTGTTTTCTCAGGTTAAAATTTAAAAATTAGTACTTGTTCTTTACTTTGGCCTTTCATCTAAGTGTAACTTATTTGGCAAATAATTTTAATATAAAGAATGTTAAAAATAAGATAAGTTTAACAGACTTTACTTGAGAAAACAGTAACTCACATTCAAAACCAAGAGAGGTTCAAAGAACTGCACCCAACAGCATGAGCTGAGAGCTCTGGCAGACTAGAGAGGTCTGACTGGTCACAGCTACATATCTGACTTGTTTGAGCAGCATGTATTAGTTAAATGCTGTGATTGGTTGAAACTTGGCTCTTTGTAACCTCATCTATTTGTTATGAAACATACTCCTAAATTCAGTTATGGTTTGTTTATATAGGAAGTTAGGCTGAAGAGTGTTATATAGGAATGTAAATTATGGCTATAGCTTCAGGCTATGGCCTCCTAACTATTTGACAGAAGGGTGAGCGTTAGAATGAAAATCAAAACCAAATGAAATAAAAATTTAAAAATATATATTTTCTCCCTAATACTGATTATCTATTACAATATAATTTAGTGCAGTTTTAATTTATTTATTTTCTGTAAGTATAGTGATTTAATGGCATTGAATAAAGGTATAAATTTTTGTTTTTCTAAATGATAAAGCAATAAAGAAATAGGCATAAAGCTACAATAATAACAAGAGTAAAGCTATAATGAATCAATGAACCACATACTTTTTTTTTCTAAAGTTGGCCATTGTATGCTCAGTTTATAAACTAGAAAAGTTAAGTAAATCCTAAGGTTATTCATTTTAAGCTTTCGAGATGTAGGTCTTTAATTTCTCATTGGAAAATGAAGCTGCTGAGCACTGAGTAACTGTAACTTGCTATTTTCCCACCCTCCCCACTGTATAGTCCCTCATCCTTTATTTGGGTCTCTTCTCTCTTCCCCTCTCATTCTCTGAAACTTCCATTCTACTATGTCCTTAATAACTTTGGCTCAAGTCCCATTCTTCTTTCAGTTCTGGCTTGTGTCTCACTTGCCTCCTGGCTCTAAGCCTGTTCCCACCATCCCAAACTTTCCAACTTCAGCTTCTACAGTGATCCTCACTACACCCCACCCCATCTCTGCTTCCAACTTTACATTCTCTTCTGGCAAATAGCTGTACTTTCCTGCCTAATCTCAACTGCCTCATTTATAGTGTCATCTAAACCTCAGAAATTAATCTCTAATTTTTTCAACTCCATATAGACTATATTTTCCAAGTTACTTTTATTACTGGAACCAATTTTAGTATGACTTTAGCTTTCAGATGTGCAGTTCATAGGACTATACACACTCCATCACTTCAAAAACTAAATTCTATATTGTCCCATCTTTCCATTGTATTATCATTTAAAAAGCAGCCACATTATATTCTTGACCTAGAATTTTTAATTACTCTCATCTCTACACTAACATTTCTCAGTTATCATATACCATTATGATCATAGGTCAAAACTGAATTCTTCCCAACATCCATCTAGTAGACCTGGCACGTTGTTTCTACTTATTTTCAAGTCCCCAAGTCCTAATGATAGATTTTTCTGTCCTACAAATTCCATTCTTCTTCCCATAGGCATTTCCTAGTAACTGGTAATTTTTCTATTATTTCCATAATTCTACCATGTGCACTGTCCAATAAAAGAAGCCACTTACATTCGTTATTTGGCTCAAGAACGAATAGCACATAAAAGCTTTGCTCTTCATTTCTTGCTCAATCACTGCTGGGCTTTCACTCTGACAGTCTCTGACCTCAATTCCACTCATGCAGACTTTTATACTAACTCTCACATGTATAATGGTTGCCAAAACTGTAACAAATTGTATATGAATGCTCAAAGGAAAAATATTTTTGTGTATTAGTGAGTTCACAATATGCATTTTTACCTAAAGTGTGGAATCAATTCAGACATCCATCTTAACTGGCTATGAAGACCAGGAATGGAAGCTCCTTGAAACAGAACAAGCAGAATGTTCGACCTGAGGACAGTCTCTGGTTGCAGAGGTGTGTCTGGTCCTATGTGGGGCAGGCCAAAGGTCTGGAAAACTACTGCACGGGGCAGTGATGAAATGGGAGCCTCATATTTTTATTTATTTCTGTAGGATGGCACCAAATTGGCTTCAAAATGCATTAACAGCAGTATATATTTGGTCATAGCCTCAGTTTCCCAAAACAATCACTCATATTGAAGAATGCTATATTAATATTCCATTCTATCCATTCTCCTCTCATTTTTCAATTCTTTCCCGCTGCATTTTGATTTCATCATAAATTATGAACACTTATATATTGGTAACAAGCTAGGTGCAATAGGACACATCTATAATCCCAGCACATGGGAGTTTGAAACAGACACAGTTCTATTGATTTTTTTCCTGTGTTTTTTCCCCAAAAAATATCTTAATTTTGGGCTTCAGTGAAGTTTTTGTGTTGTTTTCTTTTTCTATATTTTAAATCATTGTCTGGCCAAGAATAATATGCATTTTATAGTTGATATTATTTAAAGAGTACTTTAAAATGTTTAACAATATTTATTAAAACAACTAAATTAGCTGGCTGCTTTGGTACACTCTTGTAATCCCACTACTTAGGAGGCTGAGATAGGAAGATCGTAGGTTCGTGGTTCCCCTCAGCAACTTAATGAGGCCATCTGCAACTTTAGTGGAACCCTATTTCAAAATTAAGGAATAAAATAGGGATGGAGGTGTAACTCAGAAATAGAATGTCCCTGGGTTCTGGCTACAATATCACACACACACACACACACACACACACACACACACACACACGGGAAGATTTTCCACATTTGGTTTTTGTACCTTATGTGGATTATTTATTTAAAAGAGTGCTCTTTTTCTCCAGAACATCAAGTACAGAGAACTGCAGCAACTTTTTCCTACTGTGAGAAATAACTCACGATGTAAATATAAATTCTTATGTCAATTACATAATTTTAAAACTTGCTCAGGTAGTAGTCATGTTTACACTGGGGTACAGATAACAGATGATAGAAAAAACACTTTTTCTATACTTACTATAGTGGAAAGCAAAATTTTGTTTAAAAAAAGTGAGCACTCTTAAATCAGGAACTAGATTTGCAGTTTGGTTGATTTCTCTAACACTCATCAGAGCAAGTCCAACCTCACAATGTGTCTATTTCTTGGTATTTTAAATTTTTGAAATGAGTTTTAAGAATGAAATTAATGATCTTAATATCAAAGTACTATACAGCCTACAAATATTAAAGGCAATTTAAGTTAATACATACAAAAATGAGAAATTACTTTTTAGAAAAGTTTTATCAATTTTTTGCAACAGGAATTATAAAAAAATAAACTCCAATTGTGCTCCATGCATTAAGAATAGTATCTTATTATTTTAACTACATTTGGTATACTTATAATATTTTTCTGATATAACTTTTTATTTAATTAAAATGATTCCAATGATTTGAATAGAATTCAATGGTAAACTAAGTTTTAAAAGTTATTGAGTTCACTTACTACATTTATAGCTTTCTGTAGACTTGGAAATACTTTCTTACATAAGAAATCCTTACAGGAGCCTTAATTCTTTCCTGCTTATCTGGCACACATTATCTATATTTTACAATCAATATTTTATGCTTTTTCTGCCCAATTAAAAAGAGTGCTTGTAGAATGGAATCACATGTTATAAAAAGTCATCACTCTTTCCAATATTTTAATCCTATTATGAATAGTAATTAAAATTCTCTCTGACATGTAAACATAAGCTTCCAAAATACATTTTGCTTTTTCCTTCCATGAAGCGCATATATATATATATATATATATATATATATATATATATATATATATATATATGGAAAACATTCAATTAGTTGACGTACATTCTAAATAAAGACTATAGTAATAACTGGTGATTTATTGAATGTTTCTTAAGCAACCTATGTATCAGTTTTTTTTATGTAAAAATCATTCAGAGATAACTGCCCCATATTTCACTCATGTCTTAATGATATAGGAAGAATAATGTTAAGTTATACAACCCACATCTTGTTAGATTGGCATTCATTTATTTTTCTACCTGACTTCACCAGAAAATGAAGGAGAACTACATCAAACCATATAATTTTCTGCATAGAATTAAATCAATGGAAAACTCCATAAACATAATATTCATCTGTTTTTAGACTTTTCTCATAGTTTTACAATTTTTTTAAATTGCTGGTGATGTACTTTCTAAAATGTTCATCAGATATATTTTCTTCTCATTTCAATACAACTAAAATTATGTTTCTCTTTTTAACAATTAAGTCAATATTATTTATAGAATTTCTTACCTGTAACTAATATTAATTACAAATCTGCATATGACTGACGATGAGAAGCAGTGGATATTGGGTTTTCCTCTGCTATGTCACTTTTTTATAGTCTTAGTCCTTCTGACTATGTACTACAATATTGTATCTTTTGAGCACAGGAGCCTAAATGAACATAGTGGCTACATAGTACTCTGGACAAACCTTCCCAATCATATCAACTTCTTGCACAGAGTTGCATAATGGTAGATAGACGACTAGAGGAAAAGGCAGAATTGCACATTAGACTAATTCCAAAGTAAACAAGAGAAAGAACACCTCACACGTGGTTTGCTTTTGTAGTCATACAGCTTTCCTTCTTATTTCTTACTGAGGACTTCTTTTTAACCAAATCATATCTAGAAAAGCAAGTTCTTTACCTCTCATTATAATTTGTCATCAACCTGTATGCACATCATCCCTACTATCTGAAGGACTTTGTTCAAATTACATAGCTGGTTGAAATTTTTTAGACTACTCAAGTAAAGTATCATCACTTTATAATTCATATAAATCAGTTAATCCATGTTATGTATAACATATATGTATCTTTTTGTATGTAAGGTATTATCTATGTGTTTATAAATTTCATGTATATTATATATTAAATCCTACCTTCAAGGAACTGAGTATTTGCTATAATTATTATGCTATATTAAAATGACAAATATAGCATTCACTTATAGTTTTACTTTAATTGTAACATGTTGCCTAAAATAAGGTATGTATGCAATTACTATTATCTGAAACACCTTGCACACTATACAGAGTTAAAATTTTCTACACCACTCAAGTAAATTATTATCAGTTTATAATTCATATAGATAAGTTAACCATGTTATGTATATACATATCATTGTATATACTGATGCATATATAATTTATTTTATGTGTAAAATATTATCTATATGTTTATAAATTTCATATATATACATATTATATATGTAATCCTACATTCAAGAAATAATTGAATATTTGATGTAATTAAACAATGTCTTTGACTGGTTTTAGATAAAGTAAAATAATTATAAAATAAAAATTAACATAGGTATAATGTATACTTTTTAAAATAGTGCAAATATGTGATGAAATCAAATTGGATTCTATAGAAGCCTACTTACCACCAGCGCACATTTTAGTTCTGATTGATTAGGATATTAATAGTTAGAGACACAATCTGTTGTTCATTAAACATTGCACCTGAAAATGTGCTTAAGATCACCTGTAGAAAAATAAGACTAATCATTCTAAATTTTTCATGACACCTAAGGAGAAGTGACAGCAGGTGCTAATCAGGTTGTAGAAAATCATTCTAATGAGCTGTAGAAGTGTTATTTCTCCTCTCTCTGCTTAATAATTTTCTCTTTATTAATTATATTTAAATATACTCCATATCATAGTTTTTAGATGTTTTGTTGTATTTGGGATTGAACCTAGGAGAGTTCTACCTCTGAGCTACATCCCCAGCCTCATTTTATATTTTTATTTTCAATAAGGATCCTGCTAAGTTGTCACATGCTCTTTTGAAGAACTTGCAATCCAGCTATCTCAGCCTTCCAAGTAATGGATTTACAGGTATGTGCCACTTCGCCTGGCTTAAGTCATTTGTGCTTTTATTTTCTAGTGTATGGGGCAGTAACCATAAGAAATAATAATAGACAAAATTTGTAGATTACAATATCATAAAAGATGATAGGGCTATAGGAAGTATGAAATTGGAGAGTGGTATAAAAAATTTTGGAAAATAGAGTTTGTAAATACCATGGAGTTAAATGGTCACTGGAATATCAACAGACAGATAAAGTCTTACGTCAAATAGCTGAACTGAATGGATATATGAGGGTGGAGCTTTACAAATAGAGGGTATTTGAGGGGAAACCCTGAAGATGTTATTTGTTCTCAGTATGAAAAAAAAGCAGATAGAATAGCAAAAAAAAAAAAAAAAAAAAAAGAGTAAATTTCTAAACAAGCAACAGAAAGATAGGTACAATTTGGCAATGGAATTAGAGTTTTCATAGAACATAGGAGCCCATTGTAAGATCTTTTATTATTTTATTTTTTGTGTGTATTGCTTTTATTGCCCTTTCCCAAGTAAAAAATACACAGTACAGAAGCAGCAAAAACTTTAACTACAAGCAAAGACTGATTCTATCTTCAAATGGCTTTTTTTTTTTTTTGGTATCAGCAAATAAATGTATCTAGTAATATTCTAATACTTATATTGAATATTTAAATTCACTAGTTGGAATCATGGTTTTAAAAATTTGATACAAGCCGGGCGTGGTGATGCACGCTTGTAATTCCTGTACCTTGGAGGCTGAGACAGGAGGATCGCACAGGTTCGAAGCCAGTCTCAGCTACTTAGTGAGACCCTGTTTCCAAATAAAATATAAAATAGGTATGAGAGTGTATGTAGCCTGGAGGTAGAAAGCCCCTGGGTTCCATCCTCAGTACCACCAAAAATTAAATAAAAAATAAAAAATAAGAATTTGATACATGTGAATTAAACAATACAACAAAATAAAATGAGTTTTAAAAACTATAAAACAAACTAGCAAAGATAAATTTTTGGTAAACTTGCCAAATTTCTTGCCTTGGACCTTCTTATTTCTATTAATTGAAAAGTAAATATGTTATACAGTGAAAGATTCCTTCATGTCTTACCCTACAAGAATAATGTTAATGCATTGGTGCTCTTCTTTCAAGGGTATGAGATGAAATCAGCAGCACAGCTAAAGATCTTTTATTAAGTGAGATAAAAAGTTGAAGCAGGCAACCCACAAAATGAGATAAAATATTATCTAACTATTCATCTGACAAAACACTAATGTCTAGAATATATACGGGATTGAAAATACTTAACAACATCAAAGCAAGTAAAATAGGCAATGATCTGGATACTTATCAAAAGAAACTTGAATAAACCACCCACATTTGAAAATAAAACACTCCACCATAATTATCCATCAGGAAAATACAATAAAAATACTGAGATATAATCTACCCTGGTTATAGTGACTGTGTTTTCAAAATATAAAACAAAAGAAGATGAAAGACAAAAGGGAGAATGAAACAAAGAAAGAAAGGAAGAAAGAAAGAAAGAAAGAAAGAAAGAAAGAAAGAAAGAAAGAAAAGAAAGAAAGAAAAGAAAAGAGAGAGTAAGGGAGGGAGGGAGGAAAAGAAAAAAATATTATTCAAGATGTAGGAAAGAAAAGAAATCTCCTACTCAATTTACAGGAATGTAAGTTGGTACATTTATTAAGAATATTTTAATTTCTCTAAAACTGAAAATCCAGCTATTACATATCTACAGAAAATAAAATTAACATACCAGTGAGGTAACCTGTATGCTCAGGTTTCCTGTAGCACTATTCACAATACCACAGATATAAAATCAGCCTAAGTGTCCATCAATAGATAAGTGGATAAAGAAAATGTAGCTGGATGTGGTGGTGCATGTTTGTAATCCCAATACTTGGGAGGCGGAGACAGGAGGATCACATCTTTGTGGCCAGCCTCAGGAACGTAGTAAGGCCGTATCTCAAAATAAAAGGATAAAATAGGGCCGGGGATGTAGCTTGGAGGTAGAATTCCCTGGGTTCCATCCTCATTACCATAAAAAATGAAATGTATATAAATACACAGTGGAATGATTAATTTCATTTGTAAAGAATGAAATCCTATTTGTAGCAAAATGAATGGACCTGTGCATCATTATATTTAACGAAGTAAGCCTGACACAGAAAGAGACATGCCATATCTTCTCTTTTATATGTAGAAACTAAAAAATGTTATGTGGAAGTAGGAGAGTAATTGATGAAGGTTTTGAAGGGTAAGGACAGTGTGAATAAAGAGGGTTAGATTTGATCAGTGCACATTGTATGTGTGTATGAAAATATTACACCCAGCCCTATTAAAATCTATAATTGATAAATTTTTAAAAAGGCTAGGGATATAACTTGGTGGTATTTACCTAGCAAGCTTCAGGCCCTGGGTTAGATCCCCAGCACTACTAAATAAGTAAATAAATAAATACAGGGTAAAAAAAATATTGGACATGGACCCAGTGAAGAGTTTTGAGCAGAGATATGACATGACCTCAGTGATGTAATAGCAAGTTCACTCTGTGCAAAGAATGATGTTAGAGAAAATAAAAATCAGTAATAGCAGGCACATGATGGCTGTAAAATCAAGGTGAAAGGTTATGATGCCTTAGATTCTAGAGGTCATTCTGATGATGAGGTAGTGCAAGAAACAATCTGAATATGTCTTAATGAAAAGCAGACCGTATTTTCTAATGGATTACATATGGGGTAAAATATAAATTATGACCTATTTCAAGTACTGTTATTTTTTGTTCTAAACAATTGTAATAATCATGTCATAATTAATTGAGTACAGAAAACATTAAGGAAGCCAGTTTGTGGAAGAACATCAGAAGGTTCTTTACCTACCTTAAAGATGAGCATCCTATTAAATATGCAAGTAAGGATGATTTGGATAAAACAACTTGAACTTAAAAATCTGTGCTTTAAGGGTTAACTGGCTGTAAGGTATGAATTTAAGAGTGATCATGAGAGCAAATGTATTTTATGGATGAGCCTGGAGCAAATCAATGGAGGGAATGAATGTAAACAGAAATAAAAAGAAAACTAAAGATGAGGTAAAACTACAAAAAGAAAAGCAGGCAGAATATGTGAGGTGCTTAGATCAGATCATCTAAGTAAAAAAAAAATGTTTAAATGAGAAAGATTGGTGAACAATGTCAAATCCCAGTAATTATTACAAGATGAGGACTGATTAACAAAATAAGGCTCATTATCCTATTTTTATAAAGATGTTCCTGTGTTAGTATTGAGACTACAAGATAATATTTTACACAATCATTGGAGAACTAACTGTGTGGCTGAGACTAGAAATGAGAATACAAAAAAGTTCAAATAAAAAAGTCTATGTCTGAAATGACAAGTAGAGTCTTATCTAATTGCAGTTATATATCCCAGATTCCATATTCCAGGTAGTGCGTGTCTGTTTGTATGTGTGTATTTGTGTATTTTAACATACTATAAATGTATTTTTAATTTTTTTAATCTCCAAATAATAGTAGCTTGCCATACATAGCCTTCCTCATTTTTCTATAAAAACCAACATTCATTCTATTAGTACTTTGTTCTATAGAATTCAGAATCCCTTTTGTATAAAGACTACAGATGATGACAGGTAGTGTGTAGAAGGCATACTCCTTTGGGGATCATGTTTACAGTTTACTTCTTAAACTTTTATAAAAATGAAGTAACTTTTTTTCCCCACATTTTACTGGTGACAACCAGGCATATGATCCCTTTTATTTCTAGCAACAATAGGAGGTGTAGTTCTGCTGTACACTTGAGAAGATGGTGTAGGTATAGAAATTTAGGGTCATTCTCGATGTTCTCCTCTCTATCAACAGAAATATTTTGTTTGGTTCAAGTTTTATTTTTTTTTAATTTTGCTTTTCATTGCATGGTATTTTAAAAGTATGGTTCCTGATTGGATAAAAATTACAAAGATAGCATAAAATTATTTTATGCTCTCTATGGTGCATTTATCACTATTAATTAGTGAATATTGATTTATCATTATTAACTAAATTCTATACTTTATTCAGATTTCCTCAAATTGTATCTAGCCACTCTTTTTTTCTGTTGCAGAATAGTATAATACACTTATTTTTTTTTTATGTCTTCTTAGACTCTTCTTGGCTAAAAGAGTTTCTCAAAGTTTACTTGTTTTTGATGACCTGGATAATTTTCAAGGTTTCTGGCTGATTATTTTTTAGAATGTCTATCAACTGGGCAATTGGGATTTGTCTGTTATGATTATATTGTGGTTTTCAGTTTTGAAACACAGAGAGATATAGAAAAATTCTCATCCTCTCCAATCAAGAGAATATGCTCTTTATGTAGCTCATCATTGGTGATGTGAAAGTTGATCAACTAATTGATAACATTTATTACTTGGATGAATATTTGATTTTAGACAAAAAATCTAGCATAGGTGTAAAGTATTTGGAAAAATAAAAAAGAAAGTAGAAAGTGGGGGATGAAAGAAATTAAGGGACAATAATATTGACGTAGTCTACATATGGAAACTTTAGCTTTTATAAGAAGTAAGAATAGGTCTCTCTTAGTAATTGGGGAATGTGGCTAGGTGTAGGAGCAGATCACCTTTTTTTACCAGGGAAATGAAAAGCAAAGCCATCAGCTGAAAAAATGATGAAACACGATACATTGATGGTGTGTGACAAACTGGGAAAATATATACAGCTCGAAAGCAACTATTTTTATTTGTTTATTTGTTTCACATTTATATTTATGTCTACATGCAAGTGTTTGCACATGCAAAAATATAAGACAAGATGAATTACAGATGTGCGCACTGCAAGATTTTATGTTTTAACCCTGACCATGACTGATGCCTATGTTCACGCAGGGTGTATTTGTTTGTGCTTTTGTGGTCTACATAAATTCAACTTCATCTGATGGAAGTCATTCAGAAGATCCATGCCTGTTCACTTGATGGAAAAGGAGTTTTTGACTCATTCCATAGGGATCCCCATGAATGGGAGATAAAGCAATAATACTGAAATAATGAAAAAAATTCCATATACCACACAGGTATCTAGATTCAAACACCAGAGAGAAAATATATTTTTTGTTGTTCTTCTAGGCATATAACCCATTCCATCTTAGATACATTTATGCAAATATATGTATACATTTGTATTATCTCTAAGAATCACTTAAGTGCAACATCAAATAATCTAGAACATTATGATATTTTTGTAACATGGTTTTAATTTACATATCCTTTCACATTTGCAAAGAACCTTTTAGAGTTCTTTTATGTGACATAAAAATGAAAACATATGGTTACCATGACGTCTGGAAATCCCATGCCTTTTCATATGGAACATGTGTTCAATAAATGAGACATATGTTGCCATATTTATGGTAGTGCATCTCTTTTCTATGAAAGAAACTGTGGATAGTGTGCGTTTTAGAAACGGGAGGCAAATTAAACAACCACATATTGCACTTGAATTCATACAACAAAAATAGATTTCAAGGACAGAACACCTTTTCTTTGGGCCATTTAACAATGCATGGCATAAATAGAGTTTAAATATTTTTGAATCACAGGAATCTGAACTTAGAGGTTTGGCACAGTCTGCTGTTAAATATACTGTGTGATAGCACACATATTCCATAATACGTTGGCTGTGTCAGAATCATACCAAATATTGCAAGTCCAGGTCTTTAAATTTAGATTTACAATTATCTTCTACAATGGAAAGCCATGTATATTTGCCTTCCAGAATGGAAAGTAAAGACAGTCTGAATGACCCTCAAAGTCCATCTGGTACACATCATGACTGGGCCAACTTTAGGAGTTTTCTTCATCAAACTACAGCCTCTAAGTCCCAGTGCAATAAGGACCTTAAGTATTCCTGTTTCTTCCTTAATTTTAAACTCAAGTTTCTTCTTTTCTCCCTTTGGTCCCAGACATAAAAGGAGAATTTTATTATCCTTTCAGTAGAATCACAATTATTCCTGCTTATTCTTCCTCTACTTGAAATACTGTGTGCAGTCATACTCTGACAGGATAGATCACTGGATAAAAGGAGAACAACACTTTAACATATGGGTTATGCTGATATGACATAGGCCCATTTCCTTTATCCTGGGAGTGTACTGAAATCTGCAGCTTCTAAACTCTGTAGTTCATTTCCCTCCTCTGCTTAAAGATGTAGGGGAAAGAAATAAGAAACAGAACAAAAGGAAATTGAAATATATAAATTACTAAGTGCCAAGCACTGTGCTAGTTGAATACCATGCTACATTTTATACAATAGTAGGAATAATCATGAAAAAATATTTTATATTAAATTA
This sequence comes from Muscardinus avellanarius, assembly GCF_963383645.1. Lineage (NCBI taxonomy): Eukaryota > Metazoa > Chordata > Mammalia > Rodentia > Gliridae > Muscardinus > Muscardinus avellanarius. Next base: position 178,544,128 of record NC_137787.1, read on the forward strand.
ATTATGATAAATGATTAGATTGATACATAATTTTATTACCCCATAGTTATTTAATGAAAAGTCCTCTTGATTTTTTCTAATATACCTGTTGTACAAAACTAATCAATCATGAAGGAGTCAAATCATGAAGAAATCAGTCAAATAATGCTTCTAACATATATTCCTATTTGTGCTTATATCAAAAACTTTGACTTATCTTCCAGGTTCTAAGAACATGCATCATTATTCAAGTTAAAAAGTACTTGATTTTAATTATTTTATTAAAAGTTAAAATGTCTCAAGCTCTTTCAAAAATATGTTAATGTAAAAATGAATACCTTTATATTTGTCATAAAAGTGTTTGAGGTTCAAATTATATATTTATAAATTGAAGGAATTTTTAACCAAAGTATAAGAAGATTAATCTACTATATTAACTAATAGAACATATAATTTATCTTAAATGCTCTTTTACAATTGATTTGTGTTATTTACTATACATAATAAACACATATTTATGGTACAATAGTACAAATTATACTTGTGACAAAACAGCTTTGATCATAACATAATCAACTAATATGAAAACTATTTATATCATCAGTAAATATAGAACACTCTGAAGCTGACTTATTTTTTTTAAATCTAGGAATTTTGTTCTAGGGAAAAATAGAATTTTTATATTCAGTTTTCTCAATAACTTTTATCTCAAATTTTCATCTTCACATGTATAAGAAAAACCCTAAAATAACAATTTATTGGGGTTTTTTTTGTTGTTATTTGTTTGTCACTAGGGATTGAGCCTTGGGGAATTCTATATCAGAGATACACCACTGCTCTTTTTATCTTATTTCATTTTATCTTTTGCAAGTTGCTGAGGCCAACTTAGAACTGTGATTCTTCTATCTCAGCCTTCTGAGTACTGAGATTGTAGGTATATGCTATATATACCATTCCCAATTTACTTACCAATTGGTCAGAAATGTGACCATCATATGAAAAACTGTAGATAGTAAAAGCCTAATATTGGGTCCGGTTATAAATATATGAGAAAATCTCCAAAGGTAATTGTAATGGTGCCCTGCTGTTGGGCGCCAAAACTGTAATGGTGTGATATGTTGACATGGGTTCTTATTCTTAGCTAGTTTAGAAAAAATCACCAGAACTATACTGCTATAAACTTAAGCAAATTCTATTATTACAGAGGTAGAAAGAAGGGACAGAATAATAAAGCACTGCATCAGTGGGATGCAATGGAGTGCCTTGAAATTAAGACATTGAAGTTTTTGAACATAAAGATATATTATCTTCCATCCTGCTTACTTCCCCCTGACCTACTGCAGGTGTAGGCCCACCCATTATCTCCAGTGCAGGCCTTTGTTATGATTATAAGGATTTACTATCTCCATCCTGCTTAACCAAGTTTTTTTATCTGGCCTTGACCAGATTGCAGGTGTGGGCCTGCCCATTATCTCTGGTGCAAGCCTTTGTTATGACCAAGATGTGTTACTTGTTAACAAAGTCAGGGGTCACATGGTATATGCCCTCTTTGAGGAAGACCTGTACCATCCTCCCATGTCCTTGAGCAGTTTTAGCCTTTTTTATCTCTATCTTCTAGAAGTTAGTTATTATATAAACTTGTCTTTAAAATATGAAGGCCCTGTGCCACAACTCTTTTGTGTACTTGGTAATCACTTTGGTGAGGGAAACTCTGTAACAACTGCCTCTCCTTCCTGCCTGAGTACCTGCACAGCACCCAGACCCTGACTACTTTTTACATTTTAAAATTGATACCAAAGCCGTTTTCCAGTACTGGCATATTCCCCATTAGTAATCATTAGTGATGAAATCAAACAGCCTCACATAAGTTATCATCTGTGTCATAATACTTGTTATTTCTTCAGTTGCTATAAAATGGGTAGAACCTTTTAAAAACATTTTATTATTGTTCTTTTTGGTCAAGTTGAACATGAAATGTGGATTAATTCAAAATATTTCTGATGTACATTTATTCTATTTTTATTTCTTTAGTTAATATAAAAACATTTATGCATTTAAAATATATATAGCACTTTTTGGTTTTCTTTGCATTATGCCCTCTAACAAAATAAAAATATTAACAGCAAAAATTAGATATATGAATGCAAATAAATGAAAGATAATTTTAAGCAAAATAAATGATATTTTCTTTTGCCTGTTCCCTAAAAAAGACTACATAAAACCTTACAGGCAAATTAATATCTTTTCTTCTTCTCTATATGTTGTGATCCCCAGCTAATAAATATTCTTAAATCACATATATATACACAATTACCAATTCTAACCTAAAGGACCTGTATGAGGAGGGTATGGGAGAGGGAGGTGGTGGGACTTAGAAGTGCTTGAGAGTTGTGTAGTTGTGTTTCTCACTCTATGTCACAATATGATTAATAATTACAATGTACCATGTTAAATACACACACACACACACACACACACACACACAAACACACACATGGGGTTCATCCTCACCAATTTTCAAAAACTTTTTATTATAAACCATGTGTGGTGGCTTACACTTGTAATCCCAGCATTTGGGAAGCTGACACAGGAGGATAGTGGTTGGGGACAGCCTCAGCTACTTAGTGAGGCCCTTTAAAAAAAGAATAAAAAAAAAAATAGGGCTGGAGATGTAGCTCAGAGGTAGAATAGCCCTGAGCTCCATCCCCAGTACCACAAAACAAAACAAAACAAAACTTTTTACTATATGTTTTTATAACATAGATGGAAACCAGTGGTAAAAAGTATGTAATATTTGAGAATCTGTAGATACATGATGAATCAAAAATTGAACCAATTTTTCCAGAAAGTTACTCTAAACTCCACAATAAATATACAAATTTTGGAGTTTAGAATAATATAGGACTTGCCTCTGGCCTCCTAAGAAATTTTGTCAGAATTTTCTTAGTCAGTAACATCGACCTACAGTTGAATGGCAGTAATTAGATATCAAAAGTTAGACATCATTGGTGTGCAATTTATGTCTTCTTCATTTCAACTCCATTAATGTGATTTAGTGTTACTATGAATGTCTGTATCATTATAAAAATTAAAAGTTCTAGCGAAGATTATTTCTGTGATATTCTTTCTTCCTCAATCCAAACTCATTTTTATAAAAGTCAACCAATAAATAATGCCAATTGAAAACAGTGCCTTAATATTCACAAAAGTAAGAAGAAACTAATTATCTCTCCTGTTGTATTTATTATTATGAGTTCATATTATGCTATTATCAAAATCTCTATTAATTTGTCAAAAGACCTCCTAAGTCACCATTGTTTCTTTTTCTCTTTATTTATTACCAGCAAAGTTGTCATCTATTCCAATTGTTCAAGATTATGTTTCAATTATTTCTAGATAAAACTCTTACCATCACTATTATGCTACTGTTTTATTATGCTACTGTTTTAATTCTGGAAATCACCATGTCCTACAATATCTGCCCTAATATAATAATTTTCAGATGTATGTCAAGTTCAAGTCAAGTCAATTTGAAAAAAACAACCTTGATTATAGCTCGTCCCATATATTAACATTCATTTTATACTGTTTATCCAGAAGGCTGAACATAACATTGAATATTAGTATGCATAAATATATGTGTATATACATATGAATATATTTACAGAAATAATATATTTGCTCTAATACAATAAGATATTTTAAGGACAGGGAGCTTTTCTGAGTTACTTTATTCAGTTATCAGCAACTAGCAGATCTGTGTCATATGTAAACCCTCATTAATTAAAAATTTGTTGAATGTTATTATCTAAATATCTTTGTCTTCAGGAGGCTGAAACTGTAGGATTGTGGTTTGCGGACAGCCTCAGCTACTTAATGAGGCCCTCTGCTAATTAGTAAGACCCTATTTCAAATAAAGAATAAAAAATAGGGCAAGGGATGTAGCTCAGAGGTCAAATGCCTCTGGGTTCCATCCCCAGACCCACAAAATAAATGAATGAATGAATGAATGAATGAATGAATGAATGAATGAATAATAAATCTTTGTCTAAGTGACTTAGTTGACAAATCTGCTGAAACTTTACAATGTCTATTTCTCCATCAAAATTTAATTTTTTCAAGTTACAGTCTATTTTCTCATCATATATTCAAGAAAATTGTTTAATATGGAAGACTAGTAAAACATGTTTTATGCCTATTCTAAAATTGGTAAATGTATTTGAAAATATTGACTAATTTCACATACACAGGAAAATTTTGATTATATAGTTGGATATTGAATGATGTTCTGAAAATAATCCACAGCAAATTTAGAAGGACAGATAGTGCATTAATTTATTCAATCACTAAAGACTTACTGAGCAGGTAATAAATGTAAGTCCTTCTAGCTGTTGTGATAAAACAGTGAAACCAATCTATTTTTTCATTTTGTCCATTATAGATAATGGACAAAAATGTATAATATGATATCGAGCTGGTAATTGGTGCTATAAATATTCATGAAAGTAAGTGGAATGAAATTGGGGAAAGGGTTCCGGGGTGTCTCATAGCCAAAGATGACCCGCTCAGAGAGAAGATATTTTGAACAAACACTCAGTGGAGGGAATGAGCTATGAACTTTGTGAAAAGGAGAGGTGAAAAATTCTTTTTTTTTCTTTAATTGGTAGGAAGGAGAAAAGATACTCATGGTTACATTATACAATCTGTATGTGTTATGTTCTGAAAAAGATTGTTATAAAGCAGATTATTAGCATGTTAGGTAATTTTAGTCATTAATTTTTTTAATTTTTATTGGTGCATATTAGTCATACATCTTAATGGGGTACAAGATGGTGGAGGAATACATGCACACATCATCCAATTAGCCCTTACCCAAGTCTCACTCCATTACCTCCCCCAACCCTGCTTCTCATGTTTGGCTAAGTGATTGACTTTGTCGTGTTTGTTAATGTACATCATGCACATTAGAGACTTTCTTTTTCTCATATTATTTTCTTACACTCTTATAAATCATAAAAATACTTAAGATGTCAATTAAATGATATGAAATTCATCTCCTTTTGCATTTTCTAACACAATGAACTACAGTGTTATTATAAACATGTGTATATCTTTTTCTGAACGTTAAGGTTATGGGAACTGAGCACAGTGCATTACAAAGTGTAGACATTTGCTCATTGCTGAATGATCAAATGGGCCATTTTGAAAATTTCGGGGACAAAGTTATTTATTCCTTTCTATAACTTACAGAGTTATGAGAATCATGCAAGTTTCTTTTTGTGTTTGAACCAATCCTAAACAGCTACCTGAATGAACCATTTTACTTCAATCTAAAGCTACCATATCTGGGAAGAGGGAAGTACTTTCTCATTCAGTTAAGAGTACCAGGTTGGCTTCCAGTGCTAATATTGTCATTTGCACATTTGGTTTCTAAAGCATATGGGCACCTTTATCAACAATACAGTCTAGCAGTGATTAAGTGGAACTGCCAGTTACCCATTTCCTCATTAAACATGAATGAGAATTGATACATTTTTAGAACTAAAGATCACCTAAGAGACTTGGAGTATTTACTTTTTTTGCTCAGATCAGGTTTGGCCACATTCATTTAATTCTTCACAATTTCTCCTTGATTAAAATTTATTTTATTATTCTCTAAATTTTGTTAAGGGCTGTTACAATGTACAGTGATTCAATATTCCCCACTTCAGTCACTATAAAACTGGTTTTGAAGAAAGATATTATTTATTACTTTGTTCACTGTTCTTTATATATAAAATCCTTGTGACATTTTTATTTTACAGTGTTTTACAGTTCTTAAGCATTATATTCCCTAAAGCACTGGATGACTTCCTCCTCTGCGATCAAATGAAGCATGTGATAGAATTCCCTTTGATTTTACCTTTACTGTAAGATCAAAGACAAATGCGAAGTTCAAGCACACAACTTTTCCTTTCCTCCAGGTTTGTTACATCTACTTATATTTTATTACTTAATTGAAGTCTCAACAATTTTCATATAAGTGGAATATAAATATGTATACATATACAAATGAACTATTTCCAAGTTGTTCTTGAACCAGGCAACTAAAACCTATGACTTATCTGTCTCATTAGTTTAATAAACCTTTGTAAATAGTTTACAAGTAAATTATGATGTGAGTCCTATAATAATATGTTTGGTTTAAAACCTCTTGGCCATAGAAACTTTTACAAGGAATTCAATCGAAAGCAATATTATGGAACATTTTAGCATAAAACAAGGAGATAATTTATGTTTATATTAAATATTTTAAGAAACAATGGTATATATCTCTTTTGTTAAATTAAAATGATTTAATTTAATATACAAAGTACTATATATGCCCAAACTAGGGAGTATTAGGAATACCAGAGGGATTCCAGATAATGGAGGAGAAACCTCAGCAGAGCTAGAATGGAAGGGTAGGAGAGGAAGAAGGCTGAGGTTGATTAATGGAGGAGCTACAATATGTGTAAAAGTATGAATGTAGCATGATTAACCTAGACACTCATTGATGGGAGGCGGGGAAGGGGAAGCTGGGGACGGGAAGATGGCACCAAGCACAGTTTGAATGTATGCAATTTTCAATATGATCCATAAAAAATATAAAATTAACTTATATATATATATATATATATATATATATATATATATATATATATATATATTACAGTCTGAGGATGGAACCCAGGGACATTCTACCTCCAAGCTACACTACCAGTCCTATTTTTTATTCTTTATTTTTAAACAGGTTCTCACCAAGTTGCAAAAAGCCTCACTAAGTACCTGAGAAAGACCATTAACTGAGATCCTTCTGTCTCACCCTCCCAAATACTGAAGCATGAGCCACCATGCCCGGCTCAAAGTACTATTTTAAAGTGCTAAAATTTTAATTAAAGGTAAAATAGCATATATGTAACGTTGTGTGTGCGTGTGTATGTGGAACTGGGGATGGAACCCAGAGGCATTCTACCTCTGAGCTACACACCCAGCCTGACTTTTTATTCTTTATTTTGGAACAGGGTCTCACTGAGTTGTAGAGAGCCTCACTAAGTAGCTGAATCTGGCCAAGAACCAAGAAACTCCTTTCTCAGCTTCCAAATGCTGGAATTACAGGTGTGTGGCACCACGCCTGGCTATATGTGACATTTAACATATATTTGCCATGAAATAGACAATGAGAAACTTTAAATAAAATTCAGTACAGAGTCAGGCATAACTTTTGGGGGGCAATGTTTATATATAAATCAATTTTGTCTTAATTTATATCGCATTGTGCAAATATGTTCTTCAGTGGACACCGAAGTTAAGAATATGGGGTTTGGAGCATGGAAGAGCTGGGTATGAACCCACATTCTCTCACTTCCAGGGTATATGACAAAAATAATTATTAAATCTACTCAATAATCCAATGGGAGTAATGGTACTTATTTTATGGGGTTGTTTTATGGATTAAATGAACTAATGTATATCTATTATTAGTAGGATTCTTAAACAAATTGTACAGAAAGTAGAGCACATTATGTTTTTTTCAAATTTCTTTTTGGTGCATATTAGTCATATATTATAATGGGATACAAGATGGTAGAGACATACATGCACACATCACCCAATAGCCCTTACCCAATTTCTCCTGCATCCCCTCCCCCTTTCCTTCTCATGCTTTGCTTAGTGATTGACTTTCATATCTTTCATATGTTTGTTAAAGTACATCATGTGCATTAAAGAATTTCCCTTTTCTCCCTCCTATCTCCTCAGGTTGCCTTATTTGCTCATCTATAGAATCGCCTTCTTCATCTAGATTTACTTATGTTTTAATGTTAAAACAACCTAATAAAAAAAAAAAACTCACCATTCCCTGTCAACTTTTCTAAGTGCAAACCAGTGAATTTACTAGATTAGTAGAAAGATATCTTAGGTTTCATATGTGCCCACATTTGTGAAATTTTAGCAAATGTTTTAACTATGTACTTCATATATTGCTATTAACTCTACTAATTAAATGTCTGTATAGGCAAGTTGCTGGTCAGTGCCAGTGATAATCCTCATAAATTGATGCATGCCATCCCTGGAAAAAAGGATGATTTGGAGTGATTCTTTACCTTAAGAAGTTATTTCAAAGGAGGGCAATGGTTTTAACCAGTAGAAAATTTAACAGTAAAAATTTGGCTATTGAATGGATGATTTTATATAAATAAATATATATATATATATATGCATACTATTAATAACATTTCTATTATCTTTAAGAAAAATATGTATTTTATTAATTTGAAATTCAAAACCTAAAAATAAATATCTCTAGGGGAAGTTTGAGTTTTCTGTTATTGCAATTTTGAGAAGAGAATTGAAGAAAATAAAATATATTTTCACCAAACACTTCTAAATATTTTATCTGCAATATTCTGTAGACATAAATAAATGTATCTTCACCACTATGAAAGATTGCAAGTTGGAGGCCAGCCTCAGCAACTTAGTGAGACACTGTCTTAACATTAAAAAAAGACTGAAGATAGAGCTCATTTGAAGGGTACCATTTGGTTCAGTCCCAAAAAACACACACAAAAGAAGAAAAATATGTCTTATATTAAATTTCAGCTGATCGCTTATCTGATATAGACTTTTGGCCTTTTAAAATCCGATGAAGAATGTATACTAGATGTTATTTTCTAAATAAAATGTGTGTAGAAGTTTAATGATATAAGCATGCTTACCCTTATAATCACTAAAATTAATTAGTACATTTATTATTATTATTATTATTATTATTATTATTATTATTATTTGCGATTCTGGGGGTGGAACCCAGGGGCATTTGACCTTCGAACTACACCCCCTGCCCTATTTTTTATTCTTTATTTTGAAACCGGTTCTCACTGAGTTGCAGAAGGCCTCATTAAGTAGCTGAGGCTGTCGGCGAACCGCGATCCTTAGGTCTCAGTCTCCTGAATGCTGGGATTATAAGCGTGCACCACCACGTCCGGCTTTATTATTATTATTATTATTGTGGTACTGGAGATTGAACCCAGCATCATTCTATGTCCAAGCTACACTCCCAGCCCTATTTTTTATTCTTTATTTGAAAACAGTCTCACTAACTAAGTTGCAAGGCCTAAGTAGCTGAGGCTATCTGTGAACCATGATCCTCTTGTCTCAGTCTTCCAAATGCTGGGGTTACAAGTGTACTCCACCACACCTGGCTCTGGAGATTATTATATATGAACTGAAATTTGCTCACATACCAATAGGCATTTATTTTAGAAGCCTATATGGTTCTGTTTTATTTTGTAGTAATATTTTATTATATATTATAATAAAGTTGGTAAGAAAGTCACAACATATTTACAAGGCAAACAATCAGCCTTGTTGAATAGATTATGATGAATACACTTAGTGGATTAATTATAGATTATAAATTTCCCATGACAGATTCATATGTAATAATACCTTCACCAGTCATTTTGAAACTTTTGTGAGAACTTGATAATTGAAAGAAAAATATTGTTGTTTGTTTACTTGACATGAGTTGGAATTTGACATTGTTCTTATCTTAAATATTTTATTTGCTTTAAAGCCTAGTACCTAATAGGAATGTAATCATTGCTCATTTGTGTTCCATACCTGTGAGAGGTACTCAAATACAGTGCAAGAAAACAAGTGAATAAATGTATGACTGACTGAATGAAAGATTCTTCCTTTAAAAATTATTAATGATATTACAGTAAAAAAATAAATACTTCTTCCATGAGGTAGTTGCTGGAGGAAAATCAAGTAATATATCTTAATTTTATGAAATCTATTACCTTTGTAAGTATAACTGAAAGGACATTTAGTGACATCACAAAAACTAATTCAAAGAACAGATCCTCAGTGGGTGAATATCACTAGAGAAAATCCTTGATTTGTTACACTTTTCACCTTCCATGGTGTAATTATTACCACAATGATCAATCTCAGGTTCTCCACGTGATGATCCTGAAAAAAGAGCTGGAAAAATTAAGTAGAAGCATCTTATTTGCATGGATACAGGTGTTTGTCATGACATACTTGGATCTAACATTAAAATTTTGCATGCATTTTGTGTATAAAATAGCCCATTTCTATATTTTTGAAAGTGAGAATATCAGTGTTAAAGTGTAAATATTTAGGAAAGAATAAAATAGTTCTCATAAAACTCTTGACTCATGTTGCTAACTCTTTAATGGCAAATTATTTTTTTAAGCATGAATACTTTGAAAACCCCCAAATCTTGATGTCTATACTCAATTGTCTTGTATACTGCAGTAATCTCTCGCTCATCTTTTCCAGTATTTTCACATATTACCTGTAAGACACACATAACTGAGCCAATTTGACATATGAACATGTTAAAGCTAAGGTCAAAGACGGACAGAACTTAATTTCATATTCAAATTTGACCATAATTCATGCATTTTCTTTAGTCCCTTCTAAGTAAAGCATCTCAGATGGAAAAATTCTATCTCAGCCTTAATTAAAGGAAGCAAAACATAATACAAAGATTTTTGTATATGTAAATAATTTAGAAAAAACTCAAGGATTAGTGTTAGGGTCTGGGGAGGAAGGGGAGTAAGGAAAGTCAATACAACAGTATACTATTTAATTGACTGATGACCATTAAATAATTCCTAAGGAGCTTTACACTAAAATGAAACACTTTAAAAATTGTCCACTCTTCTCCTTTTCAAGGATAGCCCTTTTGATGCAAGTATTAGTAGCAGCAAAATGAGGGCAGAAAAGTTCTCAAGATATTCATATGTCAGGATCAGAAAAGCCTCAAGGCACGGTTAGCTGAGAGAGGTGCTATTTGGTTTTTGTCTTCAAAGGCTGTGTGACAATGGTGACTTTACCAATAGTTGGGGTAAAAGGGAAAGTTAGATGATTTTTAAATTGGTGCATAGAACTGACACAAATACCTATTCCATTCTTAAAATAAGTCTCAACTAGAAGTATAATCTATAGTGCAATAGCATGTGTTTTAATTTGCTCATGCCATGTGATTTGAAGCTTATAAACAGAAATTAGCAATAAGTAGACAAGTGCTATAACACTTCCGAGTTCAAATAAATGAGCATCAACCTAAACACTTAAAATGTCAGCATAATTGGACAGATCCTGACCAATTATTCATCTAATTGTTTTTAGATGAATAAGCAAGTGTAAAGGATTATTAGATCAAGTAGTGAGTAGCATATATATTTCCACACTCAATTTCTTGGTTGAGGATTTACAGTAACAGTTTCAGCTCTATTGTTTATGTAGTCATTACATACTTTGGCCCAGAAATTCTACTTCTTTTTGAAGAGCAGGTTGGCTCGAAAAAAAAAAAAAAATCATTTCATGAAGCTCGTGTGTGTGTGTATTTTAAGAACCTATTGCTCAAATCCATATGTCCACAGTTTCTTTCTTTCCAAAATGAGTTTTTATGAGTCAATATACTAATAGAGAAGTAGGCCCTGTGTCCTCTGGAAGCCCATGCCAGGGGTTAATAGCTGATATTACTGAAAGATTCCATACCTTTATTTCCACTTCATAGACTGACTTAAACAGCAATAGATAAATAACTTTTTAATTATAGATATCCCTTGTGAAAGTCATCCTCAAAGTTAAACTATAAATACTTGGTTGGTTTTCTCATTAATGCATAATTTTCTCAAGTATGGGGTTATAGTTTCAAATCTTTCATTTCCTTTCATCTTCTACACTTGAATTTAATTTATATTGCCCAGATTTAGTCTGTATATATAGAGGTGAGTTTTATTGAACTAGTACTTAAGCCCCTATTTAAAGTGGAAACAAAACGACCACGGTTTTTAGTTAGACTAGTTAAAAAATTACCTTGTATCAAAATCCAAAAATTAAATTTTGTTTTCAGAAGGCAAATTTAATGAACTTCAAGAAATAAACTGAATTAATGTGCCTTTTTCATTTAAATGTTCCCTGGGGGGTGGGGCACTGAATACAGGACATTTAAAGGGGGGTTCAACATGCAGAGGGACGGGGAGAGAAGGGACAGGCACTCAGGAGCTGGAAGATGAACAGGCCTTTCTGATTCGGGGTGGGGAGGCCAGGCCTTTGTACCCCCACATGCAGCAGTCAAGGGCCCCCCACAAGGAAAGTGATAGGAGTGAGGCAAGGCTCTGCAGCCAAGGAACTCCTCAGTGAGGACTGATGGCTGCAGATGGTGAGCCAGCAGCAGTCCAGCAGTTAGGGAATAAACCCTTCAGTGCTGAAAGGTTACCTGGGCAGCCCAGCCCAGCGTTCAACACTGGAACAATCCCAAACAGGTGCTAGGAGAGTCAGCTCAATTGCATACAATGATGCAATCTTGAAAGGCACTGCAAACACACCTCTCCACTGGCCATACAAGGAAATATGCTCAGAACGTGGCTTTTACAGGAATATGGCACATCTTTTTACAAAACTACTTTCTACTATCCGCATCTAAGCTATAGGCCATACATCTGCATGCTCTCACAAGGGACTCTGATGGGGTGTGTCCATACAGCACCTAAGGAGATGCAGCCTTCCTCGGCCTGAGCGGCCTACAACCTAAGGCAAAACTTTAAGTAAAGTGATTCAGCAGAAAAGGGGCAAAGATGGCTCCTGGAGGAAGCTATGAAGGCATGGTTTCCCCATTCATTATGGGTGGGGAGACTGAGCAGTTTTCCCTTTAAAGGAGGTTCCGCACACATGAACGGCTCATGTACTGGCCTGGGATTGACTGTGAGCTACGTGCTAGTGATCTTTATCCCGGATAGGCTAGGCTATTTCCCATGGGAATTCCCCTCGTGGTTTGGTGATATATATATATGATTGCTTGGAGAGAGAGAGATGAGATCTTGCTTGACTTGACTCCCGGCTCGTGGGTTTGTGTTCGAGTCGTCGGTATCATCATCTCGGTAAACCCCGCCAGCTGTTGGGCTGGATTCCCAACAGGACTCTTGCCACTGCCACCAACTATCACAAACCATTACAACAGGGGTCCACCAATAACAGCCCATGACCTGTTCTGGTAAATCAAGTTTTGATGGATCACAGCCATGCTCATCCTGCAGGAGAAGTAACCCTAGCTATTGCTACAAAGCTGAAAATAATAGTTATCTGGCCCTTTAAAAGTTCATTGGCCTTCATTAAAGGAAATTCACTCCCCTGGGTTTCCTTTTCTTAACCCACTGGTGGTGTCAACAGTTAGCTGAACTTTGAATCCAGATCCCAAATACTGAAGCACCACCCCACAAAAAAGTGGCAAAAGGAAATCAATATTAAGAGAGGAACACAGAGGCTCGGTCGTTGAATAGAGCAATCAAGGAATTCTGCCTCTGGCTATATTCAGTCTTAGGACATTGTAGACAAGAGGCCTCCAAGTGGGTCTTTGGCAGCAAATGAACATTGGGCAGAGTGGATTCAATCCCAGTGCTGAGCACGCTCTCTGCTGCTTAAAAGTCCTCTTGAGAAGGAGCAAGAGGGAGCTATTGAACCCATCCAGCGCTAAATTGGGTGGGAAGCAAGATGGCTTTATTTCTGTTTTGCAATTATTAAGAAGGCTGATGCAGTCAAAGCAACTAGTAATTTCCTCTGAAATATGCCCAATTAGTGGCAGGTGGTATATATTCCATGGTACTATGGTGAGAGTATGGAAAAGAGAGAGAAAATGAATGAATATATGAATGTCAGGAGGGAAGCAGGAGCTGTCAGCTAAATACTTAAAATGTTTTAAAAGCCAGGTTTCCTCAATAAAAGCAACTAAAAAAAAAAAAAAAATCAGCAAGGTGAGTCCCTTTCACAGGCCCTTCCCTGGCACAGGTTTTATGAGCCTTCCTGTACTGCCTGGAAGTCAGGAGCTGCCCCTGGGTTGTGAATTTTGGTTCACATGATTCTCAGAAAATCAGTCTAAGCAATGCTAAACACAGTGATTTTTGACTGTTCAAACTCATTTTATTTTGTTTGCTTTACACATTGATTTTTTTAAATAGCAGAAAACAGGTTGACTTCTTTTGTGCCAACCTGCTTTCATCAACATACAAATCAAAGAACAGACTGGAGCAAACAAGATGCCCCATGCAGTGTGCCAGGTCCCAGGTGAGAGCCGGGACAGTGACAAGGGATGGCCTCCTAATCAGGCCAGTCAGGGATAACGAAGTAGGAAATGCCCATCCCTCTGTAGAAGACGGCTCTGATCCAGTGCCAGTACAGGCCATCAAGCATGTGCCAGGCAGGCTCCAGTGCAACACCATGTGGCAGATCTCGGGCCTATCAAGCTGAGTGGCCCTGATATTAAAACCCTTCTAACTGGGGATAAATTGTAAAATTTTGTATTCATATTCAGAAATAAAAAAATTCCCCAAACTTAGGTCACCTAAACCAGACAATTCAAGAAAGTACTTTAAAAAAAAAGAAAGCCTGCTCTGTGCCAATCAAGGACCAGGCCATTATAGCCTCCTGTGCTCATTACAAAATGCAGAAGGAAGATCTAAAGAGTCACATTAGCCACCATGATGCTTAACCACAAAAAAAAAAAAATCATAAGTAAAAATCCCATTATAAGAAATAGTGCTACAATGTATACTATATAACTTTTTTTTTTTTTGGTGAGATTGAGGATTGAACCTAGAGTTATTCTATCTCTAAGCTACAACTCCTGACCTATTTTATTTTTTTATTTTTGAAATAAGTCCTCCCTAAGTTGCTGAGGCTGATCTCAAATCTGTGATCCTCTTGTCTCAGCCTCTAAAATACTGGAAATACAAGCATGTGTTGCCATGCCCTCTGGTGTAACTCATTTAACTTGTGCATCTTGGCCGGCAGTATTAGCAGTGGGCCAATAGGTCAATGGATGATCACAATACATTTATTATAATAAAATTACTGATTAAGCAAGCACTCTCCAACAGCTCCTTCAGGTTCCTGCCATTATTTTGCTTCAAGAATATATGGTACTTTAGACAGATGGAGCAAAAATCTAAAATGAGTTCTGGTGTTACTAGACAAAGCTAATCTGAGTGGAAGTGTTTAGGTAGAATATGCAATGAACATACCATTAGCGGGCACCATGACCAGTAACAGTGGACACTCCTGAGGCACGTGGAGAGTGCAGTCAATAAGTACATACATTGAATGATACTGAGAATACAGACATAATGAAAAAAAAATTCCCCTAAATGAAGGGGAGGAATAAAGGGAAAAATATATGTCATTTGCTTTGCTGTAAAAAAGAAATGAGAAAAAGCTCAGTAAATAGGTCTAACTATAAGCTTTAATGTCCACTATCCTCTCCCACCTTAACCCCTAAAGGAAGCCAAACTCCCTAGAGCCACAGAAATAGGGCAGGGACACAGCTCCAGAGGAGAGGGTGCCTCCCTCTTCCACGCTGAGCTGGCACCACTCCTGAGTGGGTAATGCTTTAGAGGAGGCATCCCGTTAGTTGCCCCCAGACCAGGACAGTTGCTGGTACCTCATACATTTTGAACAAGATTCTATTTGGCCCAGAGGTGGCGAAGTGTGGCATGGTGTCCCATTACAATGATGTCTGTCCTGTTTCATTTTCTTTCTTTTCATAACAGCATAGGATACCAGCACTTGGGTGGCATTTCTGGATTTCCTTTGCCCCTTTGACAAAGGTTGCAATTGTCCTCCATTGAATTCTGGCAGCCTTTTCCCACCATGACTGTTTTGGCAGCAGGAAAACGATTCTCATCAGAGCTGTGCATCCCAGGCCTTTACCACAGGGAGAGGTGGGAGACTGCCCATCACCTGTGACATTACTGTCCTTGCCTGGCATTGGGCAGGACCCAGCAAGTGCACACGGAGGACAAAGGTTCTTGCTCTTTTTCATATAAGTAAGTTCTTCCAACCAAGCTGCGTTGTCTTGGAAACTATGCACCCGAATGGCATTTTGTATGAACACTGAAATATTACTAGTTGTCGAAATTATAATGTCTTTTTTTAATCCTGGTATTTACTGGTATGTTCTATAAAAATATTTTATGTCATTTTTCTCAGTTGAGAGTGAATAGTATGAATCTATACTTATGCTTCCAATTTTTTTCTCTATGACAAAATCAATAATTAAAATATAAAATCATTCTTAAGTGGATTGATTGTACATATGATTCCTGATTTGCCTTATACTTCAAGCCAATAAAATATAATTAAATAAACATATTAATCATGTAAATTAAATTGTTTCTTAGTATGAAAGATTATGAATATAAGGATTAAGCAAAACCATGAAGCAATTTGGAAAAATGACTTAGTTGTAATTGATTAGCTTGTCTAATTTTTAAAAGTACTCCATTTTTAGAAAATGTTTGATCAAATATAAAATTTTTGTATAAGATAAATTTATTGAAAGCAATAAACCACTGCTTAAATTATATTATACAATTAACATTTTCATATTCATTTTAATTAAATTTGATCATTTAAAAAATAAATTTAATTGTTTTATGGTAAGGCTATAAAAATAAGCTTCATATCTTTCACACATCTGAAAAGTTGTTTAAAAATCCTTCTCTGATATGAATATCATAGATAAATAATTTGAAAGATTATTGATTCAAAGAGTTTCCTTAAATGACAATAGCAAGAGGGCTGTTTTTTTTTTAATTTTGTTCATTAAACATAATATTATTTAATTTCACTACTGAGCAACACCTCTAATAGAAAATTATTTTATTGTTTCACATTCTTTGTTCTTGAGAGGTATAACAAATTTCTCATTAATGCAAGATGTTCTGAGAATGAGAATTAAGGAGAAATGAGGTTTTCATGATTAATGGTTATTTAGTGATATAGTAATTAAAATTTATTTTTAACATAACTTTTTCAAATATTATACCTGCTAAATATATAAACACATATTTTTTACTGAAATTGGCCACATACATCTAAATATTGAATTTAACATCATTTGTGGGAAAATGCATTATTTCCATTTTATTTAGAACATGACTCTTTTAATATTGAAATACTCTTTATATTCACAACAAAAATTGAGGAGTTGAAGACACTTTCACTTCTTTGGGATATTATTTTTTGTATATTTTTCTATTTACAAGAATATAATTTTTAATTCACACTCTCAGAGATTCTGTTCATTCAGTACAATTTCCAAGAAAAGCAACAGGGGTTGATAAAAACTTTTTTTTCTTCTCTTACTTCACTTTGTGCCTGTATGAGTGAGGTATCACTGTTTTCAATAATTCATTTTGTTTCCTTATATAAAAACCTTTTTTGCATAACAGTTTGAAGAATAAGGAGGAAGAAGGAAAAAAGAAAATGGTGAAATGTTGGTGCGTTTTAACTAACTGTACACAAGTAAAAAAAAAAAGGAGTTAAATTTAAAACACACTGAATATCTAAAATACCAAAATTAAATTAATTAATTTTATTTTCATATGTCTTAACTATTTAGTATAATGATAAAATACAGAGATTTTAAAGACAGACTAGCTAAATAGGAATCATGACTCCACCTCCACCCTTTTCTAGTTGTTTTACATTTATTTGACCTCTAGTTGCCTAAGTTTGGACATCAAATAACAGCTAATTGAAATGGCAATAATGAGACCACTAATATTTAATATGTTTATGATTCATAGAATTATACCTAAAACATGGTAAATACTTAGTAGCTATAAGCAACTTTTTGAAGAGATGACATGTAGTTTAAGAACAGAATGATATAATTATAAGTGTGCCAACTAGCAAAATGGGAAGTTACAGAAATTAACAGCCTAAATGAAGAAATACGCATCCAGAAAGTCTTGTTTGATTTTATCTTTAATTATCCATCTTGAGTTCTAGAATGTATGAATTATAGTACTTTGGAATTTACTTTATAATAGTCAAAAAACAAAGCAAAATAAATTCAAAATCACAAACAAAACATTGTACTGTACAATCTTGACATTAAAAAAAAAATGAAAGAATGTTATAGAAATCTGGTAATACCTACATATTACCCAAACAAGAAAATAACAATGAAAACAATTTGAACACATCTAAAAGCTATAGAATTGTAAAACTTATAGTTTTTACATATAACTTTAACTTTAGAATTTTATAATTCACATGAAAATTTGTATAATATTTCATATTCATTATATTATATATTAAGTTATACTATTACTACATACTAAATACTATTTTATTTCTCTGTAAACTGGAGAAGGCATATATCATATTTCATTTAGACCAGTAGAAAATACAATTTCAGTAATTTTAAAAGCAAGGTATTTTAAGAAATCTAAGCAATTCAGCACTTAATTATATTGTGTTTACTCAAAATGAAGAAAAAATGCAGACAAGTTCAGTCAACCCTGTCTTTACCATCCTTCACTTAACAGACTCACCAGAATAGCTACTACATCACCCTAACCTTTGAAAATATGCAGAATAAAGTCATAAAGACATATTGACTGCTCCCAGATTGTTTGTACTGGGGAAAAGGCTGTACACTTAGGACCTACTAATAAAACAAAATA
Source organism: Muscardinus avellanarius (assembly GCF_963383645.1). Taxonomy (NCBI): domain Eukaryota; kingdom Metazoa; phylum Chordata; class Mammalia; order Rodentia; family Gliridae; genus Muscardinus; species Muscardinus avellanarius. The sequence goes on from NC_137787.1 coordinate 178,562,634, forward strand.
TTAAAACTCAACAAAATACCAACACATTTCTGTATTAGTAATGAACAGTAAAAATATGGGTGGTAGAAATGTAATATATATGGGGATATCTTTAACTCATTACTAATGAAAAAAGTTGAAACTAAAAGTTTTAGACAATATATCACAAAAGTAGTTCAGATGACCATAATCAAAGAAAAAGACATTATTAAAGACCCACAATAAATGTCAAGTTACCTTTTATATAAAGTTCAAATAAATTACAATGACACATTTTTCACACCTTAATTAAGGTTTTTGATTAACTAAGAAAAAATTACTTCCAACTGCTACATATAAATGGTTTTGTGTTATATAGAAGCATGCATGAAAAATACACATTTTGTTATTATAAAAATAATTTTAGAGTATTTGCTTTTCTACATAACTATACCACATGGGAATCAGAGAGTAGCCACAGAATGTAGACATTTGAGTGTAAAATATAAACCTTCATATTTCATTTTTAACTTAAGGCCTTAAAGAGGAATCAATCATAAGTCCATGATATTCCATGATATATTCTTTAAAAATAATTTTTAGTTGAGATATGTGGTGTTCCTTTCAGTCTTATGCTTTTTTTGCTGCATATATCAATATTTCAACCATGTTTTGCCAGTCACACCTCTGATAGAGTACTAAATGTACATAAAAGATTTAACAAGCTGGGCGTGGTGGCCCACTCTTGTAATCCCTGCGCTTGGGCAGCGGAGAAAAGAGGATCGTGCAGGTTGGAAGCCAGCTGTCCTGGCTTAAGAGACACTGTTTCCAAATTTAAAAAATATAAAATAGGTCTAGGAGTGTAGACCAGAGGTAGAAGGGCTTCCAGGAACCTGAGTACCACCAAAAAAAAAAAAAAAAAAAAAAAGAATTAACAATAAAAACAACCTAATTAAAAATGGAGACAGGCGTGGTGACACACGCTTGTAATTCTAGCATTTGGGAGGCTGAGACAGGAGGATCTGTGTTCTTATCCAGCCTTAGCTACTTAGTGAAGCTCTCCACAACTTAGTGAGACCCTGTTTCAAAATAAAGAATAAAAATTAGGGCTGAGGGTGTAGCTCGGAGGTAGAATAACCCTGGCTTTCATCCCCTGTACTGCAAAAAAAAAAAAAAAGAAATGGAAAATTGAACTTAATAGACATTTCACAAATACAAATGGCCAATACATAGGTGAAAAAACCTTCAACATCATTAGCAGTCAGAGAGATGCAAATCAGAAATATACTGAGGTATTATTTAACCCCAATCAGGATAGCAATCACCAAAAAGTCAAACAATAATAAATGCTGGTGAGGATGTGAAGCTGTAGGAACTCTTATACATTGTCGGTGGGATTGAAAATTAGTGCAGCCACTATGGAAATCAGTGTGGAGATTCCTCAGAAAACTAGAAATGGAGCCTGGAGGCAAAGACAGGAGGATCGCAGATTCAAGGACGATCTCAGAAAGCAGTGAGAGTCTCATCAATCAGTGAAACCCTATTTCAAAATAAAAATAAAATAGGAGTTGGGGTAAAATGCTCCTGAGTTCAATCTCCAGTACCACAGGAAAAATAAAGAAAACTGGGAACAGATCCACCATATAATCTAATGAAACCACTCCTGAGTTTCTTTCCAAAGGGTCTGAAATCAGAATATTATAATAATACATGCATATCTATGTTTACAGTAGCACAATTCACAATAGACAAATGATGGGACTAACAACAGAAGAATAAATTATGAAATTATGGATATACACTCAGTGGAATCTACTCAGCAATACAGAACAACAAAATTATGTCATTTGCAGGAATATGAATGGACCGGGAGAACTTTATAAGTGAGTTTAAGCAGTCAGAGAAAGTAAAGGGTCATATATTTTCTCTCATATGCAGAAGAAAGGAAGTAACCAGATACCGAAGGAATTTAGATAACTTGATACCGAAGGAATTTAGATAACTTGAAGCAGAAATTCCAGTGTAACCTGGGAGATAGTCTTGGTGAGGGTGAGGGAGAAGGAGAATTAATGAAGCGATCACTTCCATGGATATTCTGTGAATATTTAAGTACACCAATGCCAATCTCAATACTATGTATTGGGAAGAGGAGGGGAAGGGAGTGAGCCAGGGGAAAGCCCACCGTGTGCTGTGTGCAGGAATGCCACTATCACTATGAACCACATTATGATGTGAGACTCTAAGACTAAAATGTACCAATCGAAGTGTAAAAATAAAAAATATATGAGAAAAAATAATTTAAAATTTTCAAGGACTACAGTTTTCCCTTAAAATTATACATTTATTAATAAAATAAATAATATTCTTATTTTTACAAGCATCCTCCTTCTCTAGTTATGACTTTTCCCATTTACTTTCTCAGTGAGTTGGCATTGTAGTTTAGCTATTTTTTCTTAAGCCCAGTAGATAGATATATATGTTCTAGATGTTAAAACTAACAATGTCCCTATCCAGGTGAAAGAGACAAAAACAACAAAAAATAAAAATAAAGTATTTCTATTTTTTTTTAAAGTGTGTGATATTGACAGATTATTTCCCCTCCAATCATCCATCTAAAAAAAACCTCTTATTGTAATTATTGGCCAAAATGTGACACCAAAGTACTTTAGACTTTATTTTTAAGAGATTAAGAATGACATACTTATGTAGAATAATTCAAATTCACAATTCTAGTAGAATTAGAGATGCTTTTGTTATTCTATGGATACTAGAAGAAACTATCTGGGCTGTCACAAAAAAAAAGCTACTGAATGTTTTGAATGTAGATTCTTAATGATATTGATTAAAGAACACTTACCCTAGTAACATATGACTAAAATTCTTAAATAATGTAATGGAACCAAAACTCAATTAATAGTAAAATAATACAGCTTTTGTATAGAAAAATTTTAGCTAGAGGAAAGAAAAAATGCAAAGAAAATATAAAAGAAACCAGACAGTAATCCAAACAAGTCATTACTCTTGCAAGGGAGGGAGATGATTAGGATAATATTTGACAGGGAGTTCTACTGTGTCAACAGACAATGCATATTCAGACATACTGAAGTGTAGCAGATAACATCAGTGAGGATGGATTTTAGGACAGTTGCAAGATCTCTATGATTTAAATGGGAGACGAGGCAGCATAAATTAGCACATGGTTCCAGGTAGACATCAAAAAACCTTGATGTTGATATTGAGAACCTAGAAGGAGGCAAAAGGGAGCAAGGAGAAAAGTTCAATTTTTTCCAGCTGTTATTGAAAAGGGAAGTAAACTTATTAATTTGTGGCAGAGACAAAGGTCAAGGAACAAGCAATATGGATTTGAACCTAAATAAACTGAAAACTCGAAGTCTTCTTTAGGAGTGAATACAACAGATTGAAGAACCTGAGTTAGGAATAAAGAGTGGAGCTGTAAAACCATAACCATGTAGAACACCCTAAGTGACAGTCACTCCTACCATAAAGTATGTTAAATTTTAAGGTTTATCAGCACCTTCAGATAAATAATAATGCTGTAAAAATTAAATAAATGTATTGGTAAAGTTAAATATCTCTACTTGGATTTATCATAATATGTGATTTGTTACTTCAGCAAAATTTAAAATGTTCATACATTTTGGAGCCTAGTTTCTAAATAATTTTTGTTTTATTTGATAATTTAATGCCCTGTGTGAAAATTATAATATTTTTGACATTCTGCACATAACACTGTTTGTGTTTATTCTAATTCATTGAAAAATAGGTGGATATAGAAGAAAATGAACATGTAATAATTTATAAAATAAATAAAATAAGTTATAATAGTTTAGTATGATAGTTATCCTATAAGAATTTTATATCTAAGTCTTTTGTAATTATTAGATAATGATAACATTTATATTTCTTCCTTGGTAGTAAGGGTTAATATGGTTACTGGGAATCAAAGTTTGCACAACTTTGAATTTACTAACAGAGGACAATGAAGCCTCAAGGGTTCCTTAGATATCAACAGTCTTGCACTACAACATACCACCGCTCTGGCCACACCTGACCAAATCAAAAAGTGGATGTCAGCACTTATTTACTGGCAAAGCAAAGGCCTAGGCACCCCACAGGGAAGAGCCTCCTAGCAACACCTCCCCATCTTGTCTCATGACCTGAGCCTGTGAGGTAATGGCAAAGAATGGAACACAAAAGCTGTCAGAAACAAAAGCAAGAAGTGCTGAGTGAAAAGTCACACCAGAAGGAGAAAAAATTATGAGAAAGAGATGCAGAGATATATTCAGTGTATCAGGAGGAGCAATCACAGAAGCAGAGGCAAAGGCATTATAGGTCAGCATGAAAACATCAGCAATGTTGCTAGGACTTCCTGGATAGACACAGGCTGCTGAGGAAACAGAGAGGGTAGTTAGACCCTCAAGCTCCTTCCCCTCCCCCAGAGATGTGGTATTGCCCCGAAAGGTGTTTGCATCTAAACAAAACTCCCGACTTCCTTCAAATGTCAACTGAGGCAGTGGAAGCCATGTCCTATTTTTTAGTATCTCCAAAATAATTCCTCATCAACTGGACATTTTTTATGTAAATCTGGTTCTTGCAGACTTATCTAACTTATCCTTATCTAACACTGTTAACATTGAATTATTTGTAGTTGACACACATGTTAAAATAACCCAATAAAAATTCTGACTGAAAAACTATAAACACTAAAGCTGATAAAACAAAAATGTAAAATTAGCAATACATAGAAACTCATTTTTACCAACTTAAAGATTTTTTTTTCTAAATTTCATCATTATTATTTTTGGGGATTTTATTGGTGCAATATAATTATTTATTGTAGTGAGATCCAAAGTGATACATTCATAGATTCTTTAACCTAAACTTCTGGTAAATAAAGTAAAAGCTAGATATCAGATGACATAGGAAAGTATATATAAGTTTTATTATCTCATAAAAAAGTGGTATTTCTTACTTTAAAAAGAGATCATTTTTTCTCAGAGAAATTTTTCAGGTGCAAAGTGATTTCATATAAGCAAAATTAAGTCAAAGTTAAATAAATCTATATTAGAAATTTTATAGTGAACTCATCAATTCTTTTATATGTTTCTTTTCTATGATCATTCATGATAAAAGAAAAGGAAATAGCACTGAAACCACATAGTCTGTTTTCAATTTTCCAGTACTCTGGCTTCAAGTTCTATTGTCTTTAAAAGACATTTTAGAACACACATTTTCCATATTTAAATGTTGAATAATGCCATGTTTCATATTCCTGTAGCTTCATTTCCTAGTTTTAGCTGTATATAACTTAATAAAGTTTGCATAACCTTATGACTCATGCTTTTATTCTCTTGCCTTGAGTCGTCTATTCCAGTACATTTTCTTCAACTAGGACATTTCTTTTCCCACGTGTTTTATTATATATTAGAGATCTAGCTCCCTCAGAATGGTGTTGTCAAAGAGAAACAATACTTCAAACTGTGTAATTTAAGATGTCCAATACTTCAGAAATGAACTAGCACAACTGAGGACAAAATAAAATAATAAGTTAACTAAAATACTAAAGAAAGGCACTCAAACATTCTAAAATACCATAGAAATTAGCCATTACTGATGATTCTCTGGATTCCATTACTCAAATACTACTGTATATTTTTAAAACTATCACAAGGATGATTTTACTTAAATTATAAAGTCTTCTTTAATGACAAGTAATGATAATTATTTGGTTTCCACTGTAGCCATAATTGGCATCAGACTCTAAAACACTCTCACAATTAGAAGAAAAGTGTCAGTCTTCCTTATTTAATTTATTTATTTTATTTATTTGTGTGTGTGTGTGTGTGTGTGTGTGTGTGTGTGTGTGTGTGTGGTACTGGGGTTTCTGGAAACCCTTCTACCTCCAGGCTACACTCCCAGATACCTATTTTTTATATTTTTATTTGGAAACAGGGTCTCTTAAGCCAGAGAGGCTGGCTTCGAACCTGCGTGATCCTCCTGTCTCTGCCTCTCAAGCATGGGGATTACAAGCGTGTGCCACCACGCCTGACAGTCTTCCTTATTTTAATTGTATGCTTCTAAAAACAAAACAACAACAAGAAACTCTTACTCCTCAAATTTGAATGCTATTATCTGGTTTAGAATACAATCTTTCTAAAATCTGATGCATAGAATAAGGGATAAGTTTGGTGGTTAATTTTAGGTGCTAACAATTGTCTTACGGATAGCCAGATTTTTGATAAAATCAAAATAAAAACTGCAAGGTTTCCCCAGAGCAGCATTGTGTGTGAATGCCATTCAGTGTAAAGGGTAACCACAGGGGCCCCCATTATAGCATTGGTCAGTGTGACTGTAGGATGGAACTACAACTGAGACGACGGACAGTGCAATCTGCAGTGTTCAACTCCAGCTTAAGAAAGTCAAAGGCTTTCACTCACTGGAGTATGATATTTGCACCTGAGTTTTCAGGTGCAAATATCATACTCCAATGTGTGCAGAAGGCAGAACGTGGAATCAAAAATTATTCTCAAGATTTAATATTAGACTTACTGTTGGGTTCTTGATCTATTTTGGACCCATTAGGTGTCCCTCCATTCCTATTTTTTTACTTTTGGAATGAGATAATCCATCCTAGGTCTCTTCCAGCATTATGTTCAATATGTTTTCAAAGAACATGACTTGTTTAGTTCTACATAGATGCAAAACTAGAGAAAAATCACCTCAGGATAAATTATACTTTAAGGCTTATTCATATCTGATTTGGCTGAAATTTATATGAGACTCTGGATGTTAAACTTTTGAATTGATGCTGAAATGAATTAAGATTTTGGAGGCTATGGGGATACAATAAATAACATCTGCATGTGAGAAGGACATAAATTTGGAGAGACAGACCAGGAAAGAATGCTGTGGTCTCAATGACTTTTCCGGCTACTGGGGTAAAATTAATGTAACATGCATGAGATAAGGGCCTTGTGACTGTTTGGTATTGTGACGTTTTGGTATGATGGAGAAAATGGGATGAGTGTCATGTACATGTATGCCTCTACCATCTTGTACTCCACTAAGATGTCTCACTACGATGCATCAACAACATAAAAAAAATTAAATAACACTATACTCCCAATTTTTGTATCTACCCAGATTCATATGTTTTAATGTAACCTTCATTGTGATGAAATGAGATTTGGGGAGATTATGAGTCTTAAGTTTTAGTTGTCATAAATGGAATTAGTGCGCTCATGAATGAGGTCTGAAGGCTGAAGCGAAGTGCTAAATGAAGACACATAGGAAACATTTGAAACTAAGAGCCCACATCAGCCAGCAGATCTTATGGGTCCTTCCTCTTGGACTTCCCAGCCTCCAGAACTGTAAGCAATAAATCTGTATTGATTATGAATTTTACACTCTAAATTCTTTAATAACAGTCCAAATGGACTAACAAGTAAGATTTAATAGTGGAGGTTGTTGAGGATTGTCGGGCATAGTGGCACATGATTGTAATCCCAGCATTTGAGAGGCTGAGACAGGAGGATTGTGGTTCACTGACAGCCTCAGCTACTTAGTGAGGCCCTTTGCAACTTAGTGAGATACTGTTTCAAAATAAAAAATAAAAAAGAGATGGGGGTGTACCTTTGAGGTAGAATGACCCAGGGTTCCATCCCCAGTACTGCAAAAAATAAAAAAATAAAAATAAATAAATAAACAAATAGTGGAGGGTTTGAGAAGTGTCTTCTGGCTGTTATAAAACAAGTTAAGAAAGTGAGTCATGATGTGATATTTTTAAAATTTCAAGTAAAATGGTAGATAGACTCAAAGAGTAGTCAATAAAAAGAGATGGCAGAATGGGAAGTCTGGATACACCAGCTATACCACTTACAGGTTATTTTGAGGACAGCTGAAAGCTTGGAAAATGAAGTAGAGTACAGAATACCACTTCTAATTTTTTTTTAGGGAGGCAAGAATAAAAATAAAATGTTTAAGAATGAATTCAAATCTTTGGCAGAAGTAATACCTAATTACTGAAAACCACAGGGGTGAAATGAGAGTTTCTTGATTTTGAAACCTCAGTGTGATTAAGCAATTTTAAAATCTCACCTACCAATATGGAATAATGCCAAAATCAGGCCTGGCAATAGCTTCACTATACTTTCAAGTCAGAATGAGCCTAGTTAACTTGGTATGCATCAGCTTTTATATCTAGAGAAAATAGGCAAGTTGTGTGTGTGTGTGTGTGTGTGTGTGTGTGTGTGTGTGTTTCTGGGGATTGAATTCAGGGATGTTCTATGTTTGAGCTATACCTCCAGCTATATTTTACTTTTTATTTGAAAACAGGTTCTCATTAAGTTAACTGAATTGCTGAGACTGGCTTCAAACCTGTGACTGTCCTGTCTTAGCCTCCCAGGTACTGGGATTCCAGGCATGTGCCACCATGTCCAGAATGCAAATTTTTAATAATATTTATTTAATACAATAGTATGAGCTAAGCAAAAAGGAGTTTTATGAGATGTTATAATTGCAGGTTTTACAAATTTTGTTTTTAAAATGTATGATAAAATTTGTTTTGAATTTTATTATTCTCTAATGTGAAGTTACCTTTCTAAATTAAAAATATCTAAGAGATTAAAAAATGGAGAAAGAAGAAATAGGATGTATTAAGCAGAGGTAGAGAGTGGTTAAAAGAACCAAAGAACTCTAAGCCATAGGGATAGGAGGAGAGTTTCTTCATTTTGAAACCTCAATGAGATTAAACAACAACAAATTTTAAAACTCACCCGCCAACATGAAATAATGCCAAACCCAGGGCTGGCAACGGCTTCACTGTATTTTCAAATCAGAATGTGCCCAGTTGGTTTGGTATGCATTAGCTTTGATACCTAGAGAAAATGAGCAATTTTGTTGTTGTTGTTGTTGTTGTTATTGTTGATAATGATGATGATGTTTTGTAGTGGTTGTAAGTGGTATTAGCCTCACTGAGTTATTTAGGCTGGTTTTGAAATTGTGATCAGCTTGTCTCAACCTCCCAAGTACTGGGATGACAGGATTATGCCACCACACCCAGCATGCAAGTTTTTAATAACATCTTATTTAGTACAATACAATGAGCTACGAAATAAGGAGTTTTATGATACGTCATAGTTACAGGTTATAAAAATTTATATCTGTGCAATGAATGATAAAATTTGTTTGAATTGCTACTCTCTCTAATGAGAAATTGCCATGCTAAATTTAAAAACTTAAGAGAATACTGAAGGGAGAAACAAGAAATAGCATGTTTTTAGCATATATAATATATAAGACAGCTATATTAACTATATAGTACTTTTTGTTGTTATTGTTGTTGGTACTGGGGTTCCTGGAAACCCTTGTACCTCCGGGCTACACTCCCAGACACCTATTTTTTATATTTTTATTTGGAAACAGGGTCTCTTAAGCCAGCGAGGCTGGCTTCGTGCCTGCACGATCCTCCTGTCTCCACCTCCCAAGTGCCAGGATTACAAGCGTGCGCCACCACCCCCGGCTATAGTACTTTTTTAAAAAATTTATTTCAGCTAGAATCCTTTTACCATAGTTGTAATTTTTTCTCATATACTTTGATATTATAGGATTTATCTTTTTCTAATGAATCTTCTCTTATTTCTTATCAATGCAACATTTATTGAGAAGTAAGTTTATTGTATATGTTATGCATTTATAAAGAGAGGTATTTCCCAGTTAGATTTTCAGACAACTCGCTTCCTTTCCATTTATCCCAAGGCCATAAAGATCCCATTGAAATAAAACAGACTACGGCAACCACCTCCTCAATTAAGAAGTAGTTTTCCTTACTCTGATTTAGATCTTCTCCATCATCTTTTGACTGGCCTCAGAATCACTGATGTTGACCAAGCACAGGCCTCTAATCCAAGTGTTTCATCCCAAGACTACCTCTTTTTACAAGGTGATCAAGTGATTTGGATGCACACAACTATAAAGATATTTTAACAGTACTCTTGACATTGATGTAACAGGTAGGGAAAATTCTCTTTTTTGCCACAACCTTGATACTATATCGTAATAAAATTGTGTCTGAGACAGAAGTCCACTGAAAATACTAACAAATTTTAAACATAATTTATTGGCAACACTGATTTTTTTAATGTGGCATCATTGAATTTCTAGCTCTTTTTTTTTTCTTTGACCTAGGTTCTCTTACCCAAACTAAGAGCAAACTCAATATTTTGGTGGCAGTATTTATATAACTATACATTTAGCATCAAGCAGTCAAAATTCCCCCATTTTATCAGTTATTATGAGATTATTCATTGAAATGTGAAAGTGAAAATCTTGATATGTTCTCAAAGTATGTTCATGGAAAGGTAGAAACACTCTCTAAAATATTTTATTTATTTATTTATTTATTTATTTATTTATTTATTTATTTTTGGTAGTACTGGGGTGAAACCTAGGGGCTTTCTACCTCCAGGCTATCCTCCCAGACCAATTTTATATTTTATTTGGAAACAGGGTCTCACTAAATTGCTGAGAGCCTCACTAAGTAGCGGAGGCTGGCTTCAAAATCTGTGATCCTCCTGTCTCCGACTCCCAAGCACAGGGAATACAAGCGTGTGCCACCAGGTCCAGCTCCCTAAAATATTTTAGGCAGTCAACTTATTTTGATGACCAGTAATTTTGCCAAGATCATACACTTCTAATGTCAGTTATATTTCTGGTATTGGTCAGAGAAGAAGGTACAATTTTCTTTGGTTCATGGGGCATTGGTTCTAGGACTCAGCATAACACAAGATCTTTAATGCTCACTGTAGTATTTAAATATAATACATGAACATCTTCCTGTATACTTTAAATTTTCTCTACATAACTTACAATAATTAATTCAGTGTAAATGATATGCATAGTGTACTTGCATCGTTTAGGGTATAATAACAAAAGAAAAATTCTGTACCTGTTCAGTAGAGCCAAATTTAAAATATGTTTTAGATCTATAGTTGGATGAATTAGTAGATATATAGGCTGGCTGTATATAAAAATATCTCTGTAGGCCGGGCATGATGGCGTACGCTTGTAATCCCTGCACTTGGGAGGTGGAGACAGGAGGATCCCGCAGGTTCAAAGCCAGTCACGCTGGCTTAAGAGACCCTGTTTCCAAACAAAAAAAAGTATTAAATAGGTCTGGGAGTATAGCCCAGAGGTAGAAGGGCTTTCAGAAACCCCAATACCACAAAATCAATCTATCTATCTATCTATCTATCTATCTATCTATCTATCTATCTATCATCTATCTACCTATCTATCTATGTATCATCTATCTATCTATCTATCTATATCTGTAGTATTGATCCTTGACTGAATTTTTGATATATGCATTTCTGATCTGGATAATTCTGTATTTCTGGAGGAATAAGTCAGATATTTATACACTAGGAATTTTAATGCAATTCCATGTCCATATTAAAGTCTTTTCTAGAAATTCAGATTTCTTTTTAGTAATTTTCTAAGCTTTAAACAAATTTCTCTCTTGAAGGTAGCTTCCTGGACATTTCCCTCCACTTCGGGGTATACAGGATTGACGCATACTATTCTGCTCAGGAATCCAACCTGACTGGAAGAGACAATGAAAGAGTGTGTGGCCGAGATAGACCATGCTCAGCAAATCTGTTTATCCCGGGATCATGTGCAATCTTTCCAGCTACTTAGTAATAAGGGTGTAACCATGGAGCTTGGAGCGGGAATTTCTGTCTCTACAGATTAGACACACTATGAAATGTAGGAAAGTCCATTTTCTCTCTTTGTTATGTCTCACTCTGAGTCACATTTTAAGATAGTCATAGTACCATGTAATTAAGAGAACAGAAGCCAAGTCTCAAAGAATTATATGGAGAACTTTTAAAAAAGCTTATTTGAAAATAATATGGGTGAAACAAGAAAACTCTATACTATTAAAGAAAAGTAGAGCCGGGTTTAGTGGCACACGCTTGTAATCCCAGCATTTCAGAGGTTGAGACAAGAGGATCCGGGGTCGGGAAGAGACTCAGCTACTTAGTGAGACTCTTTACAACTCAATGAGACCCTATTTCAAAATAAAGAATAAAATTATAGGGCTAGGGGTGTAGCTTGGAGGTAGAATGTCCTTGGGTCCCATCCCCAGTACTGCAATAAATAAATAAATAAATAAATGAATAAAAAAGTATGATCTTTTATATTAACTTAGGACTATTAATTAAATATTTCTGCATGATTTTCCCTTCAGTATAAAAATTGTAATGATAAATATTGTCTAACCTATGAAGCTTCATTAAAGGCTGTATATTCTTTTAATTAGAAATGATTGGGTTATCCCCAGGAATAAGGCAATAGTCTCAATAATAATTCTGCACTGGAAATTAAAGTATTTTTAAGGTAAATTCATTTTTGTTACTATTGAGGTTAAGAACTAAGAGGATAAATGCACAAATAAAGATAATGATAGACCCTCAATGTTTAGCACCATCAGTGCCAAAATATAAGACAGAGTAAGGGAGAAAGAGAAAGGGAGATGAGGAGTCATTGCTAGAAAATGTACATTTAAAATATAAAAGATTTTAAAATAAATTATACAAAATAAAACTCTTGATGGAAACCTATGCTGAATTATGAAATGGATCATAAAACTGTGATCTATACACACGATGGTATTCAGCCATAAAAATAATAAAATTTTGTCATCTCAGAAAAGTGAATTGAACTTGAGTTTTTTGTTTTGTTTTGTTTTGTTTTGTTTTTGTTGTTGTTGTTGTTGTTGTTTTTTTTTTTTTTTTTTTTGGTGGTGGTACTGGGGTTCCTGGAAGCCCTTCTACCTCCGGGCTACACTCCCAGACCTATTTTTACATTTTTATTTGGAAACAGGGTCTCCTAAACCAGCACGCCCGGCTGGCTTCGAACCTGCGTGATCCTCCCGTCTGTGCCTCCCAAGCGCGGGGATTACAAGCGTGCGCCACTATGCCCGGCTGAATTTGAGAATATTATGCTAAGCAAGATTAGCCAGTCTCAGAAAACAAATAGTTGTATGTTTTCTCTCATATGTGGAAGCTAAATAGAAATTTGGAAACAAAAGAGACCTCAGATAGAGAAGCAGAGACTCCACGGGAGCTATGGAGACGGGTTATGAAGGGAGGAGGGAGGCTAGGGACATAAGGAAGGCAATTTAAATAATGGTGGGCAGGGTGTGGCGGCTCAGGCTTGTAATTCCAGTACTTGAGAAGCTGAGACAGGAGGTTTGCAGGTTCAGGGGCAGTCTCAGATACCTAGTGAGGCCCTTCACAACAAGACCCTGTTTCAAAGTAAAGAAGAAAAGATAGATCTGGGGGTATAGTTCAGAGTTAGAATGCTCCTGAGTTTAAACTTCAGTACTGCAATACATACATACATACATACATACATACATACATACAATATGTATTTGAAATTACCAATGTCAATCTCAATGACACATATGAGGAAGAGGAAAGGGGAGAGGGAGAGGGATTCAGAGGAAATATTTCAAGTACTGAATGCATGTGTATTTCTATCACTCTATACCTTGGTGTGATGTATAATTACAATGCACCAATAAGACTATGTATATTATTTCATTTATAAATTACAACTGAAATGTCCTCCAAAGGCTCATGTATTAAAAGGTTGATCAATTCAGAGGTGTACTCTTTAGAAATTATTAGATTCTGTGGGTGCTCATATCATCCATGGATTAATCTATTTCTTTAATTAATTAATTTATTTATTTGTGGTACTGTGGATAAAAAAAAAAAAAAACACAGAGACATTCTATTTCCGAGCTATACCCCCAGACCTTATTTTTTATTCTTTATTTTGAAACAGGGTCTCACGAGTTGCAAAGGGTTTCACTGAGTAGCTGGGGCTGTCTGTGAACCGTGATCCTCCCTTCTCAGCCTCTCAAATGCTGGGATTACATGTTTGCCCCATCACACCCGGCTGGATTAATCTACTGATAGGTTCATTTCCAATGACATGGAGAGGTGACTGACACTTTAGGAGGCGGTGCTCATTTGGAGGAATCAGATTCTTGGAGGCTTACCTTGGAAGCGTATTCTTTGTTCCCAGCCCATTTCCCACACTTTCTCTATTTCCAGCTGCCAGGAAGTGAACAGATTTCCTCTGTTACATTTTTCTACCATGTTTCCCCACAATCTCAAGCCCAAAGCAGTGGAGCCATCCTACTCTGGACCAATACCTCTGAAATCAGGAGCCAAACACATTCTCTTGTCTTTTTAAGCTGTTTTGTCTCAGGTATTTTGTCACAGTTATGAAAAGCTAATAAGCTATTTAAAATCCCTTAACTGGTGAAAATGAACACATAATTATAATACACTGAAGAGAAGGGAGAGATAAGATAATGAGTATGAGAAACATTAGTAAGGAGATATAATTTCTTCAGATTTTCATAAACAGTTTTAACTCAAGTTTCTTTTTTTCCCTTCTATTATTCTTAAGCCATCCAGATTAAAAATCCACAGTTGGGAGCCAGGTGACCCAGTACTTATAAAGTTATGACAGGAAGATCACAAATTTGAGGCCAAGGTATATCTTAGCAAGACTCTGCATAAAAATTAAGTATCTTAGCAAGACCCTATATCAAAATTAAAAATTAAAAAGGGCATGCTGACATACACCTGTAATCCTGTTACTTAGATGGCTGAAACATAAGGATCACAGGTTCAAGGTCAGCCTCAGCAACGTAGCAAGGTCCTCAGGAACTTAGCAAGTTCCTGATTGAAAATAAAAACAAAAAGGCTGGGAGTGTATTTTAGAGGTAGAATGTGCTTGGGTTCAATACCCGGTACCAGAATAAATAAATGCATAATGCATACAAATAAAAAATGTCTGAGACTATATCTCAGTGGTAGAGCACACTGGGTTTAGTCCCTAGCACTGAAAAATTGTCCCTAGTTAAAAAAAAATAACATAGCTTACATATATATATATATATATATATATATATATATATATATATATAATTAGCTATCAGTAACATTATTTTAGAGTTTACATATTTATATATATTTGGGGTTTTTGTGGTGGTGGGGCTTGAACACAGGGGCATTCTATCTCCAGGCTATACCCCCAATCTAACTTTTCTTCTTTGCGATGAAACAGGGTTTCATTAAGTTACAGAGAGCCTCACTTAGTAGCTGAGACTGGCCATGAACCTCGATTCTCCTGTCCCAGCCACCCAAGTACTGGAATTACAAGCATGTGCCACCAGTCCAGGCTTCTATGAATATATATATATATATATATATATATATATATATATATATATATATACACACACACACACACACACACACACACACACACACACACATACACACACACAGTGTTGCTGGGATAAAACCCAGAGGCTTTCTACCTCCAAGATACACCCCCACCCTTATTTTATATTCTTTATTTTGAAAGAGCATGAAAAAATATTTTTTATTCATGGTAACATATCACATATCAAAAGAAGTTTAAATTATTACCCAGGTGCTTTTATATTTTCAAACCTCTTAAATACAGGTAAAGAGATATCAAGGAAGAAGTAAGATGGCAATGATCTACATATTCACTTGATTAAATGTGATGATTACCAGGAACTAGTGTCCATACACGTTTGTTTCAACTTCTCCACCCTTGGCTAGAGAAGAGAAGCATAGTGGGAAGAGGCCTGGTCTTTTCTATCTGTTCTGTATTACATACACCTTTAACCTGCACATGCAGCAAAGATATTCTGTGACTCCACTTACCCTGTCTTTGGGGACAAGTTTCAAACAGTGGATTATTGATTTACTTTTTATGACTTTACTTCTTTTCTACAGGTTTAAATTTTAATACTATGGTAAGCTAATTTTAGTAGCCCATAAATATTCCCATATATAAAAGTTAACTCTATTTTGCTATCTTTGCTTACTAGATTGGGTGAATACAAATATTTGATCATTCTGCCATGCTTTACATGCCCTATTTTATTTATTCATTTATTTAATTTGACACAAATTTTAAGATGTGAATCTCCCTAGTACTATACACAAGTCTAATTTCCTTCTGGATCCACATCCTTCTTTTTTTTTTTTTTTTTTTTTGCTCTGGTCTCCAGATTTGGCCTATATTTATGTTTATAGTTCAATTACCTCAAGCCCTAAAAAGCCCTAATTTAATGGGTTACACTCACATGAATATGAGTTTATTGTTTCAATAAATTTGATTTGCTTTAGGCATAAACAAATACACAGATATCTTCAAAAAATTCTACATAATCAAATCTAAAACTAATTCTACATAATCAAATCTAAAACTAGGAGATAATTCTTTTAAAAATCATTTTAGTAATTTCAACTTGAAAGACTACACAAAATATTATTTTAATTTCCTCCCAAGGCCCTCTATGATTCCACACAAAATTTAATGGGATCCATATATTTTTTCCTCTTATTATTATTTTTTTTTTTAAGGGAGAGCGCGAATGCAGTCCCCCAGTGCCACAAATTATTCAGTCGAGTTTCCCACATTTAGGGAAATCGCGGGGGTTCGGAGTGAAATGGATAAGCCTCGCCCTGGGAAAACCACCTTCACGATCATAGTATCTCCCCTGCCACGTAAATATAAATGATCCATATTTTTAATAAAAAATAAACTGTATAGCCGGGTGTGGCGGTGCATACTTGTGATCCCCACGCTTGGAAGGCAGATACAGGAGTATCGCTCAGGTTCAAAGCCAGCCCCGCTGGCTTAAGAGACCCTGTTTCCAAATAAAAAGTATAAAATAGGTCTGGGAGTGTAGCCCGGAAATAGAAGGATTTCCAGGATCCCCAGTACCACCAAAAAAAATTAAATAAATAAAATAAAACGTATAATTTAAATACATATACACATATACACACACATATATGTATGTACACACACACACACACATATATATATATATGCATATATATGCATATATATGCATTTTCTTCATTTTAAATTCTTACTGCAGTAGCCAGACCAAGATCTTGTTTATTTAAACACACTCAGTCTTAAAAAAGTTATCTTTGGAGGAGGTCAATTTTATATTTTGATGTTGTAACTGATGAAATATGTTTCTTCTGTTGAATAAAAAGTGAGATGAGTTATTCTATAATAAAACCAATGAGTTGGTTATGATACCATTGCTGAATAAATTTGGTCACTATCTAGGACAAGGGTTGGCAAATTACATGCCATGAGTCATATCTTATGGGACACATGTTCACATACATAAAACCTTATCGAAACGAACATTCCTACTTTTGGCACATTTTCAATGACTTTTTGTATATTAAAGAAAACAACTCTAAATAGCTGTAATGGAAATGAAAAGGCCTTCAAAACTGAAAATATTTAGTGTTCCTAAGTATACACAACAATTTTATTGAAATTTGAGGAGAAAAAATGTATGAAGTGAATAAATTAGAAGGTTTAAATCTCTCAGTGTTATAACTAAGGTACAAAAATAAATTACTAATAGAATAGATGGAAAAATTTTAATGTAGCTGTGCTGGCCATGAAAAGACCTTCCCTACAAAACTCCAATTTCAGGGAATATGACTGACCAAAGGCACCAGATGGTGCTTTAAAAAAAAATCCAATGATTTGAGTATACACTGAGCTTAATAAGCCATCTCCCAGGCTATATTCTCAGTCAATGGTTGTATGGCATGGACAACCTGGCAGCTCATTCCTGGAAGTCTCAGAATGCTCCTGATGGCTGACTTCAGTATTCTGACTTGATCTTGCTGTACAGAACAAGACCATTTTTACAAAATCATAACTTGTTCAGACATGCTTGCATATATCTTCAGAAACTTCCCTGGACATGCTAGAATAGGGTTCAGACCAGCATATCTGTGCTACAGTTGATAACTCACCCTTGGATCACAAAATACCTTGTCACCGCTGATGGACTTACATCATCAATACATTTGGACTACTGATAGGAGCCTTGCAGGATTCGATAAGCCTAGATGAGTTTCCCAAAGACACTGGAAAACACCCAGAAAGTCCTATAATGCCACTGGCCTTCCTATGAGCAGCTTGCTGAGCTTTGCTTATACCATGACAGTCTGTGGATGTATATGACTGTGGTCCAATGATTTACTCCAATTTAGCTTTTCTTGCTGACCAAGGATCAGTATGACTCTGATCTGCTTGGCATGCCTGGGCCAACTTCTTAATCACTTCTTCTATTTCTAGGCTTTTTATTTTATTTCTATTAGTTGAATCTTGTGGCTTGTTTTGTTTCAGATTTAATGTTGGGCAATAATGTTTCATTGAAGGTATTGAATTCTTCTGGCAAATCAAGAGGCAAATAAGCTTACTCTTCTTGTCTTGTATTTTCACTAATGATAATCATTGTCCAGATCTGTTATTTCCTTGGGAGCAAACTTTTTATTAATCTTAATTTTTCAATATAAGATTTAATTTTTATTACCAACATTTTGTACACCCTCAGAGGAATGAGTGGTGGAAATACATAGTAATGCATTCATTTATTAAATAAATTACATTGAAATCTTACAAATAAATGTAGGGCAAAGAGCTAAGCAATGATTATACAAAATGGATAAGATACAATTTCAGCTCTCAATTTAATGATAAGCTAACAAAAAATAGACATCTAAAATATTAAAATGTGATTATCACTATCTAAATGTATGCAAACAGAAAAAGGGTGAATTATTGAAGAAATAATCAAATGCTAGGCAATTTTAGAAATTATTACTCAGTATAGCTATGACTCACCACTCACCCTGCACTTTTTACTTCAATAATTTTAAAATTTGAAGATATCTGAACACTTTATTAAGAAATAAAAATTTTAAAGTAATGTAAATATTCACTGATCAGCCCAACAGAACAACTGTTAAAATTTTATATTTATTATAATTTGCCTCTCCTCTTTTTAAATGGTGCTGGGGATCAAATTCAGGCCTTGTGTATTCTAGCAAGCACTCTACCACTGAGCTATATCTTCAGCCCAATATTTCTCTTTGTATACAGTTAAAATATTTATTTATTTACCTATTTATTTATTTATTTATTTATTCATATGGGTCTGGGGATAGAATCCAGGGGCATTCAACCTCTGAGCTACAGCCCCTGTCCTATTTTTTTTTTATTCTTTATTTTGAAACCGGGTCTCACTGCGTTGAGGGCCTCATTAAGTAGCAGAGGCTGTCCACGAACCGCGATCCTCCAGGTCTCAGCCTCCCGAATGCTGGGATTACAAGAGTGTGCCACTACGCCGGGCTATTTTTTTTATTTATTATTATTATTATTTTTTTCATTTTTGTGTGTGGGTCTGGATGGAATCCAGAGACATTTGACATCCAACCTACACCCCTTGCTCAATTTTTTATTCTTTATTTTGAAACAGAGTCTCACTGAGTTGCGGAGGGCCTAAGTAGCTGAGACAGTCGGCAAAGCATGATCCTCCTGTCTCGCGATCCTCCTGTCTCAGCTTCCAAAATGCTGGGATTACAGGAGTGTGCCACCCCGCCCGGCTGTTTTTTAAATAACTGAATGTCAGGCTAACTTTATGAGGGGGGCAGAAGAGCATGATGATAGAAAGGTTCAGGAACCACGTTGGCAATGAGCATTACAGGAAGAGGGTGGAAACTAGATTCAAGTATCATTTTTATTATCTTTTTTTTTTTTTTTTTGCAGTACTAGGGATGGAACCCAGAGACATTCTAACTCCGAGCTATACCCCCACCCTATTTCTTATTCTTTATTTTTAATTTTATTTTTATGCGGATCATATTGAAAATGGTATACATTTACACAGAGCTTGGTGCCCTCTTCCGCTCACCGCTTTCCCTGTCCCTCCATCCCAACAGTCAACAGTGAGTGTCCAGGCTGAGCATGCTACATTCACACTTCTATACATCTGCGAATGTAGCTCCTCCATTCATCAACCTCAGCCTTCTTCCTCTCCTACGCTTCCTTTCTTGCTTTGCTGAGGTTTCCCCTCCCTTATCTGGATGCTCTATCGAAGTAATGCTCCCATTTTCCAAAGCTTTCATATTCTCAAATATGCCTTTCATAGGTGTACTAAATAAACCAGATAAACTTTAATTTTGAGACATGTATTAAAAAATATCTAACAAGTATGCAAAATTAAAGCAAATATACACAATGCTGTTTTATATACCTAAAAGTTTATTTTTGCAATATCATGTTTATGTTAATTTTTACTATTTTTATTTATAACATAAAATATTACTTTTGTAGTAAGTATATTAAAGTATTATAATATTTATTTAATTAAAATTCATTGCCAGGGAATGCTGTAGGTAGTTAGTTTTATATAGCCTTTATGTTGAGTGACATTCTAACTGAAAGGCAATGTTTCCAAATAATTTCAGAGTGGTAATGTGGTAGACCACACTGAGGGTAGTTGCCAAGAGTAGAGTTGTTGGAATAAAAAAAAAGAGAGACAGAGAGAAAGCATAGCAGCTGCTATATTTTGTGAGAAGAGAAAATATAGTTGAAATACAGTTTAGAAATACATATATTTTTTGTGGGGGGGTTTGGGGATGGAAACCAGGGGCATTTGACCTTCAAACTATACCCCCTGCCTCATTTTTTATTCTTTTTTATTTTGAAACAGGGTTTCACTAATTTGCAGAGGGCCTCACTAAGTAGCTGAGGCTGTCGGCGAACCACGATGATCTGGTCTCAGCCTCCCGAATGCTGGGATTACAAGCGTGCGCCACTATGCCCAGCTGCTATTCAATATATACTACCCTATAACACTAACTCTTAGAGCTATTTAAATTTTAAATAATGACGATTATATAAAATTAAATATTTGGCCTCTTAGTCAAAGCACCCACATTTAAAATGCTTCATAGCACATGTGTCTAGTGATAAGCAGAGTAGGCAGTGGAGATGGAACATTCTTAACTTCTCAGAAAGTTGTACTGGACACTTTTGTTTCTACCCATAACCACAGAAAAATTCCGTCTCCAATATAAATGAAAATATACCTAATACATTGTAGGTATTTAATAAAGATTTAATTTATTCTTTAGCAAATATGATCAATAAAATTATTTTTAAAGGGTTTTATATATTCTCAGCCCCTGAGATTTTAATGAGAGAGGAAATTCAAGTTAACTCTTAAACCTAGTTTATGAAGCTTTCCTGAGAATTCAAAACTGGAGCAATTTATTTTCTTGTATGAAAGTCAACAGCTAATAAGAAGCAGTGGCTTTTAATCCTGTCTTCTTTGCTCAGGCTGCCAGAATGAAATGAACTTTGTCAATGATTTCACTCAAAGGAACTATAATTTCATCACACTACATCTGCCAAACATTGCTTCTTCTGCCCTTATCACAACATGTAGAAAATGAAATTCTTACTATCAGTCTCATCGGCTTTAATTTCTGGATTTCAGGAAATTATGCTTGTTTAGCTATTTGCTATCAGAGCTAAATATAATTTTGCCTGAAAACTTACATGGAAAAAAAATTACAGAAGGGTTTTCTATTGAGTGTGGAACTCTGACCTTTAAGAGCCAAACAGAAAGCTTTTTGCTTAAGTTCTAGTGCAGAGCTAAGTTCCAATTTGAGGCTCAGCAAATTTTTACTAGAGGCAACAAGTTTGTATTTTAGTACACTAAATTTTATTCTGTACTGACACTTTTAATTCTCAAAATATTTATTGCTATCCTCCTAATTTTGAAAACTGAAATAATTTCCTAAAACAACATTTAAAGGCAAAAATTGGGCAGTTAATACAATTAACAGTTCATTAAATAATTTTAAAATAACTGATTCTTCAAGTATGAAAATAACTATCTTGTCTGTGTTTCTGGGAAGTCACATTTAATTTACTTCTAACAAAGAATATTATTAACTCTTTTTTTTTTTTTTTGCTGTACTGGGAATGAAACCCAGGGGCATTCTACCTCCGTGCTATACCACTAGCCGTACTTTTTATTCTTTGTTTTGAATCAGGGTCTCACTGAGTTGCAAAGGACCAAAGTAACTGAGGCTGTCCATGAGCCTGAATCCTCTTTTCTCAGCCTCCTAAATGCTGGGTATACAAGCATGCACCACCATGGCCAGCCATAACTCCTATTAAAAAAAAAAAATTACAATGAATGTTATAAGAGGTTTCTAAATTATAAACAGGGTCATGCTTTTTTTTGCATGGTACTGGGGAGATGGAACCCAAGGGCATTCTACCTCTGAGCTACACCTTCCCCCCAGCCCTATTTTTTATTCTTTATTTAGAAACAGTGTCTCACTGAGCTGCAAAGGACCTCATTAATTATCTGAGGCTGGCTGCGAACCATCATCTTCCTGTCCCAGCCTTCCAAATGCTGGGATTACAAGTGTGCGCCATTACACCTGGCTTTTCATGCTTATGATAAGCAATAAAACATTATCTCCTTGGGCTATTGACATTATCTGAGGTAACATCAGTTCTGAAATTACCTGCTACTGAACGTTTGCAAAACATACTGCAAGGTGATGTTGGACACTGGAAAGCAAGTAATTCAGATTACACATTTGGTGGAAAGGAAATCTTAGCTTATTTTTGCAGCTATAACAATATACCTTATATTTGATAATTAATAAGAACAGAAATTTTTCCCAGTTCTGGACTTTGAGTTGTACTCTGCTTCCAATAAGGCTCCTTATTGCTATTGGCTTCACAGAACAGAAGGCAAAATGGCATGTGACTTATAGACTAAAATGTCTTTTGCATTGTCTTATTTAAAGGTTTCAATCTCTTTTACAAAAGGAGGAGTCCTCAGGAACTGAATATCTCCTTTTTTGTATGTGTGTGATGCTGGGGATTGAACCCAGGGACATTCTACCTCAAAGGTAGACATCTACCTCCATTATATATTTATTACTTTATTTGGAAACAGGGCCTCACTAGGTTTATGAGAGGCTGGCTTAAAACCTGCAATCCTTTTGTCTCAGCCTCCCATGTACTGGGATTACAGGCCAGTGCTACCATGCCTAGCTAAAGAAGTTGTCAAAATAATAAGATGTGGATCTGTGATACATTTATGCAAAATATTATGAAAACTATCACTATTCCTTTTAAGGAAAAGCACTTGATTCTTCAATGATGTTTCTACTTATGAAATGCCTAAAAAATTAATGAGAAAAGTAACAGTAATTTTTTTCTCTTTCACATCGATTGACTTTATGCTTTCACTTAGCCAAAGATAACCAGATTTAAAAAAAAAAAAACTGAATCTTACCTGTGCTGGGCTTCAATCCATTATTTTCAATATCATCAAGCTTCTTTCCTTATCAGTTACTTATGAAAAAATTAATTTAATGATACCTATTAAAGTGTAGATATAAAGTTGAATTTGTTTTAAGAAAAAGAACATATTGCACCCCAACAACCCAAACAGAACTGTTTTGTTGTGACTCTGTTCATTAATGCTGACCATAGAGATGAGCTTTTATATTTAAGCAGCAATTTTTTTTGTGTGTCAATATGTTTTTTCAGCCCTGTGTAGTGTTTTTGAAGATCTATAATAAGAAAGACAAGGCAGATATGATTTTACGGAAATATTTAATTTCCTTCTAGAATAGCCTCAAATGAAAATATTAACACTGTAGAAATGCTTCAGTCAATAGTTCTAAAATCCCAAACAAACTGTATAAGAAAAGTAGAGCAGGCTGTTCATGAAAGTCATCTTTCCCTCAGTCTCAAATACTTCATCATTTTATTGCTTAAATGAGTGTTTGAGGCTCATTCACCAGTACCTGACCATTTACAATTGAAAATGTTTGAATTATTTATAAAATATTTCTTGTATTTTTGTTTTTTCTCATCAATGGGAGGGTAGCCATTTGCAGAAATATACAACTTCCAAGTTCTAGTGTGTAGGAAAATAGAGGATGCATGAAGAAGTGTGTGTGTGTGTGTGTGTGTGTGTGTGTGTGTGTGTGTGTGTGTGAGGGAGAGAGAGAGAGAGAGAGAGAGAGAGAGAGACAGACAGACAGACAGACAGACAGACAGACAGACAGGAGATTGAACCTAGGGACATTCTACCTCTGAGATACACCCCAGCCCTGTTTTCTTTCTTTTTATTTTGACATAGAATTTCACTGAGTTGCTAAGAGCTTTGCTAAATTGCTGAGGCTGGCTGAAACCCGTGATTCTCTATCTCATTCTCTGAAGTACAGAAATTATAGGCATGCACCACCATGCCCAGCTATAAAATTCATTCTAAGAAAACTCAGAACAAAATTTAGGGGAAAGGAACAATAAATTATGTATAAAGTGGACTTCGGCCACCAACTCAGTCATAGCATTATTTATGGTGAGTTTGGAAGATTGTCAACTAGATATTACTTTTTCTTGAATACAACCATTCTATCAAACTTGGCATATATTTTGGTTAAAGAAATTTATGTTTATTTGAAGATTCATTTGTGTTTGAATTTATTTACAATATATTTTTCTTTCTTGCAACTCTGATTTTTAGATAATATCTTGTTAATTTTCAAAGAGAGAAGGCGATTTAAAAACCCTTGCTTCAACTTAAATGACTTATCATTTATTTACACATTCACTTATTTATATTTTGAAAAATGTTCTTTAAATCCATTCAGAGTGCTTAATAATTTTTTACATCTTTAAAAAGACCTCATGTTTTTGTTATTTCACAGCATAGGGTGGGAAAGTAGTTTGTCTGACAAGACACTGTGCAATATATAAAATACCTTTATTATGAAAAATAGATCCCTGAACCCTTGATATAATACAGAGGTTTTTCATATGGCATTTAAGAAAAGTCTGATTCTAGAAATTATTGGAATACAAAAGTGCTCGTTGTTAATAAACACAGAACTAGGGAAAGATGAAATTGAGAAAACTCAAACTGGATCATCCAAGAAGTTCAATTTTGCCAAGTGGATAAAGGATGGATTATAAGAGCAATTAATTTCTAGAGGATGTTAATATTAGTGCCTTCCTCATTTTTTATCGTTTAGTTAACTTTAGATAAATAGAAGTTACAAACTCTCCCAAAATGTAAATACAGAAGTTGCTTATAAAAGTATCTTTAAATACCACACAGTAATTTCTTCACATTATTTTAACAGATAGTTTTTTCTGAACCAAGTGATTCTTATTTGAAAAAGCATCAATCTTTTTTCTTTTTAAAAATATTTTGGTGCATTGTAATTATACATCATGATGAGATTTAAAGTAATACATTTATTGTTTGTTTGTTTATTTGTTTTTTGTGTGTGTGATGCTGGAGATCGAACCCACGGGCATTCTACCTCTGCATTACACTTTCAGCCCTATTTTATTTTTGATTTTGAAACAGAATCTTGATGAGTTGCTGAGAGCCTTACTACATTGCTAAGGATAGCTTCAAACTTGCTGTCTTGCTAATCTTGCTGTCTCTTCCTCCCAAGTACTGGGATTACAGGCATGCACCACAGTGTCTGGGTAAAGCAACACATTTCGATAGGCACACATCACATCATGTGTTCCCTCTGGGCCTCACCTTCTTTCCCCTCCTCTTCCCTCTCTATACATCTTAGAGAGATTGGTAGTGATACCTTCATATATGAATATAACAATAAAGAAATTCAAGTACACAAAGAATGTATGCTCACACAATTTTTAAGATTGCCTTTTATATTTTTCTGTTTATAATTTAAATATCAAAGAACATTTCCCAAGATTTTGAAATCTCATATAATTCATCAAATAAAAATTACAAGACACTGTGTCTTTAACACTATTTCAGAAAGTTTCTATTTCTCTTCAGAAAATAAGATTAATTTGCCTATATTATGTTAGCATACATACTCAAAATGTATGAAAATATTAATTTAAGCATAATATATGTTTTAGAAAAACTAAATGTTTTGAGTTTATGAGAATTATATAATATTTAAGGACTGATTTTTTTCTATGTCTGTGATGAATTACCTTAGCAATTTAATGGGTATTGCTTTGAATCTGTAGATCACTCTTAGAAATTTGGCCATTTTGATATTTATTCTGCCTATCCATGAATATGGAAAATCTTTCCAAATTCTAAGGCCTTCTTCAATTTCTTTTTTCAACATTTTATAATTTTCTTTGTAGTGGTATTTTATCTCTTTGGTTAAGTTTATCCATAAGTATTTTATTTTTTTGTGGGATATCCTGAGTGGAAGTATTTTCTGGATTTCTTTTTCAGTATATTTATGGTTCACATACAGAAAAGCTTCTGATTTTTTTTTTTTTTTTTTTTTTTGTGGTACTGGGATTCCTGAAAGCCGTTCTACCTCCGGGCTATACTCCCAGACCTATTTTTACATTTTTATTTGGAAACAGGGTCTCCTAAGCCAGCGCGTGAGGCTGGCTTCGAACCTGTGCGATCCTCCTGTCTCTGCCTCCCAAGTGCAGGGATTACAAGCATGTGCCACCACGACCGGCCCAAGCTTCTGATTTTTTAAGATTGGTTTGTACCCAGACACTTTGCTGAATTTGTTGATCTATTTTATAAGCTTTTTGGTTGAGTTTGTTGGGTCTTCTCAGTATAGTATTATGTTACTGCAAATTGCAAAAGTTTTAGTTCTTTTCTATTTGTACTCCTTTAATTTCCTTTTCTTTCCTTAATGCTCTGGCTAGAGTCTCAAGCACTATATTGAAAAGTGGTGACAATGGATTTCCTTATCTTGTTCCTGTTTTTAGGGGGAAATCTCACAGTTTTTCCCCATTT
Organism: Muscardinus avellanarius; assembly: GCF_963383645.1. Classification (NCBI taxonomy): domain Eukaryota; kingdom Metazoa; phylum Chordata; class Mammalia; order Rodentia; family Gliridae; genus Muscardinus; species Muscardinus avellanarius. The sequence goes on from NC_137787.1 coordinate 178,589,380, forward strand.
AATATGATGTTGGCTGTGGGCTTATTGTATATTACTTTTTGATGATTAGGTATGTTCCTTCTATTCAGATGCTTTGCAGTGCTTTTAGCATAAATGGATGTTGGGTTTGGTCAAATGCTTTTTCAGCATCTATTAAAACTATCATGTGATTTTTTAGGAACAACAAAATACAGAACAGCTAAAGTAGTTCTCAGCAACAAAAAACATGCAGAAGAAATCACAATACCTGACTTTAAACTATACTACATAGCCATGGTAATAAAAAAACAGCATGGTATTGGCACAAAAACAGATACATAGACCAATGGAGCAGAATAGAAGACTTAGAAACAAATCTGCACACTTACTTACAGCGAATTTATTTTTGACAAAGGGGTCAAAACATACATTAGAAGAAACCCTCTTCAGCAAGTGATGTTGGCAAAACTGGTTAACCATATGCAGAAAAATGGAAATAAACCCCACTTTCTCACCCTGAACAAGAGTCAATTCAAGGTGTATCAAAGACATGGAAACTAGACCAGAGACCTTGCAGCTCCTTGAAGAGAGCATAGGTTAAACACTACAACACATAGGCACAGGCAGAAATTTTCTTAACAAGATACCAAAGGCACAAGAAACTAAATTGTGGATCAATATGTGAGATTGTATTAAATTTAAGAGCATCTGTGAAGCAAAGAAAACTATCAAGAACCTCAACAGATAGTCAACAGAATGGGAGAAAATTTTTGCCTTTTTGAAAATTTGAACTATTTCTTCAATAGAGGACTAATATCTAGAATATATAAAGAATTTAAAAAACTCAGCACTAGGAAAACAAATAACCCAATCAATAAATGGACAAGTGAACTAAATAGGAACTTCACAAGATAAGAAATTCAAATGGCCAATCAATGCATAAAAAATGTTCAACATCATTAGTAATTAAAACTACCCTGATATTCACTTAACTTCAACTACAATGACAATCATTCAAAGCACAGAAAACAAGAAATGCTGTCAAGGATGTGAAAAAGTGGGAACTCTAATACATTGTTGGTGATATTGGAAATTAGTGTAATACTTTGGAAAACTGTATGGGGAATACTCAGAAGAATGGGAACAAACATTCCATATGATCCAGCAATACCACTTCTGGGTATCTACCCAAAAACATGGAAACTAATTTACTAATGCATGGATATCTATGTTCATAGTCACACAATTCACAATTGCCCAACTATGAAACCAGCCAAGATGTCCGTCAACAGTGAATGAATTACGAAGAACAAAATTATGTAGTTTATAGGGAAATGAATGGAACTAGAGAACATTATGCTAAGTGATATTAATCAGACACACACACACACACACACACACACACACACACACACACACAGAGAGAGAAATTGAATTCTCTCCCTAATACACGGAAGTTAGGAAATGGGCTATAAAAGGAACTTTAGATGAAGAAAGAGAAACTATAGTGGAGCAAATAAGTTGACCTAACTGAGGGGGATGAGAGGGAGAAGAGAGAAAATTCCTAATGTACATTCACAAACATCAAAGTCAATCAGTAAGCCAAACATGGAAAGGAAGGAGGTGGGAGGGAATGGAATGGAAGCTGGACAAGGTCTAATTGAGTGATGCGTACATGTAGTACTCTACCATCTTGTACTCCATTACAATCTATGATGACAATAGACTAATAAAAAAGTTAAAAAAATCATAAAGCATCTTCCTACTAAATAATAATCTTATCTCTGGACATTTAGTAATTTATTCAATTTGTTTTCATTATTTAAAAATCATTTTAAAATGTTAATACTTAGTGCTTTTAATTGCATTTACTTTTTCAAGGTACAAAGCAATAATGTATTTGCAAGTTAATAGAAAGATTAAAAGTAGGGAGAAAATAAATATTCTGTCACATCATACCACAGATGTAGAAGATTTTCATTTTTTCAGCATATTTTTAAGAGATAAATTCAATAAAACATGAGTCAATCATTAACTCTAAATGATTTTCTTTTTAAAAAAATATAGTAGAGGATTTTCTTGGGTGCTTATATGCTCTTAGTAATTCTTTTTTTTATTTTAGAGAACTGCAGATATATACAAAATGTGATTAATTTAATGAATCTAATGTAATTACTAGAAAATTTAAGCAGATATCAAACACATAATAGGTTTTGTTTTCATTGTATCTTTAATCACTCATTCTTCATGCTTATTTCAAAATTAATTCCAGATATACTATTATTATTTTTTATCATGATAAATTGTTTATCTACTTACCAAAATTTTTTTAAAATTCCTTTCTAGAATGCTTTAAACATTTTAAATCTTTAATATTTATGTATTATTTTAAAGATATCTATAATTTAAAAAGTAGATAAAGAATAAAAAGTAGAAATATAAAAATGACCAGTTAAGAGTATATGCTTTGAAGTAAGACTATTATTAAATTGGATATTAGTTAGTAGGTGTTTTACAATAAAAATGATATTTCAGTAAGCTTTTTAAGCTTCAGTTTTCTCATATATAAAATAGAAATAAAAATAACATTCTTGCTAATATAATTATTTTAAGTAAGATTAACACGGTTTCTTCCACAATTAGGTGATGTTTATTACTGATTATTTCTTTCCTAGATCTTCTAGCCACACATCTGTAGTAAAATTCATGAATTTGATAAGAAATCTCTTATTACTCAGATTATTAAAAAGCTTTTATATTTTATAGATTATACTTGATTAGACATTTTAGCAATTTACATTTTATTTGATGATGTTGAAGAATAACTATAAACTAGAACATACTGTTAATTACTTAAATTTCAATTTATTACCAGAATTTTCAATTTTAGAGAAGTTATTACTTTATAATTATTCCAGTGAAGTATTTTATGATGCATGAAATAATATTTTACAAATTGTAAAACAGATTTTATGTCTGTATTTTAATATATAAAATAAAATTTATAATTTATATTATACTTTATATAAATGTAAATGTGGTTACATTTTTTGAGCAGTAATAAAATAAAAATTTGTAAACTTACTTAAAGTAACAGTTCTAAATGAACAAAGACTGCTATTACCAGGCTCAACTGGATACTTTTTCTGTGTGGGTACATTGAAGAATAGGTCATTATAGTGACTCATCAGTTCTTTAAATATTCATATTATAGAGATAATGATTTAAATATATTTAGAAATAGAAACAACTCATGTTGTTAACTGGTTGTTACCTAGAAAGCTGTTCCAATTTAATTGCATGCCTATCTAAAAGTAAATAGTTCATATTCTTATAATCACTTATCTATAAAGGAGCTGAGTCATTTAATTTTTTAAATATTTTTGAGGTATGAATGCTGAAAAGTTTTGAACTTTTTTTTATATGTTAGCTATGATTTTCTAGGTTGGCCATGAAACACACATTTTATAAAGCTCTACTCGAGTTGTATTTTGAAAAGTCTTAAGAAAAAAGTGTTAAGAACAAATGCCTTAGATAAGTCCTATCGTGATTTATTGAGAGCTAACCAATAGTCAGTGTATATATAATATGATCCATGCTCAACTATAACAAAATAGCGCTCATTTGTCTAACTCTCTTCCTTAGAGGGAGTTCTTCACTTGCAGCAAAGGCACCATATAGTATTAATAAAAACATCCTTTACCCAGCTCTTCAACTCATCCCAGGAGTAGAAAAGAGTACAGTGGGAACGTTTTGATGGCTAGTGTAAAGGAAATAACAATGTGCCCTGTGACCATCTATTGCTGGATATATTTTTTTTAGTAGAGAGTTAAATTAGGTCACTAAAAGCCTACAAAGGACAATGAATAAAAACACCAAGTTACTTCTCGCCCTCACTAAATATTGGCCTGCTTCAGGTCAAATGACCACTAAGACTGATGTTGTTCGTGTGTGTAGGCAAAATCATTAACATTGATTACATATTTTGCTGGAGAATTCATCATGGCAAATCTCTTCTAGATGAGTAGTTCAGATTTATATAATGTGACTTTTTTTCAAAAGCAAGCAATATGCCATTGATATTGTCAAGTAATAGGAAAAAATGACTTGAGGCAAAGGTTAAAAACTGAATTTAGATGCATACAAGGGATGTTATTGATAGAAGTAACAGGGAGTAAGATGAACCACTTAAGAAATGGGAGTTAAAAGAGAAATGATTTCATATCAATTTAAGTTTCTGTAATGTGTATAGGGGAAATAGTCACCATCAAATAGGAATATGTCAAATGGATAAATTAACTGCCAACATTAAAGAATTGTTTCTTTCACATACATTCATCTGACAGAGCTTACTCTATCCATGCTCAGCCTACTTAATTTCCCCAAAAGGATTCAGGAATTTGGTAACAGATAATTAATATGCATATAGCCTCGAGGTTCTAACAAAACTGTAGGTCATTTTAATTGTATATTGATATTAATGCTAAAAGCCATACAAAATCATGATTGCCATTTATATATAAAAGGCACATCTATAAATATCTGGGTTAATTACAACTTAGTCTTAAATAGTATAATTACTATGTTTCCTCTCTAGGACAAGTTATAGAGCAAAATGTAATAAAGCTTCAAGATATAATAGGGTCATGAAATATAAATGTTTCAGGTACTTAACCAGCAACATTTGGATCAGAAATATACTATTATGAGAATTGCTTTCTATAAAAAAAAAAGCTTTGTCCTTTTCCTCATTTGCAAAAATGTATTATGTTATATCAATTTTGTGGATATTCAAGTATGTTAATAATCCAGATATGTTGTTTATAAAAAATTAGCAGAGCTGAATGAGAAACTGCCTAGAATTATATGTTGTTTATATTATCTTATAATACAATTTCTAAAATCATTCCTTGAATTGTATTCACTATTAGTTTACAATAAAACTTCTAAACTGGGCATGGTAGCACATACTTGTAATCCCAGTACTTGGGGGGGCTGAGACAGGAGGATCACATGTTCGCGGCCAGCATCAGCTACTTAGTGAAACCCTCTGCAATTTAGTGAGACCCTGCTTCAAAATAAAGAATAAAAAATAGATCTGGGGAAGTAGCTCAGAGGTAAAATGCCCCTGAGTTCAATCCCCAGTACCACAAAAAAAAAAAAGAAAAAAGTCTCTAAAGTAAATGTGTTACCAGTGATGTCATTTCTAGAAATATTATTTTAGCAAATAGGCTACAAGAGAATCCTCAAGATATTTTAAATATTACTGTAATATAAAATAGTTTACATTTTCAGAAATTAGATAAGAAGCACATACCCCATAAAAAATGACAAGTAGCTGGGCGTGGTGGCACACACTTGTAATCCCAGCATTGGGGAGGCAGAGACTGGATGATCGCCACAGACAGCCTCAGCTACTTAGTGAGACCCTTTGCAACTCAGTGAGACCCTGTTTCAAAAAATAAAATGAATAAAAAATAGGGCTGAGACTGTAGATCAGAGGTAGAATGCCCCTGGGTTCCAATCCAAGTACCTCAAAAAAAAAAAAATGACAAGTATACTTTTACTAAGTAATATACTTTATTTTTTGAGATGCAAATCAAAACACCTGAAACCATGTCCTGTTTTCTTATGGTAAGTATAAAATCCTGATGTAGACAAGGTTCAAAAGAATAGATTAGAAGACATTAATATTGTGCTGTTACATACCTGGCCCAGTATTTATAATCTAATACTAGACATAAGAAGCAAATTTCTAGGAAAGATATGTAGATACATAAGGTAAAGTATTATTTTTACATTAACACAATACGATAGATACATAAGTAGATAGATACAAGATAGATACATATGTAGATAGATAAATAAGGTAAAGTATATTTATATTAATACAATATGACAATGATTTCACATAATTATGTATTTCCTTGTGATACTGGAAGTTATGATCATGGTTTAGTTTCATAAAGAAAATATAATCCAGGTAGTTTGATTAAAAAGAAACTTAATAAATATAGCATACTTAATTATTGGAAGAGCTGATAAGAGTAATCATGTTAGCCTGAATTTTCAAGAATGGTGCCCAGTGTCAGTATTTGCCATGGTACCAAAGATTTTGCTGCTCTTGCTGAGGATGGACAACTGCCAGAAGTGTGTTAGTCAACTTTTTTTTCTCTGTGACAAGAATACCTGACAGTAACAAATTAGAGGATGAAAGATTTATTTTGATTCAGGGTTTCAGAGATTTCGACCATTGATTGGGCAAATACATTGCTCTGGGCCTAAGGCAAGCCAGAACTTCATGGCAGATTGGCAAGATGGAAGGAAGGCATGGTGAGCTGCTCAACTCATGTCAGTAGCGAAGCAAGAAGTAGAGGAAAGGACTTGGGAAATGGTAAGCCTTGCCAGAGTACAACCTCTGTGACCCAGGTCTCACCTCCCAGTAGCCCATTCAGTCATCTATGTGTTAATCTATTGATGAGGTCTGGCTTCTCATATACAATCACTTCACCAAATCCTCACCTTTGAGGTCATAGAGTTTTGGAGACATTCTAGACAGGAAGTGACTTCTTCAGTATCATGTTCTAGAAACTTATCTTTTCTTCAAGGAGTATAAAGAGAATATTGATACCAAAACATTTTTATTTATAAAGACTTGAAATATTTCTCTTAGAATCTCATCATACTGGATGATGGTGTTTGTCCTTCATCCATATAGGAACACTCATCCTTCAATTGGCTAGAAGAAGGTAACTAAAATAAAAAAGAACCTTACGTATTCCACAAAGGTTAGTATTTAATAGATGTAAGCATCTGTAAAGTAAAAGGTAATATGAATAAATTATATTTTTAAAAAGATTTCTCAGATAATTCTTAAAATATTACTATTTCAGATAAATTTCACAGATAAAACATTGGTTTAGATATTAATTATATCAAACTATGATGACATAGCTATGCATTATTTATTAAGTACTTGTTGAGCTTTATATCATAGACTTATACCCACATGGACTACATGCACACATCCTAGTAAAAGAATTCAATTTGGAAATTATTAAATATTTAAATATAAAAACATTATCATAGAAGTCATGTAGAATCACAAACAAGTGATAATTTTATATTTAAAATCTTATTTAAAATTTTACTGTATACTTGCTGTTTAACAGCTACATAATAAATAATTTGCTACATAATTTAATAATACACAAAAATAAGACTTTTAGAAGTAACTCATATATTTGTTATAATGTAAAACAACACATGCAAACATATACAACATATAGCATAAGTATTAAATCATCAATATATGCAATTTTATTATAAAGCTATATTTCAAGATAAAAAAATAGCTTGTGTCTTCTTCATAACTGAAAATACAAACCAGGAAATCATACAATAAGAGATAAATAAATCTTGAATCAAATAATTCCTAGATTACTACTATTGCTATGGAACAGTTAAAATATTTGATTAGTGCAAATCAAAAAATATACAAATTTGCAGTGTTGAAGTACTCTGAGTCTGTCCATTCCTCATGCTACTTTAGCGTTTTTATTGTAAGGGACCTCTTGGAAAATTGCCACTTCTGGACAACTGAAAGTGGCTAGAATTTCTGTTAGTTAGCCCATTCATTGTCTCCCTAAGACTCTATTCATATTATGAAAGGTATCACCAAAATGTCCATGAAACTGTGCAGTTTCTTTCTTTTTTTCCTCAGGATTCCCATCTGTCCTGTAGAGTTCTCTGTTACATCCTTAGGTAATCTGGGAACCAACCTATTTTCTACAACAAAGGCTAAGAATCATTCACTATTATTATGCAGAATTGACCTGAAATTTAAACCCCTTCTTGTGAATTCCCCCAGATATTTTCTCACCGTCATCACTGTGTTGACTTGTTCTGTGTCTAGTTCATTGAAATTCTCAGACCCAGATGGTTTGATAGCCTGATATTTTAGAATTTTGCCCTTATTTACTTTTATCTGTTAAGTACAGCCAGGATATTTTTTCTCCCATCTTTTTTGCAGAGATCATGAGTGAAAACTGTGACAATAATTGCTTAGCATTTAAAGAATGCCTTAAAGAAAGAGTTGAACAATTCCTGTTAATGATGTGAATTTTGGTGAATTGTAACCTTAAAGAAAAAGACTCTAGAAATTCTAAGCCTTTTTATGTTTCATCCATTAATTAGAAGAAAATGTTAGCCTCTGTATTGAAAATGTCAAAGAATATTAACTCAAATTAAAAGTCATGAATGTAATAATGCATCGGTTATTGACTACTACAGCAATATGTGTAAACATTAGTTGCTTGTGTGAATTTTATACTTTTATTTTTCTTCAAAATTGCTCCATTTGAATTTCTTTTGTCCTTTGTTCATTTCCTAGTTAGTGTTCTTCTAAACATTGTATTAACCGTTTTGCTTTACATTTCATAATATCTGTTTTTTTTTAATTGAGTCATTTTCCACATCCTGATATTAGATTTTTCTCCCTTTTTTAATTTTCTTAGGCAAAGCACGTTTTATTGTTTTATTGCATGTAATCAAATATACTGTTTTTGGTTTTTCATTATGTTTGTAATGTGGAAGTTGTTCAAGGTGCAGATATGATATTTTTATTTGAAATGCAATTTTTTAATATATTTCAAAAAATTGCTCCATGATTTCTCTTTTTTAGTCTTAAAACTTTCTAGAAACAACTTCAGATCCTATCAGAAGAAAATGAAAAATGATAATCTAAAATAAATTCTGTGCAAATATTTATTTTATTAATATTAAAATTGATTATATTTAACCTGTGAGAATTTGGGATTCATGCTAAATATAATTAAGTTATATTACAATTACACAAAGACATTGTTTTTAATTTTTAATTTTATTTATTTTTATATGGTGCTGGGGATGGAACCTAGGGGTATTGTACTTTCGAGCTACACTCTTAGCCCTATTATTTAGGTTTTTTTTTTTTTTATTGTTGAAACAGGGTTTCATTGAGTTGTGAAGGGCCTCACTAAGAAGCTGAGGTTGTCCATGAACCTTGATCCTCTGGTCTCTGCCTCCCAAATACTGGGATTACAAGTGTATGCCACTACACCCAGCTGTTTTTAATTGTTAATCCTTATAAACTGTTAGTAACTCAATGGATAATAACTTTTAATATCAGTGTATTTATAAAGACACATATACAAGTAATTTAATTTTTAAACATAAAATTGAATAGATTTCTTTAAACAAAATCTCACCTGTGAGCACACTTTATTTAGTAATTCAGCATCAAGGTCTGTATTTGAGAGAATTGGTTTTTATTTTGGCTCCACCATTTTTTCTTTGTGACCTTAAACAAATCACCTATTCCTTCTTTCTTTCTTTCTTTCTTTCTTTCTTTCTTTCTTTCTTTCTTTCTTTCTTTCTTTCCTTTCTTTCTGTGTGTCTATCTTTCTTTTTTTCTTTCTTTCTTTTTCTTTTTTTTTCTTTTATTGCAGTACTGAGGATGGAACCCAGGGGTATTCTACCTTCGAGCAATACCCCAGCCCTATTTTTTATTCTTTATTTTGAAACAAGGTCTCACTGATTTGCAAAGGGACTGGGGTATTGCTGAGACAGGAGGATCTGAGGATCCAGGTTTGCAGACAGACTCACATATGCCGGGATTACAAGCATGTGCCACCATACACAGATTTCCATTTATTTTTAATTTGTCAAGTTTGTGCTATGATAAAATTTATATCCCAACTTGATTTTTAGCATTAAGTGCAATATTATAGTGAAATGATTTGCTACTTGTAAACATAAAGTATTCCATTTATTTATTGATTTGCGGGTCTGGGGATGGAACCCAAGGGCATTTGACCTCCGAGCTACACCTCCTGCCCTATTTTTTATTCTTTATTTTGAAACAGGGTCTCACTGAGTTGCAGAGAGCCTCACTAAGTAGCTGAGGCTGTCCGCGAACCACTATCCTCTGGTCTCAGCCTCCCGAATGCTGGGATTACAAGCTTGCACCACCACGCCCGGCTAAACATAAAGTATTTAATAATTATTAATCTAAATAATTTATCATCGAGTTTCTATGTTCATTAATGTCATGCAGGGTGCTGTTTTTCTCAGTGATTATAAGAGCTAATTTTGCTCCTCAGGGTTGACCACTTATGTTTCCCATTATTTCTAGACAGAATCTTTAGACTCAACATGCACAGGCTCCCACTTTCAGTACTCAGAAATGATTATAGTTTATATCTTACTAGTGTATGGGTATAACAATCATTGTACAGAGCATAGCATTCTAAGTAGAATAATAAAAAGTTAATTTTTTTCTTAGGAAAAGAATCACTTTTCCTAAGACCTAAGAACCAAAAATACTGAAGGGTGCGTTGAAAAAATTTGGATATGAATCCACACTAATTGAAATTAGTTTAGATCCTAGTATGAGGACCCATTCTTTTCTTGTCTGAGCTAGGCTTGAATGTTCAGTCATTGCTTCAATGCCTTTATTAATACCAGGAAAAAGTAGCATAATTTCCTGTGCACCTGGACAAAGTTCATCAAGTACTGATTCATTATCAGTTGTCTTCTATGGAGTGTGGGTTTCTTTCTTTTCTTCCAATTTACTTTACGAAATTCTGGCTGGCTGACTGGCTGGCTGGCTGACTTTTAAAACACACTTAAAATAGCTTACTTCTTCTTCTTCTTTTTTGTAACTTGATGGCTCTCCGGGCAAATGCACTCTATCTGTAAATCATATTCTCTTGGCTGCAATCAGTTTCCTTGTTCTGTGTACTGAAGTACTTGGAGACGCATTTACAATTTCTTTTCAGCAAAACTGATAAAGGTATGGAATAAAAAAAAATGAATTTTCCATCCCAGGGCATCATGACATTTAGTATGTACTGTGAATGAATTTCTGTGACCTCTACTCTAAATCAGTTTATCAATTTGTTGTCATTTAATCACTTAAAACCAATAATACATGGTTAATATTTCATTCATCTTAATCCTAATTTTCCAATTTGAAAACCAACTATTCCTCTGATTTCCCTCCTTTTGTTAATATTACCAAAATTATAATAAGCAAGATTAAAATATCTAAAGCAGCTTTAAGACTTATAATGGCATTAAAGCAGTAAAGCGGTGTCCTTTTCACTTCAAAGCCTGATGAAGACTTAATTTTGATATCCATATTTACAGAGCTATTTTACTCATGCCTTTGCTATTCCTGTGGTTTTTCCTTTCAATGGTGTTACAGCCTCCTAATTAGTTCTTTCATCAACAATCTTTTTTGTCTTATGGCATCAGGTTATTTTCTTAAAACACTATCAAGGAAGAACAAAATTATATTATTTGCCAGAAAATGAATAGAACTAGGCAATATTATGCTGGGATCAGCCAGTTACAGAAATTCAAGGGTCATATGTTTCCTCTTTTATGTGGAAACAAAAGAGAAAATAGGAAACAACAATACTTCAGAGAAATGAGAAGAAAAAGCAATAGCATAGTTGAAGGGGAGGGGGGAGAAGATGGGGAGGAAACAAGAATTGAGGCAGGAAATTGTTTAAATAATCTTATGATCATATACAAAGGTATCACTAGCAAGCTCACTAATACATATGGGGAGAAAGAAGACGAAAGTGTTGTGGGATGCAGATGCTAACACACTGAAACCTGTGTACATGAATGTCTGTTTATCGATTCTCACTATGATGTATAGTTGCAATGCATCAGCAAATTATATATAAAAAGGAAAACACTGCTTGAGTACTGGGTTTCAGTGTCAGTTTATCTGCAGCACTGCAATGCTCACTCAGTTTTCCAAGAAGCTTTGTGAAAAAAAATTTTTTTTAAAAAGACTGAACAGGCTGAACACTGATTTGTTCTTTTGTAGTGGACTGCTTTGGAATTTTTTAAATGAAATATTCTATTTTTCTTAAATTTGTTCTGTTTTTTATCTTAAAATTAACCCATTACCAATTATTCAAATGTTTGCTATTGTTGACATAAATGTTATGGTTATTATGTTACATAATTTTTACTTTGTGCACAACTATATGATTGAAAATTAGAGCTTTGTGGACCATGTATGTATCCCAGATATTTGAGAGGCTGAGACAGAAGGATAAAAGTTCAACTCCAGCCTGGGAAATTTAGCCAGACCTTTAGTCAAAAATAAAAAGGGCTGAGGATGTAAGTCAGTGGTAGAGCCTTTATCCACCATGTGAAAGATTCTGAATTCAATCTTTAGTATAAAAAATGTTTTAGTTAAAGTGATAAAATTTTCTTCAAATAAATTTTATCTTTATAACACTAAATAAAGAGAAAAATATAAATAACATTCACATACCAGAATGCTATATTCATAAGAAATAGTTGTATGTACAGACTTAGGCACAGTTAACCAGCCATAAAATAACATGACATAATAAAGTGCATTAACAGTAAAGCCAAATAGGGCTCTACATTTAACTATGTAAAAATGTTAAAGAGAAAAGGTATGCCCAGGTTTATAATTTATTACATTTTAATAGGTTTTTTTCAACATTTACATTTACACTTAGTTTAAAAAAAAAAAAGTCCCAAAGGAGTTGAATGGCTTTTCCTGTATATCTTCAAGATATGTATCTTAAGAGATGAGATTAAATTGCATTCCATTAAAGGGCGTGCAATATTTTACAGTCAAACATAAGTATATGTTTACAAGCACATTACAACTCATGATTGAAAGTAAGTTTATATTTTCTTAATATGCAATTTTACTACAGAAACGAAGCCATCTAAAAAAGCACATCATCTGAAAGAGAGTGATTGTGCAGAAGCCACAAACCTTTAGAACTCTTCATTCTATTTAAATATTTACTTTGAAACAATGAATTCTGGGTTTCTGGGATAAAGCTAAAAATATAATATTCTGTTAAGAAAAAATAGTGTCAAATGATTTTCACACCATCAGTTGTATGACTTTACTTTTCAAAAACCAATTGCAACATGGGGAGAAATATCTACAAAACAGATTTTAAAAATACAGTTGTCTGAGCTGAGCTTGGCGCACACTTGTAATCCCAGCATTTGGCCAGCTGAGACAGGGGGATCTTAGTTCAAGGACAGCCTCAGCTACTACTTAGTGAGGGCCTTTGAAACCCAAAGACACCCTATTTTAAATTAAAGAGTAAAAAATAGGGCTGGGGATATAGATCGGAGGTAGAATGCCCCTGGGTCCCATCCTCAGTACTGAAAAAAAACAAAAGCAAACAAACAAACAAAAAATTGTTCTCTGGGCACTGTAGCTCAAGGTAACTAATCCTTACATTGATCACATGACTTGTTTCTGTTTAGTTGGAAATTTGATTGAAATATTGAAATATATGATTTGCTTGAAAACAGAGATATTGATGATCTATAACCCTATGTATTACTTATTCTGAAATAACTGTGAGCCAACTATTTTGTACCCTTGTTCTTAAAAGACAGAACTACCATTCGAGATTTGCATCAAAATGCATACTTTACAACAAGGCCATCAGATTAATCAATTGACCTACTTTAATATGGCAAGTGAACATTACATCAGAAATGAAAGTTTTCATCTTCTGCTTCCCAAGCATACATGACTATATTTTAAACATGTATCTATATTCAGAAGTAGCTATATTTATCCACTTCACGGAAGATTTTTCCAGTGGGAAATAAATCAAAACAAAAACTTCCTTTGGTTAATTACATTTGATGAGTGCTACAATCAAAAATTATAGACAGCAAAAATGAATAAAACAATAAATGCGTTAATCCTTACCAAGAATACAACCTAAACCATTATTATTATGTGCCCAAGTTTAAAATATTTATACTCTATTCAAGTAATTCTTTTCTTTCTTTTTCTTTCTTTCTTTCTTTCTTTCTCTCTTTCTTTCTTTCTTCTTTCTTTCTTTCTTTTTTTTTTTTTTTGCAGTACTGGGAATGGAACCCAAGAACATTCTATCTCTGAGCTATACCCCTCAGCCTTATTTTTTTTATTTTTTATTTTGAGACAAGGGCTCACTAAGTTGTGGAGGGCCTCACTAAGAAGCTGAGGCTGCCCACAACACGTGATCCTCGTGTCTCCGCCTCCCAAGTACTAGGATTACAAGCATGTGCCACCACTCCTTTCTTCAAATGATTATTTTTTCTATTGACCATATCAATATCTCCAATTAGCAACTGCTTGTTTGCTATCAATTAAATCTGGAGTATATTCCAATGGCTTGTAGTCCCCAGTGGAACAATGTTTAATGGTGGGATTTAAAAAGTAATTAAATCATGCCGAGTGTGGTGGTGCACACCTGTAATCCCCATGCTTGGGAGGCGGAGACAGGAGGATCGCGCAGGTTTGAAGCCAGCCTCGCTGGCTTAAGAGACCCTGTTTCCAAATGAAATATTAAAAAATAGGTCTGGGAGTACAGCCCGGAGGTAGAAGGGTTCCATCCAAAGTACCGCCAAAAAAAAAAAAAAGTTATTAAATCATGAAAGTTCTAGCTTATTCTATGAATTAGGCCATTGATAGATTCACAGTTTGATAGCATTATAAAGATATGGTAGAAATAGTAGGAGGAGCCTAGGTGGAGGAAGTGGGTCACTGGGCACATTTCTGGAAGAGTATATCTTGTCTTTGGGCTTTTCCTTGGCTGCTCTGCTTTCCCACACCTTTGTTATGATTCTCTGTGTCAACATAGGCTCATAACAATGGAGATAGCTGATCATCCACTGAAACCTCCAAAGCCGTGAAATGCCCCTGGGACTGAAGATAATCCTGTGGCATTTCCTTATGAGGGAATCACATTTTACTATCTCACTGCATCTCCTTTAGTGAGCAAGACTGAGTTTCAAAAGTAACTGACGAATTTTAAAATATGCCACTCTGATAATTTATAATTAAGTTGCTAAAATGTTCTTTTATGTAGTGTTAAATATTTATTATAAATGTGATTGAAAAGCAAATAATGGTCATGTGTGCCACCTGGCAGCAGCTTGTAAGTCTACATACAACCAATGAAGTTTAATTCTAATTAACAATACGATTAATTGTAGATAAACACCAAACTATGGAGAGTCTCATGTGGAGTATCTGGCTCTCAGATAGTGGACATTAACACTAGATTCCTGGCTTCCCAGTTGTATTTTCTTTCTGTCTTTATTCCACTGTAGTCAAAAGACTGAAGAAATCATATATTTTAAGGAGCATAGGGGAGAGAAGTAGGTGGGAGGAGGGAATTTTTATGAAGGAAACACTTCATTTGCCACTAGGAACATATATAAAATTATCATTGCCAAATCTCAATACTGTAATACTGTATTCAGCAAAAGGGGGAAGTGAAGAGAAAAATGGGGTTGAGTAAGCTCACCAAGTAATATGCACATGTATGTCTTTTTCACTTTGAAATTCATTATAATATGTGATTACAGTGCAACAATAAAATTACATTAAAAGAGGCATAGAAATTTCCATTCATCCTTTTATTTCAATCACATATGGATCTAAACAATTTTATATAAAGTACTCAGATTTTTTGTGGAGACAGATAATATCTCTAGCAAACATTATCAAATTCTAGTTTCTAATAAATTTCCCGACATAACAATCAAAGAATAGAGGACAAGAATACTTATAAACTATCTGATTATATTATTAAGAAATAAAATCTTCAAATTCTCAGGTGTAGTCCTTCTTGTAAAAATAAAACTTTCTATTTGCCAATTAATAGAAAAGAAAATTTACTCTCAGAAAAGAAATTTTTATTATAATGTAAAACGACTTGTGCAATTCTACTTATTTTAAAAGATAATAAAAAGTTTTTGATATTTTAAGTCTTGGCTTCACATGTTAAGTAAATGCTATTTATTTTGAGATTTTATATATCTCATTAATGGAAGCTACAATTGGTAATTATTTTATTCCTAGAAATGTAATTAATCCTCTTATTTAAAACAGTAATATTTCATTGACATTATGTATGTATGTGAGAATACCAATGTCAGTTCAATATCGTGAATGGGGAAGGGAGAGAGTGGAGGAGGAGCCAGGGGAAAGCCCATCAAGCACTATGTGTGTGAATGTCAGTACGACTGCAAACTATACTATGATGTGAGACTATAATACATTGATTAAAATATAAAAATAATATTGAAAAGAGACTTGGTAAACTTGCCAATAGTTATTTCATTATTATGTAAAAACTGTGGTTAGTATTTCATTCACATACTGATGAGTGCTATTAATAACTGTTGATAATACCTCTAAAAAACAAATTGACTTCTAAATATTAAGATGTAAATTTGATCTGTACTTAAAGGAAGGAGATCAATATAACATAGAAAATTTGTGTGTTATTCAATTAATAAATATACAATATCATGTCAATTATTCAAACCATCTAAGTATTTAAATAGTGGACAGTATTCAAGTGAATTTCAAAGAATATAGTTAGCTTTAACTCATTTTTAAAAAATCAACACAGAAACACTCTAGGAGGTAAAACTAAGTGTTAGCTTTACTCATTTCACATGATTTATTTGGTCATTTGTGATTCATATTTACAATGTTATTAAATAATTGGAACTTCTAAATAATTATCCAGCAACATAAAAATATTTTAAAATATATTACCCTTTTGCATTTTAATTTAATTTCCCTTTGGTTTGAACACAAGAACACTATAAATATTTCAGCTATTTTTTAAGGATCCAGTCGTCACATTCCCCTGATGATCACATATTCTTGCTGCTAATAAATAGACTTAGAGCTATTATGTGGTGGCCTCCTGTATGCTATTTTGTATGTGCTCTGTGTTCTCAAGGATACACCTAAAATTATACATGATGTGTTTATAAATGTTTATACATATACTTGGAAATCAACAAAAATATTAAAAAAATTATCATTTTCAGCGATTATTTGACTATTAGTAAATAATAACAACACAAATACTTGGGAGACTGACACAAGAGGAACACAGTTTCAAGGCTAGTCTCACCACCTTAGAGAAACTTTGTTTTATAATATAAAATAAAATAGGGCTAAGGGTATAGCAGAGAGGAAGAGCTTTCTTAGGTTCAATCCCAAATACACCCTTAAATACACACACACACACACACACACACACACACACACACACACACACACAGAATGCTAGTGCTAGGGAGGAGGTCTTTGTTATGATGTGTGTATCAGGCCTCCTGCCGAATCACCATGGAGATAACTTTAGCATACATGCATAACTTATTTGAACTTTAGCATATATGCATAACTTATCTCTTTAGCTGAGTTTTCTCTGTAGACATGATATTTTTAATTGAAAGCTCTGGTAACTAAAAATAATTCTAGTTAAAATTGTAAGTCATTGTGTTTTTCTATTTAAATTTTCAAATGTCTCATCAAATATTTTCACAGTGTCTGTCTCCATTTATAGCATTTTCATTGATAAATAATCTTTAAAAATTCATTTAAGATGTCATTATTTTGTCTTTATTCATTTTAATTTAAGTGCTTAACATCAAAATCACAAAGTTAAAATATTTTCCGTTTATGTGCAGAATATATTTCTAGTAAAGTAAAAATATTAAGCTACATGCAAATATTAATCTTTATGTCCAGATATGTTCAAAAAAACAAAATTTTAGGATTTAATTGCAATCATTAAAGCATTCTTGTTATTAAATGCAGTCAGTTCCCTCCATACTTTGTAATGATAATTTTAGTATAATTTGATTTCCAATTTTTTGCTAATTAAAGCAGCTTATTAAAAAAGTTGCATGATATTTTTATGCTAATTTATTTCTGTTTTAATAACCTATTATTTGTTTTAATTAGAAACAAAATGTATGCGAAATACAGAGGATATATTTACACAAAATTTCAATGTCATTTGTCAAGAACAGTAAAAATTCCAAGATGTTACTCTATTAGTTTGTAGGTCACACTTCCCTAGGGAATAAAATAATACACTGAGCTCCTGAGTCAGACAAGAAGAGTTTATTACTCATAGGAAAAGAAGTGGCCAGACTATCACCATTCCAGGCAATGTTCTTTAAAATGTGATTTAACAATAGAACACAAAAAGCCAAGGGGCAGCCACAGGGAGTAGTAAGTAGCATTATAGGAAATAGATCTGGGGCTTATATAAGCTGAATCTTTTATAGTGGGCAATATACAGGCCTACCAATGCAATTTAAGAACAGATATTATCTTTGTATCCTAAGGCTGTTTGCTTTAAAGGCATCATTGGATAAATGATCCAGAACAAAGTGCACTCACTTTCTCTTCTGCAATTTTCAAATACCACTGAAGAATCCTCTCACAATTACGCTTTACTACTTTAAAGCAAATTTACAACTTAGTTTTTTTTAAGGTTTTGAATATTTCTAAAATTTAATGAATTACAAACAGTAACATAGGAAAGAACCTAATTCTAACAAAAAGGGGTTTATAATAACATTCAATATTTTCTCTATTTGTGTTCCATATATTTTTTTTACATTTATAATTCTCTAGAAATTCAAGCATTTTCATAATCTATTAAAAGTAAGCCATCCAGTCTTAAACCAGTTTTGAAAGCATAGCTCCCCCAAACACCAAGCATACTTGAAAATCTATGTGTCTTTAGTAAAACTATTGATTTTTATAAAAAAAAGTCCTCTAAAATTTATATTTGCTTTATCAGCCCTTAAAGTTATTAAATGCTTTACTCTAATTAAAAAAATATTGATGCATCCTACAACTTTTAATTGTTTTAAAAAATTATTATACTTTTTATTTTATTTTATTTTATTTTATTAATTTTTGTGGTACAGGGGGTAGAACTCAGGGGTTTTTTAACTCCGGGCTATACCCCCAGAACTATTTTATACTTTATTGGAAACAGGGGCTCACTAAGTTGCTGAGAGCCTCACTAAGTGGCTGAGGCTGGCTTCGAACCTGTGCGATCCTCCTGTCTAAGCCTCCCAAGCGCTGAGATTATAAGCATATGCCACCATGCTCTTCTAAAAAATTATTATACTTTTAAATATGCTTTTATTGGTGCATTTTAGTCAAAAATCATAATATAAATGAGGTTGACAATTATATATATGCACATAGTACTTGGTGGCTCTGATCCACTTCCTCATTACCCCGCATCCTAATACAGCGTTTGATATTAACATTGGTATATTCACATATATATTCGGATGTAGCTCCTTCATTGATCAACCTCAGCCTTCTTCCTCTCCTATCCTTCCATCCTAGCTTTGCTGAGATTTCCCCTCCATTATCTGGAGTTCCTCTGGTGTTACCGCGACTCCCTAGCTTGGGAATATTAGAGAAAACATATGTCTCTTCTCTTTCTGTACTTGACTAATCTCACTTAACATTCTCAATTTGTCTTTGACAAAGGCACCAAACTCCTGTGCTGGAGAAAAGACAGCCTTTTCAACAAATGGTGCTGGGAGAACTGGTTATCCATTTGTACAAAGATGGGACTGAATCCTTACTTCTATTTCAATTTTGAATGATATGTTTGCTGAATATAGAAATCTTGGTTGAAAGTTTTTTTTTCCAAGGTCGAGAATACCTTCTACTAGTCCCTCCTGCCATTAGTGACTTGGATTGACAAGTTTGGAGTTATATTTATTGTTTTGCCTCTGAATATCACTGGTTATTTTGTTTTTACAGTTTATAAAATTCTCTCTATGGCTTCTATATTAGTCATTTTGATTATTATATGGTGTCAACTTAAGATTCTCCAGATCTTTCCATAATCTTGAAAATGCTATGATTTTATTTTTCTTTATAGCTGAAAAAATCCATTGTGTGTATTTAACCTAATTTTGTAATCCATTCATCTGTCGATGGAGACCTAGGTTGGTTCCATATTTTGGCTATTGCAAATTGTGCTGCTCTGAACATGGGTATGTATATGTTACTGTAGTTCTCTGACTTCCAGCCCTTTGGGAATATACCCAGGAATGGTATAGTTGGATCATATGGTGGATCTATTCCCATTTTTCTAAGGAATCTCCACAATGATCTCCATAGTGGTTGAACTAGTTTGCACTCCTACCAACATTGTAAGAGAGTTCCTTTTTCCCCACATCTTCACCAGCATTTGTTGTTATTTGATTTATTTATGCTTGCCACTCTGATTGGGGTTAGATGGAATCTCAGGTTAGTTTTGATTTGTATCTCCCTTATGCCTAATGATGTTGAACATCTTTTCATTTATCTATTGGCCATTTGTATCTCTTCTTCTGTGAAGTGTCTATTCAGTTGTTTCCCATTTCTTAATTGGGTTATTTATTTTGCTAGTGTGGAGTCTTTTGTACTCTTTGTATATTCTGATTATTAACCCTCTATCAGAGTGGTGGCTGGTAAAGATCTCCTCCCATTCTGTAGGCTTTCTCTTTAGGTTCTTGGTGGATTCTTTTGATGAGAAGAAACTTTTTATTTTGATGCCATCCCAATCGTTAATTATTGCTTTAATTTCCTACACTTGGAGGTCTTGTTGAGAAAGTTACTTCTTGTGACTATATGTTGGAGTGATGATCCTATGCCCTTCTCTAATAACTTCATATTCTCTGGTCTAATTTCTAAGTCTTTGATCCATCTCAAGTTGATTCCTGTGCACACTGAGAAGTAAGGATTCAGTTCCATCTTTCTACAATTCAGCAAAGTTACAGGATACAAAATCAACCTAAAGAAATCATTTGCTTTTTTTTATGCCAACAATGTATCCACAACAAAAGAAATAAGGAAAATGATTCTATTTACTATAACCTCAAAACCAATAAAATATCTAGGAATAAACCTAACCAAAGGTGTAAAATACATCTACAAAGAAAACTATAAAACATTAAAGAAAGAAATTAAAGAAGGCCTTGGAAGATAGAAAGATCTTCCTTGCTCATGGATAGGCAGAATAAATACCACCAAAATGGTCATTCTGCCAAAAGTGACCTAAAGATTCAATGCAATTCCCATTAAAATACCAACAGCATTCCTCATAGACCTAGAAAAATCAGTTATGAATTTTATATGGAGAAATAAAAGACCCAAAATAGCCAAACCAATTCTCAGCAACAAGAACCAGGCAGGAGGCATCACAATCCCGGACTTCAAATTATACTATAGCGTAATGGTAGTAAAAACAGCATGGTACTGGCACAACAATAGGCAGGTTGATGAGTGGAATGGAATAGAAGATACAGAAACAAACCCCAACACCTATAGTCAATTTGTCTTTGACAAAGGCACCAAACTCCTGTGCTGGAGAAAAGACAGCCTTTTCAACAAATGGTGCTGGGAGAACTGGTTATCCATTTGTACAAAGATGGGACTGAATCCTTACTTCTATTTCAATTTTGAATGATATGTTTGCTGAATATAGAAATCTTGGTTGAAAGTTTTTTTTTCCCAAGGTCGAGAATACCTTCTACTAGTCCCTTCTGCCATTAGTGACTTGGATTGACAAGTTTGGAGTTATATTTATTGTTTTGCCTCTGAATATCACTGGTTATTTTGTTTTTACAGTTTATAAAATTCTCTCTATGGCTTCTATATTAGTCATTTTGATTATTATATGGTGTCAAGAGGCACTTTTTTCTTATCTTGTCTTAACAGTGTTATATTTGTCTCCAGTACATGAATGTACATGTTTTTTTCCTCGTATGTTTGGAAAAATTCTCTGAAATTGTTAGTCTGAAGAAGCTTCTGATACTCATGGTTTGTGCTTCTAGGCCTTATTCAAGCATTTTATACATAACTCGGGACATTTCTTATTGTTTCGTATTTGTTGGATATTTAAGTTTTGCTATAATGTTGTCTGCATATTGCTGACTGTGCTTTCAATTTTGAAAGAACCCTTTTCTAAGAGTGATACCCTGCCTTTTATGTGGTATATCCAGCCAGAGTTGGTTTCTATTGCAGTCCCCAATTCCTTTATTGACTCTTTCATTTCATTCAAAGTCTCTTTCTGGTTCTTTCTAAACATTTCAATTTCCTCCATCATTTGCTGTACACTTTTTTGTGAGGCCTTTCATCTTATTGAATATCAAAATTCAGAGTTCTCCTTCTTGCATTTCCTGCAGTTCAATATAGGTTATATTCCTGTTGTTGAGTTGTGGGAGTTTATTGTCTTCTCACTGTTTCTTATTCTCATATTTTAAGAGTTCTACGTGTATGTTTCTGTTTTCTTGGCATCTTCTTCCTCTTTGTGTGTGATAGGTCTTCATGAGCACTGTGCTGAATGACTGCCAGAAGATATGAGTTCAACAATAGCCTCAGGGTCCAGCTGAATCATTGGGATTGTTGGATCCCTGTTGTGCATGGAGCAAAATGCTGACCAATTTTGATGCTTATCTGTAGTTGCCAACCTCACAATAATTGACAAGTTTCTTCCTGGAGGTCTCTGAGAGCTGCAGTGCTGGCAGCCAGCAACAAATTTTAGTTTATAAACAAGTAGACATCGGCCTCTATAATTCATCAAAATAAAAATATTTCTAAAGTCCTTCTTATTTTTCTGATTAAATTGGAAAAAGTCCTGGGGGCCCAAAGATGAGATGGACAAAGTGGGCATACCTCACAAGGAGCCATTGTCTCCAGGATTAACTACACAAGGTCCTTGCTCTTTCTAGGGTTTTGTGCACTAGTACAGGGAGCTCTTGGTGGTGACCTGTCAGAATCTTAGATAGCACATTTGGTGGATTGCTGGTTTTGGATCTGATTTGTTGATTTGGGGTTTTCATTTGTTTTGTTTTATGCATGCATTTGTCTGGATTTATTACTTTGCTAAATTTTTTGTTGGTATGATTTTTGTTGTTTTTAGTTAGCATCATTAGTTGCTGTTGCAGTTTTTAATTGTCAGTTGTAGGAAATAGATTAGAGAGGACTGGCCAGGACTCACAGCCAGCTCTCCCTGTGAGAATGTCCTCATGGATAATTATATGGTACCAAGGGACATTAGAAAGGGAGGTTTTGTCTGAGTCAAACTGGCCCACCATACCATCATGGAACCAAGGTTGTTGTGAAGATCTTGCCTTTGTTTAGGGACAACCATTTGGTTCGATCCAAAATTGCTCTCATGAGATCAATGGAACACCCAAACGTCGTCAGCTATTTGAGAAATTATTCATTTTACATCTTCAGTATATTACCCAAATAATCAAAGTCTAGCTTGCTTTCATTAAGATTATTAAATATCTTACAAGAGATATTTTCATTCAGGAGATAGACTTGCATTTAAATTCGAGTTCTAAAGTTAATTAACTAGTGACCTACAATTAGGAGTTTATTTATTTATTTATAAAATCAGATTTAGGTTGTGTAAAACATGAAATTACTTACAGATTTAATGGGATAAAGCATAGATCCATTTAACTTGCTACCTGGCCCAAATTAATATTAAATGACATACATAATTGAAATTCTTAGCTAACATTTATAATAGTATATACTAATGAACTGTCTATTATATACACTGCACTCTTTATAGGTTATGGTAATACATTTCTGTTTATCTCATTTCCTTCATGTCAATGAATATTGACCTAAATTAATCTTTTATATTTTTGCCTACATTTTTTTCTGTAACCTCCACTTTGACTTTTCTGCCTTTACTTAATCACTCAGTTTACTTTTCACATTACACAAATAATGTCTTTCACTCATCATCAATATTGTGTAAAGATTTCTTATTACTTATGAAACTAAGTTAATTATCCAAAACTTATCATGTCTCTATGTAACTTTAAAGCCACTTTCTTGGTCATTTCTTAATTTAATCACTAAGAATCAGTGAGCACAGTACACATGTCAGATTTTGTTTTACAGAATAAATATAGAAAATATGACACAGATAAGGTATCAGCTCTAGGAAAATTAATAATAAAATTCATCCATTGAGTTCTATAGTGGAACCATAAGGATGAAGGATCAAGGATATGAGGAAGGGCCAGCTCACTGTGTATACAAAACACCTGAAGCAATTGATATTTTCTTGAAAAAGGTAAGTGGAAAGATTCAGAAAAATAAAAATTTTCACCTATTCAGACGACTATATAATTGTATGATGCAGCAGATAAAGTTATAAAAATATTTGGAGATAGATATATGGCAGGTATTTTGAAAATTTTATTATATACCATCTAGTTACAAAACAGGACAAATTGTTTGGAATAAGAAATTATCAGAAGAAAGAGTGAACTGGGTATTGTGGCACAATCTTGTAATCCCAGTATTTGGGAAGCTGAGACAGGAGGATTGCAGTTTGCAGACAGCCTCAGCTACTTAGTGAGGCACTTTGCAACTCACTGGGACCCTGTTTCAAAATAAAGAATGAAAAATAGGGCTGGGGTTAGCAAATTCTCAGTATCACAAAAGAAAGAAAGAAAAAGAAGAAAGAAAGAAAAAGAAGAAAGAAAGAAAGAAAGGAGGAAAGAAAGAAAGGAAGGAAAAAAGAAGGAAAGAAAGGAGTAAAATATAGGCAAGATATAAATGGATACATATGGCAAATGTTTTACTATACTAATTATAAAAAGCAATCGGTTGAATTTCTAAACTTTTAAAAAGTAGCATCTTATTAGAAAAATTAGAGGGAGTAAAGAAAGATTCTTTGCCAATGATTTTTATTCCTCTAATATCATTAAAAAGAGTAAGATTTAGCAATAAACTCTTCAAAAATCTACAGAAGACCTAATAGAACTTATATTTTATAGAAAGGTATAAAATATTTGTTTAGGTACTGTTATATTAAAAACTAGCAGAGATGTATGGGTTCCTCTCTTTTGGTATTATATGTTTCTTAGAGAATCAAAAAAAGTATTTTTTAAAATTTATATCCTCAACATATACAAGAAATTACCTTATAAACCTACAAAATATTTCCATTATATGTAGACACATGTTCATTCCAGCTTCTTTAAATTTGCTGCAGTTGGTGTTGAAGTCATAAAAGGAATATTTGGAACAGTGTTTTTGATACTTTTGACAGGTTTTATTATCTTTTACAAGTGAATATTTTAGAGAAAATTATCTTCTTAGTAATTATTAATCAGTATGTGACCAATATTTGTTTAACTTTGAATGTGTATTGGTTATTAGATTTCCAATCACTAGCATTGCACTTTCTCAAATTGCTGTGATTCCAGTTTTCCCTCCATACCAAAGAGACACAACTGATACCTCTCTGAAAACATTGGAGACATTTCTAGTTCCTATCACCTTGGAAGGAGTTCTACTGTTCTCTGGTGAACTGAGGCTAGAGATGAGTTAAACATTCTATGAACCTACCACCTAAACCAAGAATTATGAGAATCAAAAAGTCCTTAATACCAAACTTAAGAGAACTGTTAATAAAGAAAATGCAATAGATATACTGAAATAGTCATTTTCCCATTCATCTCTTCCTGGATGAACATTGAATAAATTGCTATACTCCAAGACCTATTTTATTTGGAAACAGGGTCTCACTAAGTTGCTGCAAGCCTCACTAAGTAGCTGAGGTTGGCTTCGAACCTGGGCGATCCTCCTGTCTCAGCCTCCCAAGTGCTGTTGGTGTTTAAAACCTGTCATACATAATTAGGTGTATAGTTAATGGTCATAAGGCTATGGCTAATTCTCACATACTACCAATGTTGCATCCAGAACCTTGGATTGACGTTTGGTTTGCTTTATTAACCCAATATATTAATTAAATACTAATACATTTTATGGTACTAAAGATTAAATTCAGCATTATTCTACCTCTGAACTGTGCCCCCAACCCTTGTATTTTTTGTTTTGTACCAGGATCACAGGGTCTTGTTAGTTTGATGAGAGTCTAGCTAAATTACTGATGATCATCTGTCTCAGCTTTCCAAGTACTAGGATTATGAACATGTGTTACTATACTAGACTGTAATATTAATTCTTATTCCCTGAAATAAACTGTGTTGCCCAATCTATCCCCAAAATTTGCCTTTCATGTTTTAAAATTGTATAATTTCATATTTATTTTAAATGAAATTTCTAAAAGGTTATACCAAAAAATAAAATTTTAACTAGCTTTGTTCTTTAGTAAAATGAAATACATTTACAAGACTTTGTTGCACATCCCACAGAAATGAGTGTGTAATAATCTTTCTTTTCTTTTTTTTTTTCCTGTCTTGGTTAAAATATTGTCTGTTGATGAAATATCTGAGGCAATTAAAAGGCTTTCACTCTCAAGAAAAAGCAGCAAAGCATTTGCATACTGAAGACTAGGGCCAGAAAAGATTTGCTATCAGCAAGTTAGTACACTCATCAATAACTTAGATTTAGCCTAAAGGCCATCCATAGGTGGATATTGTTAGAAACTGCTGACTTTGTTGAAAAATAAATTTATTCTATTCCAAAATGCTTGCAAGGCTCCAGCTTGTAAGGCAGGGAGGGCATCTGAGGGTGAGGAGCAGCTTTAAAATCTCCACACCATCTTCCTTTACCTTCCTGGGCAGAAATAGCCTTGGGAAAGCACTACAAGCTCTTCAACACCTGAGGAAACTTTCATTTCGTCTTTCGTTTTGTAGATGCCAGGTATTTAATTTACTTATAAACACTTCTGATGTA
Source organism: Muscardinus avellanarius (assembly GCF_963383645.1). Lineage (NCBI taxonomy): Eukaryota > Metazoa > Chordata > Mammalia > Rodentia > Gliridae > Muscardinus > Muscardinus avellanarius. The sequence continues at coordinate 178,615,916 of NC_137787.1, forward strand.
CTTATTGGTGCTAGAGATAAAAATAGAATATAATTGGAATGAAGTGACAGAAGCTGTTTCTATGTTCAGTTCTACGCTGCAAATGCTGAAATATAGTTTATCAGAAAGTTAGATCTTAGGTATTTTCTGAGACGCAAATATATTGTACAGCAGAATTCAAAAGCAAAGTCTTATCTTTTTGTTTTTCATTTTTCTGTCATTAGTCCAAATAATTAAATGTGTTTAAAAATATGAGCACATATCCCAGATTTTTTAATTTCTTTGTTAATCTTGGTAAACATCCACAATACATTCTTCCAAAGGTTTATTACATCCCACATGACATTTCTCTGATTTCTGCCTGATTTTCTTTTTTTTTTTGTTTGTTTTGTTTTGTTTGTTTTGTTTTGTTTTGTTACTGAGCATGTTTCCAGTGTCAATGTGATGGCATTAGGATGCAGGGCCTTTGGGAGGTGATCAGGTCGTGAGGGTGGAGTCTTCCTGATTGGAATTTGTGCTTTGTGAAAGCGAATACAGAGAATTCTCTCATCCTGTTCAACCCATGAGAAAAAGAATACAGCTGCCTTTCAATCAGAAGGCATGACCTCACTAGACTCCTGACCTGTCTACTAGAGATCTTGTATTCCACAACTATGGGCAATACAATTTTGTTCTTTATAAATCACTCCAGTCGGCCAGGCGTGGTGGTGCACGCTTGTAATCCCCGGGTTTGGGACGCAGAGACAGGAGGATCGCGCAGGTTCTAAGTCAGCCGAGCTGGCTTAAGAGACCGTGTTTCCACATTAAAAAAAAAAAAAAAAAAAGTATAAAAATAGGTCTGGGAGTATAGCCCGTGGGAGTGTAGCCGGAGGTAGAAGAGCTTCCAGGAACCCCACATTACGTTGTATGAGCCTGAATGGAACAGGGCATGGTGGCTCACACCTATAATCCCAATACTTGTGAAGCTGAGATAGGAGTTCCAGTTTTGCAGCCAGACTCAGCAACTTAGTGACACCTTTGTAATTTAGTGATGCCCTGTTTCATAATAAAAAATAAATAAATAGCCCTGGAGGTGTAGCTCAGAGGTAAAAATGACCCTGGATTCAATCCTATTATCATCCCCAAAGCCTCCCACACAAAGAGCTTCAATAAACATTAGGTGAAGCTAAAATATTTCAGAAATGCATTTTTTAGGTAGAAGCAATAAGCTTCAGTTTTCTTTTTGTATATAATATAATACATGATTTAGATTTAACTTGTAAAAAAGCAAAAATAAAATTGAAATATAAAATTAAGCAATATCTGTCAAAGTCTGGCTAAAATTGGTTTAGGTATAACTTGGAGTTAGCAGAAAAAATTATTCTGAACTGACTCATTTATTTTTCTTCATTGATATCTAGAAAGATATTCCCAAAATAGTGTTTATATGCCAGAAACTGGATAGTATAAAAACCATTATACATTATACATATTCATTCTTTATTATAAGTTAGTCTCTCGTCAATAAAATATAATTTTCAGAGAATCATCAACTTCTGCCATAATAAACAAATAAAATAAGCCAGACAATGTGGCCCATGCCTGTAATCCCAGCTACTTGCAAAGCTGAGGCAGGAGAATCATGAGTTTGAGGATACCCAGAAAACTTGAAGAAAATAAAATTTAAAACGTGCTTGGGATGTGACTCAGTGTCAGAGTATGAATGAAGCACTGGGTTCAATACTCATTACTGCAAAACTAAACAAATTTCACAGATAATTATTACTGATCACTGCCATTTGTGTACAATCTTATCAGTTATAAAACTATCTTTATAAAATCCTTGCAAGGATTCTAGGTGATTAGTTTTGAGTGAAATGGTGTTTTCCTGCCTGTAATTTTTTAAAGAATACAAAAATAATTGCTCCATATTTACTTATTATGTTATCATAATTTCTGCATTTCTATTTAATTGACAGTTTTATTTTTTCTTCCTGATTCAGAGTTAATTATTATTATTATTATTTTTTTTTGTGGTACTGGGATTCCTGGAAACCCTTCTACCTCTGGACTACACTCCCAGATCTATTTTTTTATATATATTTTTTATTTGGAAACAGGGTCTCTTAAGCCAGGGAGGCTGGCTTCGAACCAGTGCCATCCTCCTGTCTCTGCCTCCCAAGCGCAGGGATTAAAAGCGTGCGCTGCCAGACCAGCTCAGAGTTAACAGTTTAAAAATAAAGAGCTCATACTTTTTTTTTCTATTTTCTCTTTTTCTTTCTCTAAATGTTAGAATTCTCAGTGAATCTGTTTTTTAGAAAAGTAAAAATTCAAAAGTTAATCATCTTGTTTTATACAAAAAAAGACCACAGAAAGAAGAGTCTGCACAAATTGTCATTTTTTAATTTACTTTTCCCCTGCAGAAACTGACCTGCTCCTATGATTTTTTTTTTAATAGCTTAACAAATATAGGGTTATGTGAATGTATGTGTCACATATCCATGGGTGTACAAATCTTCATTTATGAACGGACAAAGAACCCTCTAGATGGGAATTTAATGCTTTTCAGGACTTAATCCTTAGAAAAACAATGGGCCTGAGTCCTCCCAGTTCCAAGTCAGGAAAAGTTGACTTATGTTTTCCAGAATCTGGGTTAACAACTCTGTAAACAAGAGTAAAGACCTCTGGTAATGCTAGACCCATTAAATGACAAAATAAAAAGAAAGTCCTTAGCACAGTGCCTCGGGCACTCAGTGAACTTCAGTTACCTTAACATCTGGGTTTCAGATTGTTCTTTCATCTAAAAAAAGAATCTTCCAGATTTAGGAGTTTTATGGTTGTTTGATTATATTTAGCCATTATGCCATCTCTTTTAAATTATTTAGTTTCCTTGGTTTTATATATATATTATACATTGTGCTATATAACAGTTCAGGATTCTGACATCTGAGAATACATGGACACTCCTTGACTACTAGTATTAGTGAGGACTTTTGATAGTCGTCTTTCCTAACAATTGATGCATTTTCATGTATCACTAAACATATTTAAACTAAGATCAAGTTTCTTTTCTTCTTTGAAGTATCCTTGGATAAAATAGAATTTTTGTGACTTGTACAGCATTAGATACACTAGTAACAATGCAATTTTTTTTCTTTTTGAAATTTAAATTATATAAAACTTTTGACTGCACTTAGCCAAAAGATTTTGACAGTTTACAATATTGGTTGTTTTGTTTAGCATCATTAAATGTGATATAATTATACATTGTTAGTATTAACCTGATTAGATAAATATATATATATGCTAAACATTTATGTTTGACAAACTAGGATTCTTAAAGCAATCAAAAATGGTTATTTCTGTTATCTCTTGTGTTTTCCAAGGTAAGCTAATTACTTAAAGTTCAATATTTTTTCCAAATGCTGTTAATTGAATTAAAAACCATAAGTAATTATTCTTATATATATTTATATTTACATAAATATGAGAATATATATTTTTGTAATAAAACTAGTAGTTGAGCTTACCTATTTTGCATGCTGGGCAAACAATCTACCATTGAATTATAACCCTATCACGGTATTTATTATTATTAATAGTATTATTATTAGTTTTAAGACAGATTTTTTTATTTTGCCCAGATTTGACTCAAACTTGTGGTCCTTCTATCTCAGCATCTCGAGTAGCTGGGTTATAGTTGTGTGCCTCCAAACATAGTTGCTATTATATATTTAATAAATATTTAATAAATATGAGATATATAGAAGATTCAGAGGGTTTAACTTATATATTTTGGGGTGAATAAATTTAGAAAAAGATCTTTTTATCTAGAAATAAAACAAAGAAAAAATATAAAAAATTAATCATCTGCTGGCTTTCTTATTTTTTATTTTTATTTTTTCAAATAAATTTTTATTGGTGCATTATAGGCACACATCTCAATGGGATAAAAAAACTTGTGGAGATATACATGCACACATCACCCAATCAGCCCCTACCCAGTCTCTAGACCCTTCCCTCCCTCTCCCTCCTACCCACGCTTGGCTTCCTGATTGACTTTGATATGTTTAAGTACATCATATGCTTTAAAGAGTGTCCCTTATCCTCCCTCTTATCCCCTCAGATACGTCACCTTCATTGCTCCTCTATAGGGTCCCTTCTTCATCTAGAGTTCCTTCTGTAACCCATTTCTCCCTAATATTTTGCACATTAAGAAAATTATCTGATTTCTTATTTTTTGTGACATTTCATAGTAAATGCCATAATTTTGTTCTCGCTTTTGGCTGGGCAAAATTCCATTGTGTACATACCCCAATGTTTTGAAATCTACTCATTCATTGAAGAACATCTTGGCTGGTTCCACAGTTGGGCAATGATAAACTATGCAGCTGTGAACATGGCTTTTCATGGATTAGTTTGGTATTTCGGTTCTCATTCTTTTTGGTAGATACCCAGAGGTGGTATTGCTAGATCATATGGTAAGTTCATTTTCCTTCTTCTGAGGATCTTCTATACTGTTCTCCAAAGTGGTTGCACAAACTTGCATTCCAACCAACAATGTATTAGAGCTTCTATTTCTCCACACTTATTTCCACTTACTGAAAACCTAAATGGCTTCCTTAAGCCACCCAAAAACTAATAAAATGTACCTGAAAGGCTGAGACAAGAGTATTGCAAGTTTGAAATCAGTCTCAGCAAGTTAGGAAGATTCTCAGCCTAGTGAGAACTTATTTCAAAAATAAATAAATAAATAAAACAGGGCTGGCGGTGTATCTTGAAGGTAGAATGCCCCTGAGTTCAATCTTCAGTAACACACACACACACACACACACACACACACACACGGGTATGGTGGCACAGGACTGTAATCCCAATACTTGGAAGGCTGAGTCAAGTGGTTTGCTGGTTCATGGCCAGCTCAGCAACTTAGCTAGATCCTGTTTCCAAATAAAAAATAGAAAATAGTGCTGTAATTATAGCTCAGAGGTATATCACCCCAGTTTCAATACCAGTATAACAAAAATAAATAAATAAGTAATAAAATAGAATGAGAGGGATTGAGAAATACAGATATATTAATATATTTTATGGACACAACTTGATATAATTTTATATTTTTATTTAATTTTTTGAAAACTATGCATACTACTGAGATACCATTTATTTTACAAATAAGGGAATTGATAACCATTAAGCACCACTTCAGCTTGACTCTTAATTATGGCCAAGAATATTTGATTTAAGTCTCAATAAGTAGTTACAGATAAAAAATCTTCTCAATTTTTTTTTTTTGGTGGTACTGGGGATGGAACTCTTCTGTCTCCGGGCTATACTTACAGACCTATTTTATATTTTATATGGAAACAGGGTCTCTTAAACCAGAAAGGCTGGCTTTGAACCTGCGCGATCCTCCTGTCTCTGCCTTCCAAGCGCGGGGATTACAAATGTGCACCACCATGTCTGGCCAAATGTTCTCAATTTTAAAGACAAAAACAAATTGTAAATGTCTGTAAAAATTGTATATATTTTTACAGAAAGTTTATTTGAACATAAAGGAAAGGATGTCTCAAATTTACAAGAGTGTTTTTTTTCATACCATTTTGAAATTTGCAACTTCTCTAATGAGTAATGTATTTCTTAAAGCTTTTCTTAAGTTTGTCTTGGTCAGTTCTAGAGTATATGCAGAACCAGGTGATATAACTGGTTGTAGTGGAACAAATCTGACTCAGAACTATGCAGGATTTTACTTTACAATCTGATTTTGGCAAATATTCATTAGGTAAGTTTTCCTTTGAAAACTTGGGATTGAGAAGATACACAATGAAAACTAACCTTTCACTTTGTTCATGTATTTTTCAGTAATCGAATCAAAAGTGGAGTTTTAAGGTTTTGTTTTGGGGGGTAGACTGGTAAAAACAATGGAGTCTGATTAGGCAACTCTGAATTTGAGTTCCTTCACTTTGACCTAATTTAACTGGTGAGAGTTAAACTGAGTCCATGAGCTCATCTTTAAAGCTTTTACTGAAAGATCATCAGCCATTCCAAGTGGGACTTACTAGCATTGTGTATAAAAAGATCACATCAGGTGGATGAGAGACATTCAATCCCTTGGAGAGACATTCAATCCCTTGTTTGGTTAATAAGTTGCAAAATGATGGCTTGGAAAAGCAAGCTAGAGTCTAACCATGGTACTATTATGAGGTTTGCTTCTTAAATACAGATTTAATCCTATAATGTTAATGAAACAAATGCTTATTGTTTCTTTAAAAAAATTGAGTATTCATATTTCTCAAACATAATATAGTCTAACAAAAGAAGAAGGAGAAAGAGGAGGAGGAGGAGGAGGAGGAGGAGGAGGAGGAGGAGGAGGGGGGGGGGGAGAGAAGTTGGAGAAGGAGGAGGAGAAGGAGAAATCCTTAATTTTTTATAAATGAGATCAATTTTTATTGCTGCTATAATTTAACAATTTTTCCATTTGATATTTCTTTGGAACTAAAATTTATTTGAGAAAAGATAAGAAATAAAGATATTTTATATATGTATAAAAGAATATTTTTCTATGTTTAATGTTTCTTTAAATTAATGAGACTAAATGTGAAATAGATGTATGATAAAATATGTTAAATAATAAAATATCTTCAAAATTTCTTTAAGTCCATGCACACTCTAGAAAAGTTAATTCATTGCTGAGTGTAAGAATGATATACAATTTTCTTAAAATTGATATTTTCAAATGTAGTATCTAAAGACTTTTTAGTAGATATAAGATATAATGATTTTTTTTTTTTTTTTTTTTTTTTTTTTTTTTTTTTTTTTTGGTGGTACTGGGGTTCCTGGAAACCCTTCTACATTCGGGCTACACGCCCAGACCTATTTTTATATTTTTATTTGGAAACAGGGTCTCTTAAACCAGAGAGGCTGGCTTTGAACCTGCACAATCCTCCTGTCTCTGCCTCCCAAGCACAGGGATTACAAGCCTGCGCTACCACGCCCAGCCTGATCCTATATTTTAAATATGTTAAATATTTGTTAATGGTCCTATATTTTTATTTGTTAAACACAGTAATTTATGTGCTGCTTCTAAGAAGCAACATGCATAAAAATTCAGAAATACCATATAAAAGCAAATCAGTATTTTATATTAGTATTTTAGATCAGTATTTTATTTATGTATTTATGTATTTATGTATTTATTTATTTATTTATTTATTATTTATTTTTGGTAGTACTGGGGTTCGTGGAAGCCCTTCTACCTCCGGGCTACACTCCCAGACCCATTTTTATATTTTTATTTGGAAACAGGGTCTCTTAAACCAGGGAGGCTGGCTTCGAACCTGTGCGATCCTCCTGTCTCCGTCTCCCAAGCACGGGGATTACAAGTGTGCACCACCACGCGCGGCTAGATCAGTATTTTAGATTAATAAAGAAAATGTTTATAAAAATGCTGCCTAGAACTTTTATAATTTTAATATTAAAAGATCACATAAATTTTGTTAGTCTATAGAGCCCTCATTGAGCTTACAATCTTGTTAAGCATCATCAAGATCATAAACCAGAACATTTTTATTGTACCATAAGGCCTTGCTAAGAATTATTGTATGTTTCACCATTTGTTTCTATACTTGGAATAGAACCCAGGGGCATTCTGTCTCTGAGCTACACCCCTAGCCCCAGTTTTTACTCTTTCTTTTGAAACAGGATCTCACTGAGTTGCAGAAGACCTCATTAAGTAGCTGAGGGTTTCCTCGAACTGTGATCCTCCTGACTCAGCCTCCCAGATGCTCCTCCCAGATGCTGGAATTTACAAGTGTGTGCCACCACGCCTGACTTTGGTTTCACAATATTTAAGAGGCTTTACTTTATTGTTCTCATCTGTGTAAAACCTTTGTCCCTGTACCCTCCCCAATCCCAACACCAGAAACATGTGTAAAATTCCTTTCATTTTCTGGAACTGATAAAAGCTCCCCAAGAGAAAGCTTTAGTGGAAAACCTCTAGGGCCATTCTCTCTCTGTGTGTGTGTGTGTGTGTGTGTGTGTGTGTGTGTGTGTGTGTGTACATTATTTCTGAAATTGATAATTTTTTGAAAAAAATAACATCAGAATATGAAAAAATAGAATCTTTAGAGGGTTTCAGTCTTTCCAAGATTGCTTCAGATGTCTTCAAAAATATGTTTTTCAGAGTGAGACATATTGAACAGAACTTTTAAAATGCTTAGAAGGAAATTATAGAAATGCTGGAGGAAGAGTATGCTACTCAAAGTAAACAGAATGTTCAAATCTTCAAGGTAAAAATCAACTTTGTGTACTCAAGCAACTGATTAAGCATAGATGAGCATGGTACAAAAATTTTATAAATACATTTTAAAAATATATATTTGATATTAATAATAGAATATAAGAAAATTACTGGCCTGTAAACACAGTACTTGGAAGGCTGAGACAGGAGTATCACAGGTTCAAGATAGTCTCAGCAATGTAGCCAGACTATCAGTAACTCAGTGAGACACTGTCTAAAAACAAAAAATAACAAAGATGAGGGGTTAAGCTCAGAGGTATAATGCTCCTGTGTTCAATACCCAGTACTACAAAGAAAGATACAGAAGAAAGTCTAGCCAGTTAATAATTTATACTTGATCAGTTGTGTTTTATGAAAATTGTATCTGACATGTCTGTTTTGTCTCAATAAAGAAATCTACTAGGAGTTAGATATTGCAGGGTTATTATTATACACACATGCATATTCTCTGAGCACAGATGATATCTGGAGATATGTATTTGGAAAGATGACATTTAAAATTATGGGAATACTGAGATCAACTAGCAAGTGAAATAGAATAAAAAGGACAAAGACTTATTCCTGGGCACCCAAATAATTAAAGATGATGAAGAAGAAACAAAGAAGTGGGAGATCAGGAGCCAGTGGAATGGGTGGAAACTGAGGAGATTAAGATTTCTTGAGTGTGAGTGAGATCATTTCAAGAAGAAAGTCTTCTACTGTTAAAAAAAAATTCTGAATGATGAAGAAAGATGGATGCGGAATGAGAATTGTCTGTGTAGTGTGACAGGACAGAGGTCACTGGCAAGTTTGATAAGTAAGTTTTAATATATTATTGGAACATTAGCCTTAGTTTTCTGAGTGTGTTATAGAGAAAATGACCAGCTACACAATGAAAACAAAAATCAAAGTCTTGTATGTCAATAAAGTTTGTTAGGAAGGAAGGGAGTAGGTCAAAATGCCAGCTATTAGAAAGGATGAAGGATAAAATTGAGATTTAATGTTGGGAGTTTTGTCATTATTTTGCTTAGTTTGTGCTGAAAGTTGCAAAAAGTTGGAATTATCCTAGAGAGATGCAAAGTCAAGGAGTAGAATGAAAAATCAGCTGGATCCAGTTGGTAAACAGGATATGATACTAAGAAGATATGAGACGTTCATCAAGGGGTAAGATGAGAAGTAATTGACCCAAAGTGTAAGATAGAACTTGGAAACCAATGCTAAGAGGATGTTAAATTTTATTGTTAGAATTTGAGATAGTTCAAAACTGTCCCCATATTTCTGTGAAGTAAAAAAAAAAATAATCAACAGGAGATAACATGGAGAGCCAAAGGATCCTCCATAGTTTTGTAAGAACAGGAGGAGGTATGCTTTTTTCAACAAATGTATGTAAACATCGATGAAGAAATGTAACAGAGTACGTGGTTAGTTTTAAGTCATTATGGGAGATTTAAGATACTAAAGTAGGACAAGAAGAAAAGTTGTGTGTTTAGTCCTTCTCTGGAACTCTGTTTATCAGAGAAAACAGAAAAACAAAACAAAAACAAAAGCCTGCAAGAGTATTGTGTTAGGATTGGCTAGATCATTCCCTAGAATCAAACACTTAAAAATTTTAGTGGCAAAGATATTTTTTTTCTTTCTCAATTGTATTATGTCTAACAGATAGTCCAGGGGAGTACTCTGAGAGACATTTATATATCCAAGATAACAGTGCACCATCATTCTTTGGCTGCAGCAGTTGAGATATGGTCTTCTCTGTTAATCACAGCAGGGGAAAAGAACCACTAAGGATCCCACACTTGCAATGAAATGGATCAATAGGAAATTAATCCATACCATTTCAATTACAGCCCATGGACCAGAACAATTCATATGTCCAGTCTAGTTCAAGGCTAAATGGGAAGTATATTTGCCCATGTGATCTTGAAAAGAAGAAAACTAGCTCTTGGTTTTGTTTGGTTACTGCTGAACTTGAGGGTATATACAAGTGACTACCTCTGTGATAAAGAGCAAACAAATTAGGGCAGAGGACAATTATAAACAATGAAAATATGTGGGCATTTCCAACATATTTCAATATGTTGAAAAATGTGATGGCACTCCTAAAGGGACAGAGAAATTGTTGAATTATTAAACTAAACATTTGGCATTGTTAGTACATTTGTGGAATATTTATGTTCTATATTTTAGCTGCAGTGAAATGATGGTAGTAAAAAGGCGTAAGACTTTATTTTTCCAAAGTTTTCAATTTTCCACTTTACTGTCTTTGTGACCTTGAACAAACTAGTTTATCTCTGTATAGGATCACAAATTTGTAAAATAAGAGAAATCCATGAAACCCTTTTCCTATGGCTGCTCTGAAGAATGAATGTGGTAATAAATATAAATAATTCATTTTTATTATATAAAAATAAATTAAAGGTGCAATTCATTATCATTAACAGAGACAAAGTGGTACAAATCTAAATCTTTATAGGGAAGCTTCATCTATAGACATTCCTTTCAACAAGGTTACATTATTTACATTTCTACATTAAAAATTAAGCAAATAGTCTTTATTATGTCATTTCCTTACTGTATAATAGTAATTCCATTTCACATACACATTATATTTTCTTCAATTTTTATAGTAGAATGTTTAACATACTTTCACCTCAAAAGGATTACTTCCTCAGTCTTTCCTAGCCATATACTTACTTAATTCTCTGACATCTCCTTGTATGTACTTTATAATCTCTTCTGCCAGTAGGTTACTAAAGAATAGATGAGCTTGCCTAGTGCACAAATAAACTATATTATTATCTATTAATATATAGCTCTGGAAGGGTCCTTTCCAGTACAATGCACACTGTGAAGCAACATTACGTTTATTGGCCCATCAGTACACTATTTATCCCTTCTTTGCCCTAATAATTCTCCTGATTGTCACATCCCACAGTGGGCTTGTATTTCTGGGTTTGACTGTCTTTGATATATCTATTTCAAAACACAATTTAAGATACAACCCAAGATCATGTGTGATATAATATGAAATAAACAAAAACACCATTGGAGTACTGTTGTCAAAAAGATTAAATTTAAATCTAATTAAGCCTCTAAATCTACCTAAAGTAGAAGGAAAATACAGATACAAAAGAATATGTTGTGTGACATCACAGTGATATAGTAACATAAGATACAGAAGGTAGAAAACTTTATAGGACAAAAAACTTACAAGTGTATTAAGGCAGAAATGGAGTCTACATATTAAAAGAGAATAAAGTCACATATTATTTCATCTATATGAAATGTCTAGAAAGGACAAAATCAGAGACAGAGGGTAAATTGTTAAGAAAGGCAAGGGGGAACAGGAAATAGGAAGTGACTTCAAATATGTATTCCTTTTGCATGACAAAAATGTTCTCAAAATTGATAGTGGCTGCACAACTTTTAATATACTAAAAATCTATGAGATGTAAATTTTAGAAAGATAAAATTTATGTATCTATAAATTATATTTCAATTTAAAAACAGAAACAAACTTAAAGAAGACTTAAATGTATCAACAAAATGTAATGCACAAGCCAGTTTTAAAAGAAGACAGTTATCCAATCTCATTTACATGGATGGTGAGGAAGGAGTAGAGAGCAAGGTGGAATGCAGAGGGAAAAACACTAAATGATGTATTCATCTACAAATGTATCACTCTGAATCTCACTATGTTGTATAAACACAATCCTACTGATAAAAGCATTACAAATAAGTAAAATATAGAATATATAAAAAATTAAAGCAAGAAAGAGCTTTTTCTTTTACAACAACAAGAAGAAAAAACAGATGATGTCAGTATTTTGGAAGGGAAATTATGATCGCCAAGAAGGTTCCTTTCCTGAAGGCCAGGGTGTCTTTCATTGAAGCTTGGCAGGGGTTCTCCCTGTAGTTGGAATAGTGAACTGAAATCTTCAAGATGGGCTACCTCTAGCTCTTCTCCCTGCTCAGCAAGGAGGCTGGGAATAATGTTTTTTTTCCTGGGGGCATCACTCAGGTTGAGGTTTTAAAGAAGACACCTGTGCAGAAGCACACTAGCACTGGCAAGGCAATCAAGTTCAAGGCCTTTGTTTCTATCAGGGATTACAATGACCATGTCAGTCTGTGTATTTAATAGATTCTTAACAAGGAGGTAGCCACTGCCCTCCAAGGGGTCAGCATCATGACCACACTCTTCATTGTCTCCTTGGTGAGAGGCAACCGAGAGGACAAGATCATCAAGCCCCATAGTAACTCTTGCAAGGTGATATGCTCTGTGGCTCTTCATCCTTGCCCCTACAGTTTTTGCTCTGTCTCAACCCCTTGGCCCAAGAAGAAGCTGTCACTGGCTGGTACTGATGAATGCTATAGCTCTGTCAGAAGTTGTACTGTCACTTGGTGCAACTATGCCAAGTCCATTTTAATGCAATCTCCAAGACCTCCAGCTACCTGACGCCACATCTCTGGGAAGGACTGTGTTCATCAGTTCTCCCCGTCAGTATTTTACTGGCCATGTTGTAAAAAGCCACACCAGAGTCTGTACTGAGAATCCAGGTTCCAGCTGTGGTTACAACATAGGATTTTTATATGCAAAAAACAAAGTGAATGAAGCCTGTATTTTTTTTAAGGAGCTAAAACCCAAAATAATTGGATTAAAATAATTCTATAAAATTATGATATTTATTTTGAAAGAAGTCAATAGAACTTTGTGAAAATGATTTGCAGTCAAATAACATAGAGCAGACTTTGAACATACAATGTTTTAATTTGCTACCATCTGTGTTAAGCTGATTGTCATATTTATATTAGACTTTAAGTACTTTTTATATAGAACAAGTATTTGAAAAATGTATATATTTTTCACCTGTCTTGCCTGCTTACTTGGAAAAATCCTTGATTCAACACTGAATATTAATTACACAGGAAAAGAAGATAAGGGACACATCTACACAAGTGAATGTTTGCAGAAATAATATGAACCAGAGTCTACTATTCTTTCACCATTGAGTTTATTCTTCTATGTTTAAATGTTTGTGTGTGCTTATATGTGTGAATGTAGATGTGCTGACAAAAGTATGTATGCTTATACTTTGAAAACCTACTGCATCATATTTTCTTCTAGTTAGATCTATGTTGTTTGAATATTAGTTTAAATAAAGTGTTGTTTGAATAAAGTTTATTCTATGGATACCTATATATCTGTCCAAAGGTCTGAAACAAAGTCAGATTAAGAAAGTAAAAGTTAATATTTATTCTATTTTCCAACAATATTTTATTATTATTTTACTGGGAAAAGAAAGGGATAATCATATTCAGAATAAAGAATGAAAAATAAGCCATATTATTTAGGGATTAGCAATTTTTATTATTTTGATTATTATTTTGAGGTAATTTTGGTTTCAGTTCTATTTTCCCTATATAGAAATTCTAGCCTTAATTCCCTGTTCAATTCAATTTCTCTCCATAACTGTCATCCAGGAACTGTCTCTTTCATTTTGGATCTATGATATCAACTAAGGAAAAATGAAACAATGATTACTTATCTAAAAAATATCTTCTATTATTTTTCTCTCTCATGTAGTTGTCTATATATATATACATGATTCTTCAAAAGACTTAAATTATATTTTAGTATGAAAGATATCATTTTAAAATTTTAAATAGTTGACAGTTACATAGCCAATGAAAGACAAATTAGGTCATTTTATTTATTCATTTATTCCTTTATGAAATATAAAATTTATTCTGGGATAACATGTTTGGTGAAGGACTTCTGCTAAAGAAATAATTTGAAGTAATACATAAAAATAGGACAGAATGAAATGGATGAAGAGGAAGTAAAAACAGTTAATAGTCATCTATTATTTTTCAGTTGTCTATTTACTAATGATTAGAGATCTCAGGCTTAAAGAAGCAACTGCTTACAATAAAGATTTGTGGCTAGCACAGATGCAAATACTTCATGCTTAGTTCAGCAAAAAAAACCCCAAAAAACTTGAAGATGGTAGTTGGTAGCCTCGTTTTATATTATAAAATTTCTTATTGTATAGTCCAGCAATTTTTTAATTTTATATGCATTGTAGTTTCTCAAATGCTCTTTGAACTACCAATACATCACACTGAGTTCCTCCTTAATTAGCATGCTAAAATATATGACATACGTTCAATTTATATTAGCACTATGATTTGACCTCCTTGGAATTGTGTTAATTATGCTTTAACACCTTTCAACTCCTTCTGCGTTCCCTGTATTGACTTTTCAGAATTTGATATCTTTCTTTTTATTATATAATTCTGAAACACTAGTAGCGTGTGTTTAAAAGTCGCTGTACTTGTTCTCATAGCTTTAACTTAGGATGTGAGAAATAGCTGGAAGAATAGTGGATTCTGTCCTAAAGTTATTAATCAGACAGGTGAAGCTTCACTTATAAAAGGTACCTTTTGTTCATGAACATTTTCAGTTGATCAGCAGGCTGGAGAAGAGACAGAAACTCCAGGAAGGGGAATGTAAGAAACTTCATATTCTGATACTGCCAGCCTCCTGGGGACAGTGTCGGTGTTCAGAGAGGGTTTCACAGTGATCTGCTGACTTTTTTTCTAAACCTGGAGAATTCATTTCCTTTCATCCTCTCTCTCCTGCCAGCAGTCTTTCTCTTCCCCAGGACCAAATACAAAAAAAAAAATAAATAAATAAAATAATAGAATAACACTCTGTATTTTTTTTCTTTTCTAGCCTACCCTGAAGACAAGCATACAAAGCATAAGATCTTTTTTTGAATTTTCTGAGCCACCTGTTTTATAGCCAATTATTTGGAGGAAGAGACAAGAAGTGAGAAGAAATAGTAGAAACAATTTTTAAAATGTCTCATAATTAAAACAATCTTCAGTTTCACTTGAATTCAATGAACACAACTCATCACATACTTATTTTTTCATTGGCTCTTCAATCCTTTTTCTTCCCAGAATCCATGGTCATATGGCCACACAACCCTCCACCTCTCCATTGGTATGCTTTTTTCTCTCTGTGGAGAAGGCCATCAAATTTCTCTTCAAGAATAAAATATTTTTCTCTTAAACTGTGAGTTTCAGTTCTTCTGATATGTATCAACTAAAAAGGTTACTTCTTCTAAATCTGTCTTCACAGAGTGACCCACAACCAGTGTTTAACTAATGTGGGTCCAAAAAGGCCAGACCATCTACACAGTACTCATAATAACTCTGAAGGATAGAACTGTCCAATGGTTATACCCAGAGGTCACTCAAGTCATGGTCAGGATTATATCACAGCTGAACTTCTACCCAAACCTCCCTCTCTTCCTTCCCAACTATAGGTACTGATTTCAGGGGTCCTCCATAATTAACCTTCTGCTAAAGAACTTCCTAATAATTTTTATCTTTCAGACAGCTGCCAGCTGGACTCAACCTGTGACTGCAATAGAGACCCAATACTTCTAAAATAAAAGTTGTTTAGACAGTGATGATTGACATTTTCATATACAAAGAGCTAAATTAAGAATCATCTGTATTCAAAAAGCTATGCGAACTTCCCTTCTTTTTTCTCCCTGGCTTAAAATAATCACACTCCTGGGATTTGTTCCATTGAATGGCTGGCTCTAAGAGGATTTTGAACAGTGGACAAAATGAAATATTTGGAGGAGAACAAGAAGTACAAATTAGAAGACATCTGGGGTTAAGAACTAGTGCAGAAAAGGGATAAACTATTAATGGGAATTTATTTTCTGTATTTATTTTTTAATTTTAATTTACACTGTTCTCACAAAGGAACCAGTCATACCTCTTTAAACAAGGGTGGGAATAGCCAGGTATAGTGGCACCTGCCTATAATCCCAATAATTTGGAGACTTGAGATGGGAGGATCAAATTTTTGAGGTCAGCCTCATCAATTTAGCAAGATTCTATTTCAAAATTAAAAAAGAGCCAGGGTTTTAACTTGGAGGCTAAATGTCTGCAGTTTAATTAGAACAAATGAAGAAAGGAAAAGAGAAAGGGAAAAGGGAGGAAGGAAGGAAGGAAGGAAGGAAGGAAGGAAGGAAGGAAGGAAGGAAGGAGAAGAAGAAGAAGTTCATTTTTTACTAATGAGATGGAGATACAGATTAGTTACAGTGGATAATCTCATGCAGTATTAGAAGCAATGTTAGAAACAGGACAATCTGCAATATTACTCTGGTCATTGGATTAGAAAAGGAAAAAAAGGGTATATATATTCTGAAATATATTAGTTGAACCATACTTGAGTAACCTAGAATTTTGTCAGCAAGAATTTCACAATTATATCATCTATCTATAAGTAAACTGATTATCTTAGCAGATAGCACTTTGTGTCCATTAAAAAATAAATGCTCTCATGAAATAACACATGAATATTATTATGTCATATGCATTTGAGGTTGTATTTCTGTAGATAGGCTGGCCAGATCTGTCAGTATTTACTTGTTTAAAATTTGAGAAAAGATGAAGTAGAAAAATATCTTCTCTTCTTGTAGAGTTCTAGATTTTTATAAATATTACTCCATCTTCTTTTCACTCATCACACTATCAGTCAAGTCACTTAGTGGGCTTGAAAGTTGCAATTAGAATTTATGCTTGAATGCCTTCCTAGGCTTTTCTCATACAGAGATCCACCTCAGATGAGAAAATAGGGCAACCTAACTTAAAGGGATGGGGGGGATTACCAAATAAACATGATGTATATTCACTCAGCCAAACATGAGAAGAAGGAAAGGGGAGGGAACGGGGTTAGAATTGGAAAGGGCTAAATGAGTGATGTGTGCATGTATACTTTTATCATCTTTTACCCCATTAAGATGTATGACTAAAATGCACCAATTTAAAAAATGATTTTCATTTCAAATCATTCCTCTATTCAAGAGAATCCAAAGGATTAGGATAAAATAAAAACTTCTAGACAATGACATCTTAGTCCTTTGGGCTGTTATTGCATACTACCACAAGCGAGGTAGCTTATAATAAGAGAAATTTATTTGTCACCGATCTGGAGGTGAGTGATAAAGTCTGAGTTTTGTGGTTTATGGATGGTTTGTTCTTTCTATGTTCTCATATGGTGAAAGGGACAACATGACACTCTGAAACCTCTTTTATGACAGTACTAATCTAATTTGTGAAGGCTCCACCTACATGACTTCATTATTTCCTATATGCCTACCCCCTAACACTCTCACACTGGTGATTAAGTTTCAACAAATACATTTTCAGAGACAAATATTTAAATCATAGAGTCATAGGTCTCTTGGGCTGTGCTCAGCGTATCTCTCTGAAACTACATTCTACAGGTTTCCTCTTGATTTTTTTCAGCATGCACCAGCCTTTTTACTGTTCCTTAGTAAGAATACTTCAGGTTTCTCTATACTTAAACTTTTACTTCTGCCCTAAAAATATCCTCTCCCAAATCCACACAGTATTTGTATTTATCACTTTATTCACATCTCTATCTTTTTGACCATACTATAATTTGAGTTTCATCTCTAATTCATTTTGTTTCTCTCATAAACCATCTATTGTGAACTGAAGTTATTGTCATTTCCCCTCCTAGATTTAAGTTTAAATATAGTTACCTCTGCCACAGATGCTGTTTTCAGTGCCTGGCTTATGGAGATCAGTTAATAAGTTTATTAATCAAGATTCCCCACAGAAACAATGTGTTGTTCATACAAATGCTCCCCAACTCCTGATGGTTTGACTTAATGATTATACAGTTTTACCACAATGAGAAAGTAATATGCTTTCAGTGAAAACTATACTCCAAATTTTGAATTTTGATCTCTTCCCAAGATATAGTTGGCATGATGCTGAGCAGTGGCAGCAAACCAAACCTTCTCTTCAGCCAGGCAATTACCAAGGTGAACAAATAGGATTCTACAGTGTGCTATGTGGCTTCAATGTGATGTTGAACAAGTCAGGTCAGTCAATGCATTTTACAATGAATTTATTAAAATATAACCACATTTTAAGTTGAGGGGCATGTGTATGCACAATCAATCGAAGAGTGGATCAAATAAATCTTCATAACCTGCAATCAATAGTACAAGATTTACTCTATAAAGACAAACATTGGAAATGTATATGTATGTCTGTGTGCATATATATGTGTATGTGTGTGCATGTGTGTAAGTGTGTGTGTGTGTGTGTGTGTGTGCATGTGTGTGGGTATGTGTGTGTTTGTGTAGTATTATGGTTTGGATATAAAATGTCCCCAGAAAAGCTTATGTGATAGAATAAGATAATATTCAGAGGTGAAATAATTAAATCAGAAGGACTCTAACCTTATCAGTATGTTCATCCATTTAATAAACTAATCATTAGAATAGATTTATTGGGTGGTGACTATAAGAAGGTGGGGCATTGCAAAAGGATGTGGGTTTCTAGACAGGCATTGCTTTAAGTACTATATCTATCTTTCTCCCTTTCCTATCAGTCTGCTTCTCTCCTCCCCCTCCTACTTCTCATTCTCTTATTCTTCGTGTCTTCCATGAGCTAAGCAGCCTTTTCTTTGCCAAGCTCCACCACCATGGTGCTTTTGACTTGGAGTCAATTGACTATGGACTGAACTCTGAAACCATCAACAAAATAAACTTTTTCTCCTGTAAGTTGTTCTTATCAGGTTTTTTTTTGACACCGACTAAAACATATATACCAAGAGAGAGACAGACAGACAGAGAGAGACAGAGAGAGAGACAGAGTGAGAAAGAGAGATCACTTGATAAGTTTTACGGAATTGACACATTCAATATGAGGAATCAGGTTTGTAATGTGTAGAACAGAATGGCAGGCTGGAAATTAAGAGAAGATGGCCTTGTAATCATAAACTTTTTAGGTTTATATATAGGCTAGAATCTCAAATAAGGCTTCTTTGCCTTAGGAAAGCTCACTCATTAATTTTAGGGCCTTTAATCCAAGGGATGAGGCCCACTCAAAGATAAGGGCTATTCTGTTTTATTTAATCTATTGATTTGTCAACAAAATATGTTAAGAGTACTATCTTTACTAGTGTTTGACCAAACAACTAGGCACCATACCCCAATCAAGATGATGCATAAAATTAACCATCACAATGAGTATTTGTCTAAATTTTAAGTTTAAAGAATGTATGTCCTAAACAAATTCGTATATTTCCTGCAATGTAATTTTTGTGTAAGAAAATCCAGATAATGCAGCTAGCACCAAAACATAGGCCCTACTTGGAGATCTAAAACTTAAAATGCTTTCTCCAATGCTTTGTCCAAGGATCTATCACCTTGATTTGTGGTGAACTTTAATAATAAGTGAACAGGGACTAGAAATTAATTCTATGCTTTGATTTACCCTCAGCATATTATGCCAAGAATTCTTCTAGATATCAATAACATTATTTAGGTCTTAATAACACTTTCCATTTTATAGTAGAGAGCAGTTATCTTTGATGTTCTATATTTCTGAACTGACCTGAATGTAGGCCAAAAACACACCAAAATTATAATCCATATCATGATGTATCATCTTAATGATTTTAGAATGCCCAGACTTAGATTTCTATTGAAGTATAACAGAAAGCATCATTCATAAAACTTGGCAAGAGATTTCAATCATGATGTTTAAATAATGGACTTTCTAATAACTATTTTATTTTTATCCTTTAGAATAAATAGTGTAAGTTTATGCACACATAGTCAAATAAATATACATTATTATCTCATTACTGACTTACTCTTTGACTATCATCTTATTTGACTGAAGGTAAATAATAATGAGAAATAAAGAACTTAACATTTGAATTTTAAATTTATGAGTTGAAGAATAATGTGGTGGAAATAAATATCTAGCATAGAATGCTGGCTGTTTAATAATTTACTAGCAAATATACAGCATGGGAGTATATGGAACCCTGGAGAATGGGTTGCCTCAAAAAGAAATTGACATTTGAACAGAAATATGAAGGATTTTAGGAAATTGATTCTGCAGTAATTCATAGAAAAACATTGCAGGTAGAAGAAAGCCTATATATGTAGCAAAGAGGCTAATACAACTGAAAGCTATTGTGATTAAAGTAAGTAACAAAAAAATGGAGATTAGATAAAGCACTGAAAAGAGATATCATATAGTTCTTGTTGGTCCATGGTAAATGTAATTTGAAGAGAAATCATTGGAATATGTCAGAAAAGGAAATAGGAGTATCCTTTTTGTAATTGCTGAGAGACTTGGCTATAAAGAGAGAAATTAAGGACAAATTAGTTGACTGCTATAAAACTGCCAGTAAAAAATGATAACAAAAATGGAGTTGAGTCAGGCATATTGATGCACACCTGTAATACCAGAAGGATTGCAGGTCCACAGCCAGCCTCAGCTATTTAGTGAGAGCCTTGGCAATTTAGTGATCACACATTCCAAAAATAATAAATAAAATAGGGTTGCTGGTTTGGCGCAGAGGTAGAGCATCCTTGGATTCAATCCCCAGTACTACACAAAAAATAGAGTTGGTGAAAGTTGTTGATCCACTAATAAAGAGTTATCTATTAGACATCCTAATAACTATTTTGAGTAGACAGATGGTATGTGAGCCTATATGTGAAGATATGATAAAATATTTTAAATTCAAATATTAATTATCTGTGTTAGGTTTAGAATAGATTCAGTAATCATTTGGATAGCATACTAATTATGCAAATGTTCTATAATTACATGACAATCTTGCATTTTAGATGTAATAATGAACTATTTTAGTGAGTTAAATGTAAACATTTTTAATAACTTCAGCTTTTGATGGAAAAGATACAATAAATTATATATAACAATACTCCATAGATAACTGGTTGGGAGGTTACTGTTATATAATTTCTATACTTCTAAAATTTATATATGAACATGGGTATGCATATGTTACTATAATTTTCAGATTTCATCCCCTTTGGAAAGGACCCAGGAGTGCTATAGACAAATCATATGGTGAGTCCATTTTCACTCCTGAATATCTTTCTAAAAACACTGAAATCAGAGAACTATAGTAATATATGCATAGTCCTGTTCATAGCAACACAATTCACAATAGAAAAATTATGGAACAAACCATCATGCCCATCAACAGATGAACTGATTACAAAATGATGTGAAGTACACACAATGGAATTCTCCTTAGCAATAAAGAAGAACAAAATTATGTCATTTGCAAGAAGATGGAAGGACCTGGGAATATCATGTTAAAATAGATTAGCCAATCACAGAAAGTGAAAAATCATATGTTTTCTTTAATATGTGCAAGCACAGAGTAATTGGAATACCAGAGGGACTGCAGGTAATGGAGGAAAAGAAACCTCAGTGGAAGTTGTGTAAGGTAAGGGGAGGGGAAAACTGAGGTTCACTAATGGAAATACTACCGTCAACTATGTGTACATATGTGAATATGCCAATGGCAGTCTCAGTACTCTGTAGTAGGAAGAGGGGAGAATGAGAAGTCAGGGAAGGCAAAGAGTACTGTGGGCATGTATGTCACTGTTAATATGATTTACATTATGATGTGACACTATCAATAAAAGCATGTTAAAATAAATAAATTTTAAACAGAATATGTACTCCTCATTTTTAAAAAATAATATAATTTGAGTTTGAGTTTATCTTCTTTATAAAACCACACAATACTGAATGTTTGGATTTTTTAATAATCAGGCAATATGAAACCATATTAGACAATATATATTAAATAGACACTTTCAATTCAGTTGGATAGCAGGATTATAAGTAAAACATAATATTTCTATGAGCATATTTAAGTTAAAATTAAGTGCCCAAATCTCTCTAATTTATTAAAATGATTAATAGAGAATTGAAATTAAAGTTGGGAGTGGTGTCGCACCCCTGTAATCCCAGTACTTAGGAGCCTGAGACAGAAGTATGGCGGGTTCAAAGACAGCCTCAGCTACTTAGGGAGGCCCTCTGCAACTTAGTGAGAACTTATTTCAAAATAAAAATAAAGAATAAGACTGGGGGGAAGGCTTGGATATAGAATGTCCCAGGGTTCAATACCCAGTACAAAAAAAAAATTAAAAATAAAGGCTTGGTCCATCTCAAAAATATTTTTGGTGACTAACCCTTAAAAATTAATGTGTGTTTTATATTGTGTAGTTTGATGTCAAGCTATTTGAATATTTTCTATATGGAAAAATATATTTTAACAACTTCATTGACATAGTACCTAATATAAATTAAATTTCTTGAGGTTAAAATCAAATTAGATAACAAGCAAAACTAATCTCTAAAGCAGAAACCATCTAAATAATATTTAAGAACAGATAAATGGATTATTAATAACTCACTGAATATAATGCTTATAAAGGAAAATGAAATTGATAAGAGTTATCATGGCAATTGCTTGCTAAGGAAGCATAGTGGCAAGTAAATAGCATGAAATATTTATGAAAGAAGTTATAAAATATTAGGCAACTAGTATCATACATTTGTGAATAAGTCAAAATATAGAAATTTATGTAAACAATAGGTTATTGTGACACTGTAAATGAAAAGGAACACAAGCTCCAATACTTTAATATCTTAACTTCTTTTTAATACTAATATATTTATTACATTTTTAAGGTATAAGTTGTTAAAAGAATAGTATGATGATTTCTGGGATTACTCAAGTTCTCAGGAATTTGAATCTATTATAAAAATTAAAAATAGCCTTCAGAAGTTTTCTGACACATAACAATTAACATTGAATATTACTCTACCTCTCAATGAATATAAACAGAAGCCAACTAATGAATAAGTGTTGATAAGTACAACTGAGTAATCTATAATTTTTTATTTCACAAATATCTAAGCATATTTGTACCTTTCTCCTATCATAACTAATCCAAAACGCAACCTGGGTTTGGGTTTCAAAGATGATTTTGTATATAATTGATGAACATTTTGTACTTTTACAACCACTTTGACCTAACTTACAACATTTCTGCTTACTTTGCATGCTCACTTAGGCATTTGACAGTATGAATGGAATGAGTTTGAATTATAGGTAGTCTCTTTTGATAGCAAACACTTGTGAATTTCAGGAGCATAGCAAGATAAAAGTGCATGCCTTAACACTATGAATGTAAACATAATAATATAATATCATAATTTACCCACTGTTATATGAGGATAACATAATGTTCTTTACAATTTTAATTCCAGTACCTGGAAGGCTGAGACAGGAGGACTGCAGGATCAAAGCCAGCCTTGGCAACTTAGCAATGCTCTCAGCACCCTCGTGAGACTGTTTCCAAATTAGAAATAAAGTTGGGCTAGAGATTTAGCTTGGAGGTAGAGTGCCATGGGGTTCAGTACCATCATTACCAAAATATAAAAGAATAAAAAAACAGATAAATAGTATAGCCTTTGCCAACAATAATCATGGATAAATGTTCATTTTTGTTGCATTTATTTATTTATTTTTATTGGTGCTTTGTAATCATACATCTTAATGAAGTTCTGGGTGATAGAAGCATACATGCACACAGTACTCCTTGAGTCATCTCCCAGTTCTCACCCCACTTTTTCTCCACTTTCTCTCCCTGCCCGCCTTCCCATGCTCAACGCAGTGGTTAGCTTTGGTAAGTTTGTGCATGTGCAACATGCCCACTGAGGTGTTCCCCTCTTCAAGACTTCTTCCTTACCCCCATCTCCCTCTGTTAGGTCCCCTCCTTCAACCTACTAAAGTTTCTCTTTTGTCTGGAGTTCCTCGTGTGTCCCAAATTCTCCCTAGCTTCCACATATGAAGAATATCTGATCTTTCACTTTTTGTGACCGCCTAATCTCAGCATTCTCCACTTCCACCCATTCCCTGCAAATGACATAATTTTATTCTTTTTTATGGCTGAGTAGAATTCTGTTATGTGTTTATTTTTTCACAGTGAAGATGTGAATATTTTCTTAATTATAAATTTAGTTATATTTTTCTATTGATTGCCTTAGTTTATTTTCTATTGAATTGTTTGCACTTTTTTGATGATTTGTTAATGGATTTTAATAATATTGTCCATTTTCTTTATCCTTTGTTCAATGTTCTCAACAATAAAAAAAAATGGCAAGAGAGCAAAGCTAACTTTGGAGACACTTTTGATGTGCATTCAAATAACAGAGATACAGTGACTTGACTAAATAATTGGCGAAGATAAAGAACTCAAACCCTTTCTTTTAATCTTAGCCATTAGCATTTTTTGTAAACTATGTTGGAAAATATATTCCACAGAAAAGGACTGCTAATAATTATATTATTCCCTTATTGTTTCTGATATAATCAATATCTACATAGTAGCAGAAGTCGGTCCTCTAATCTCTAGGAAAGGATGAGTTCAGTTTTTTAACATTGTGACCTCCAGAAAAATTTTTATTTTTAGAAAAATATGGGGAAGCAAGAAAAAGGTTATCTGTGAATCCCTGAAGCTTTTTCTAATCTCTCACATTATCTCAACTCATATCAGGAGAGCTTACTTTCAGTGATCAAAATTATTATCTTGCATTACAACTACAACCTTGCTGTTAAGGAAAAGAGCACAAATGCTTTTCTCTATAATTTTATTAACATTTTTATTTATAGCATATCTTCATTTTAGGCAAAATGTATATAGATTTCTGACTTTAAATTTTAAATCATATAATCTTTTCCAGATATAATTTTTTTAAATATTCCAAACTTTTAAAACCTTGATGTATAATTTTCTAAGTCCTCTAGAATTTTAGTAAAATGCAGTTTTAACTTAAGTAATTTTTTTAAAAGTGACTATTACCTTGCTAAGAATACTAAAATACTCAAATAAAGGAAATACTATTTTATTTTAGGTCATTCTATTGGAGACAATTAATAATAACATAAAGATAAAACATACTAATTAAGTGAATTTTATGCTTATAATTTGTTGGTAATTTTACTAAGAGATTTGTTTTATTTACTTGTATAATCTTTACCAAAATCTTGCCATTTCTACTTTTTAAATGAAATTTAAAGAAGTGTAGTAAAACGTCCAGCGTGGTGGTGCACGCTTGTAATCCCAGTGCTTGGGAGGCGGAGACAGGAGGATCGCGCAGGTTGGAAGCCAGTCTCTCTGTCTTAAGAGACCCTGTTTCCAAATAAAAATATAAAAATAGGTCTGGGAGTGTAGCCTGGAGGTAGAAGGGTTTCCATGAGCCCCAGTACCACAAGGAAAAAAAAAACAGTGTAGTAAAGATATTAATGTTTTTGTTAGAGTCACAAAAGTAATGAAAAGCAGAGTATGAATTGCCACATGTATCAGAAAGACTCTATAGACTTAAAAAAACTACACAATATTTTGTTACTCTGGATAAGAATTATAATTCATTGTATTTATTTATGTGTAAAACATATTAATAGAAATTCCACCATATGGTACAAGTTATATTTCTGCCTGATTTTATATACTTATAGCCAGTTACACTTTGCTTCTAAATGCTATTTCTTTAACTACTGAAAAGCATTTTAATGAACATTTGTACTCCTAAATACATACGTAAGATATAATAAATGTAAGTAAAATAAATAACTTTAGCTACTGGTGAAACTTTAAACCTTCACACTGAGTTTTTGTCTCATATTAATATATTCAAATTATTATTGGGTATAATTTAGAAAATACATTAAAAAATAAAATACTGGCTATTTTAACTTTTTTTTTACTTTTATATTTTTAATTTATTATCTTCTATATTCAGTTTAGACATAACCATTTTTGAATAATATTCATTGTGGAGGAATTAGCATGTGAGCAATATTTTTAACTTGCTGAAATAACATCTTTACAATGACACAGATATTCTTTGACAACAAAATTTTAATGAATGCATAGCTGAGTGTGTCTTAAAACAACATTTTGTATGTCTTGGGAGTGATATCTGCTTCACTGTTTCTCTCAACACATTGTTGATGAATTCACTAATTTCATCACATATGTGTTAGTGAAAATGTGAGGCATATTTTTCTTCCAGCCATGTTGAAAAGAATTTTGAGTTAGTTTCAATGACAGATATACACACACATGTGCACACTCCCACCCACATACATTCACACTGATGTCATCTTGGTGGGAGAATATTCAATATACAATCATGTAATATAGATAACAAATAACTATCTTAATTTTAAACACCAGTTAAGAATATGCTCTTTTGATATTGGCAAAGTTATAATTTATGAGAAAAGATAGAGATATTTTGTGACATGCGTTTTGTAAAGGAACTTTTGAAGCAGATGCCAATTTGACCCCTTGTAGGCTTATTATTTTGAAAACCAAGTATGCTAAATGTCTTAAAAGTAAGATTCAATTTCTCTAAGAATATATTTTATTTATTTTATTTTATTTTTGAGATACTGGGGAATGGAACCCAGGAACATTCTATCTTCAAGCTACATCCCCTGCCCCATTTTTTTATTCTTTATTTTGAAGCAGGGTCTCACTGAGTTGCTGAGGGCCTCACTAAATAGCAGAGTTTGCCCTCAAAATGCTATTCTCCAATCTCAGCCTGCTAAATGCTGGGATTACAAGGATATGACACCATGCCTGGCTTTCTCTAAGACTTTAAAAATATTTTTATATACTATTATATATGGCAAAGTTTAAAATAAAAAAAATCTTTAAAATGTTTCTGGTTATCTTTTACGTATGTGAGCAAAAAAGCATTTCAAATGAATTTTATAAATACATGATTCAAGATTTGATCAACTTGCTTTATAATAGATCATTTCGCATTTAAAACACTTTAAGGTAAACTATATATTAATAGACAGGAACACAGATTGGAAGCCAACCTTAACAACTCAATGAGGTCCTGTCAACTCAATGAGGTCCTGTTTCCAAACAAAAAATAAAATGAACTGATATGTAGCTCATAGATAGAATGTTTCTGGATTCAATCTTTAGTAACACACACACAAACACACACACACACACACACACACACACACATTCACAATGTTAAACACATGTGTTTCATGTAATTATAATTCTTTGGTTTTAAGGTAAATATTCTATATGAAGTCAGGTGAATCTTAAATTTTAATTACCATTCATAGTCTGCTTGTACTTTATATTTTAATAATGGGAATTTATATATAGTTTTATATTTTAAGAATTTAATTACAACTTATTGCATTTTACTTTTATGATAGAGAATGTAAAACAAATGAAATTGTGTACTTACTCTATGTAATATCTAATTTGTGGTCCAGAAATAAATACAAATACAAATACAAAAAAATACAAAACAACTCTGAGATTAGCAGAAAACATGTTCCGAAAAAGTTTTGCAGGTATAAAATTTAAATAAATTTGGTTTTTCTTCACTTATTTGGACATTTTTTATTTCATAGCATCTTGAAAAACCTGGCTGTTTCTCTACAAAAACAAAAAAGAAAATATTTTAATGACATCACTTTATCATTTTGAATTAGAAGTGATTTTTAAAAATCAAGTGATACATTTAGTAAATTACTAAAATAATGACTTTAATTTAATTTTAATTCAAATGATCAATTTTGGCATAAATTTCCCAACAATTAGTTTCTTTACAGATAACATTTTCCACAGAAAATAACATCTATTTTCTAATTAGTTATTTTCAAATTATTATATATCAAAAAACTAAATGAAAGTTAATGAGTTTCAACTGTCTATACATATATCGTCTTTAGAGCTTTAATGAAGTTGGCTTCTGTCATGACATTATTTTTTATAAACTTGACCACCTGCTTTAGCATGCTCTATTTATTGTTGTCTTGATTTATGGTCTGGAATTCCAAGGTCTCCATTCTTTAAGAATGTCTTGTCAGCACCGACTTTATGTTCTATTTATGCACTGAAGATTTTGCATACTCTGCTTCATTAATTGGAAAAGCCTATGAACCTGATTTCAATCTGCATAACATTTGCTCTCCAGATATTTATCAGATGATATAACTCTTAGCTCTGTAGTTTCTAATTCTTATCTAAAAGTTGGTCACAACAGTCATATTGAAGGGGTTCCTGAAGAATATCCAGTGTTACTATTACTTCAGATTATTGACATACTGTTTTATGATCATAAGGCACTCGGACAGTTGGGTAAGTACCCTGTTTGGGCTGCTTTGAATTGCTTTAATTAAATTAGTGGTGCCATTGCTGTTCTATCAAGCACAAAATGAAAAATAACAACAAAATAAATACTACCCTATGTTAAATATGCAACCAAAATAGCAAAAACACAAGATTATGTCATTATTAATGGGTCCAATTATTTATTTATTATTTATTCATTTATTTATTTTATTTTGTGGTACTAAATTGAGCCCAGGGACATCCTATCTTAGGGGTACACCATTAACAATTTTTTATTTTTGTGTTGAAAGAGGGTCTTATTAAGTTGTTGAGGCTGGTCTTGAACCTTTGATCTTCCTGACTCAGCCTTCTAACTACTGGGATATTAGGCATATGCTACCATGCTCAGTGGGTTCATACATTTTATGTTTCATTTTATAGTTTTTCTTAATAATTTGGAATAGTTTACCTTCATGGGAATTTCTGCTTTTATTTCAAATTGTGTTATGTCTCTTAGAAACCACTTTCCCAAATGTTTGATTAATTTAGAGAGTGCACATGATAACATTTAAAATATTCTGTGTGTCTCCAAGTGTTGTATACACATGTGTTTCTATCTCTCTATACTCTAATATGATGCATAATTGCAATATACCAAATAAAAAGAAAATACATTATTTTGTGTAACTAAGGTCAAGGTAGTCATTATTTAAGTTTAACCTTAATTCCTTTAGGATGAAAATATTACTTCAAAAGTTCATTATTTTTTATATAGTGTCCATAGAAAACACCTAAAATCTAATCTAAGTTTAACATTAAATAACTTAAAAGTGACAAATTGAAAGATAACTTCTGTACATGCTGGTTTTTGCCCAGTTTAGTAATTTTAGAAATGTATGATTGATTATCAAGAAAAAATAAGTTAGATCTTAAAAATTTTAGAAAGAGCTATCCATTACTGATTATAATAGACAAAATAGTTTAATAACAAAGTTAAATTTCATTTATAGCATTTAACATGCATTATATATTCAAATTGATATTTACTCCACATCAAATGGAATGGCTAATTCATAAAATATTCAATAGAGGGAATACCAGAAAGTGAGCATCTTTTGCAATGACATTATCTTCTGGTGTAAATGCCAATTGTTCTTTCTGAAAGCAGTTCTTGAAATAAGCAGGTTTAATGATTTTGAAATTTTAAAAAATGTCATTTAAGTAGTGTGTGTGTGTGTGTGTGTGTGTGTGTGTGTGTGTGTGTGTGTGGTACTGGGGAGTGAACACGAGGGCCTTCTTCATCTGGGCTATTTATTCTTCTAACACTATTTTATTTTTTTATTTGGAAAAAGTCTCACTAATTTGCTGAGGCTGCCTTCAAACCTGTGATCCATCTGTCTCACCCTACCAAGTACTTGGATTCCAGGCATGGACCACCCCATATAGAATGGTCTTGTGTTCAATCTACACTACCAAAAGGCCTGGGGGAAACATTTTTTTTAACATTTTTATTGGTGCATTAGCGTCTCACATCATAATATAGTTCATACTGATAGTGACATACGTGCACACAGCCCTTGGTGAGTTTTTCCCCAGTTCCCTCCACCTTCCCCCTTCCCCATTCAAGATACTGAGATTGACACGGGTAACCTCACATACTTATAATGTCAGTGTTTGTGTTTCCTTCATTAATTATCCATCTTCCCCACCTTCCCACACTCACCTCCCTCACTCCACTGAAGTTTCTCCTTCATTATCTAAAGTCCCCCTAGTATCCTGATTACTCCCTAGTTTATACATATAAGAGAAAACATATGACACTTCACTTTTGGTGACTGAATGATCTCATATAACACGTTTCCCCTGTCTACCCTTTTCCTTCAAATGATATAATTTTGTTCTTTATTGCTGAGTAAAATTCCACTGTATATGTGTCCTATAATTTTGTAATACATTAATCTGTTGATGGATACCTGAATTGACTGCATAATTTGAATATTGTGAATTGTGCTCTATGGTTTAATTTTTATTCTTTTAGCTTTTCTTAAAAATATAAAAGGTTTATATGCAAATTTTAGTAATATTATTTATATTTTTGCACTATACCTAAAGTGTATTCTGACTATCAAATAACTATTTTTTAAAAAATTATTCCAAATCCTCACCTCTCTCCCTGCACGGGAATCAACTCGAGATACATGAAAGACCTTGAAGTTAGATGAGAGCCTGTGTAGCTATTAGAGAGGACAGGTCCAACACTACGACATATAGGCATAGATAGAAACATCCTCAACAAGACTCCCAAAGCTCAATAAATTAAAACAAGAATTAATAAGTGGAATGACATCAAACTAAAAAGTTTCGGCTCATCAAAGGAAATCACCAAAATAAATGGGGGAAAATATTTACCAGAGGGATCTCTGACAGAGGACTACTATCTAGAATATACAAAGAACTTAAGAGCGTTTACATTAGAAAAACAAACAACCCATTCAAGAAATGGGCAACTGAATTGAACAGACACTTCAAAAAAAAAGAGATACAAATAGGCAATAGATACAAAACAAAATGTTCAACATCATTAGCAATCAGGGAGATGCAAATCAAAACTACATTTAGATTCCATCTAATCCCAATAAGAGTGGCAAGTGTAAAGAAGTCAAATAACAACAAATGATGGCGAGGATGTGGGGAAAGAGGAACTCTTCTATACTCTTGATGGGAGTGAAAACCAGTTCAGCTGCTATGGAGATCAGGGTGTAGATTCCTTGGAAAACTGGGAATGGATCCACCATACAATCAGGCTATAACACTCCTGGGTGTCTTTTCAAATGGATTGAAATCAGAGAACTACAGTAACATATGCATCCCCATTTTCATAGCAGCAGAATTCAAAATAGCCAAAATATGGAATCAACCTAGGTGTTCATCAACAAATGAACAGATTACAAGACTATGAGAAATACAAACAATGCAATTCTACTGAGCAATAAAAAGAACAAAATTACATTTATAAGAAGATGAAAGACCTGGACAACATTATGTTAATTGAGATTAGCCAATCACAGAAAGAGAAAGGACTTATGTTTACTCCAATATACTCAAACTAGGAAGTATTTGGGTTACCAGAGAGACTCCAGATAATGGAGAAGAAACCTCAGTGAGCCAGAGAGGAGATCTTAGGGTGGGGGAGGAAGACTAAGGTTCATTAACGGAAATACTACCATCGACTATGTATATACATGTGAATATACCAATGTCAATCTATATTGTCCCAATAATGATAAATTGGGAAGGGAGTAATAAGAAAGAGGGAAGTTCTGTGCATAAATGTCATTGTCACCATGATTTACATTATGATTTAAGACTATAATAAAAACACAGAAAAAACATTATTCCAGGTTAGAACATAAAACCAGAATTTGTGAGAAAATATATAATATATAATATATATATTATATAATATATATAATATATATAATATATATTATATATTATATATATAATTGTGAGATTACATGTAATTGTGAGATGCTATATATATTTTAAATATATGATTATATATATTAAAATAAGAGATATGTATATGTTATTTTAAATAATATATGGGGATAAAACCCAAAGGTCTGTAAGGGGAGATCCTAGGCTCTTCTTACTCGTTACTGTTGATTAAAATCTTAGGATTTAGTAAAGTTATTTTATTAGTGTAAAAATTTGTATTAAGTATTGCAAAAAAGTCTTCCCAGTGGTATAAAACCCACAGTTAATGAGCCTGAGGAACATTTATAAGTTTTATAGCTTACCTGGAATTACTATCATAGTATTTCTTTGTTTAATTGCATATAAATATTTTCAATTCTTAGCTACACTTTAGTTGGTTTCAGCATTTTATCAGTTTCTTAGCTGAGTAAATTAATAAAATCTATAATGTAAGTTTATTTTATAATTGAGCTTAAAATTTTACATTTTTGAAAAATGTCCTTTAACATTATCTATAGTAAAAATGTTTTTAAGAATCTATCAATTAAGAAATCAGGTTTGTTCTCTCTCAGTTTTGAAAAAAATTTACAAAGGATTTATTATTTATTCTTTAGAAAGACTAACTTTCTTGATTTCTCAAAAGTATGCCAAGGATTTCCTAAGACTTATAAAAATGAACTTTATTATATATTTTTATTTGCTGCTTTCATGGGGCTAATGAGAGATGGATTGGGGATAAAAATAAAATCTGATAGAAATTGAACATTTTGCGTTTCTTTCAGAATTATAAACAATGGACATGAAAAAAGCTGTTTGTATGTATTAGTTACATGCAGACGTGTGTGTGTGTGTGTGTGTGTGTGTGGGAGAGAGACATATACACACCACTCTGTTTTTCAAGATCTTAATGATTAGTAAAACAGTAACATCTAAGAGAGTATAATTAATCTTAATTAAATGCAGCTGGCTTTTTAAAGTTCAAAACATTAAACCACAGATTGCAGTTTGCCCTTCACAATTACACAAATGCCTTTTTTCTCACTTGAGGTTGCATAATAAAAAGTTTGTAGAAAGTAACACTTATCATCTCATAAATAACATATATATATATATATATATTCATTTTGAGGGACTGAGAAACATAGTATTAAAAAAGACGTATTAGTAACTTTATGACAATATTTTTGGACAGAATAAACAACCTTACCTTAAAATATATATATATGGAGGCTTAGATAGGAGGATTGCAGGTTCATTGCCAGCCTCGGCTCCTTAATGTGGCCCTCCACAACTTAGTGATATCCTGTTTTAATATTAAGAATGAGATATAGGGCTGGGGGTATAGCTCAGAGATAGAGTGCCCCTGGGTTCAATCCCCAGTATGGAAAAAATAAAATAAAATAAAATAAAGAAAAGTATATATATATATATATAATTTGTTTTGCTACTGGGGAGTGAACAAAAGTGTATTCTAAGTTTGAGCCACATCCTCAGCCATATTTTATTTTTATTTTGAAACAAGGTCTCCCTCAGTTACTGAAGGTCTTGCCTAGTTTCTCACTCTTGAACCTCAATCCTTCTGTTCGCCTTTCAAATACAAGTACTGGTATTACAGGTGTGTGCCACCATGCCCGGCTTAATTTAATATATAATAAGAAAATGGGATTTCTTTTTAATAATAATCAGTAGATAGTAACAAAGAAAAATTATATATTGATCACCCACCCATGTCCAAATATGTAAAGAAATGTTAATAAAAGTATTGTGTTGCCTTTGAATATTATTTAATAATTTAACAATACACTTAGTGTTATAAATTTAAATATAAAAGTTGATTGTCTAGTAAATATGGTATGTTCAATCAGGTCTTCCTTGAAATTTCAGAATATATAACTAAGAGAATGTAACATACGTGTCTTAGACTTTTTGGGATGCCATCACAAATTACTATAGACTAGGTGGCATATATCCAACAGGATTTTATTTTTAAACTATTTTGGAGCCTAATTGTTAAATCAAAATTCCAGCAGATGATGTGTTTCACAGATGGCCACATGGAACTCTGTCCTCACTGGTTAGAAGATACAAGGGTCTCTGGGGAGTTCTTTAAAAGCCACTAATGCCATTAATGAGGAAATCCCCTTTGTCAAAGAATCCATTTCCTAAACTATATTAGGGTATGAATTTTTAGGAACTCACTATATAGCACTGGTTGTATTAGATTTCTGAGTATTTAAAAATTACTGACTGAGCTGGGCGTGGTGGCGCACGCTTGTAATCCCCGCGCTTGGGAGGCTGAGACAGGAGGATCGCACAGGTTCGAAGCCAGCCTCAGCTACTTAGCGAGGCTCTCAGCAACTTAGTGAGACCCTGTTTCCAAATAAAATATAAAAAAAGGTCTGGGAGTATAGCCTGGAGGTAGAAAGCCTCTGGGTTCCACCCCCAGTACCACCAAAAAATAAAAATAAAAATAAAAATAAAATAAAAATAACTGACTGATGAAAATGCAGAAAACATTCTCTTTATATTAATAACTTGTAACATGATTTTAATTTTTTATAATTTTTCATTAAAAATGAATATTACAGTTTTAAATCAGAAGAAGAGAGAGAGACAGAGTATGGAGCCTTGCTACAGGTTTGTGATATAGAAAAAAAATTAATTTTTAATCTCACAAATTCTTTGGGTTACTTTTAAGGAATCTCCATGAGCAAAAAATTATTCGACAATACTTGAGAATGGAAAACATGAGTTAAATAAGGGAATTTATCAATAATTGGGCTGATTAAATTATCCATGTACCTGAATTCATAATTTATTTATCATATGATTCCATACTTTTGAGTTGTACATAAGAAAAATCTATAAACCATATCACAGCATGATATTCTCCTGATAAATATATTGCTTAGTTACATTGGGAGTTTGGAATTTTTTTTCTTGTTGGCACATTAAAATGTTTTTGTAGCCAAGGGCAGTGGATGAGAGATAAAAAACAATGATATGTGAAACAGAGGAGAGATATGAATCTCTTTTTCAAAGTGAGAGAAACATAATTGTGGTAAGATATGGGAATGGAATGCTGTCATAATGCTTTAGCCAAAGCTATATTTTTTCAGGCATATCTATTTTGCAAAGAAGTTGGGTATCTGTGAATGTATTTCTTTCAATCTCTGAGTACCTTACTTTCTTTTAAAAAGATTCTGCCTTCTTCAGGA
Source organism: Muscardinus avellanarius (assembly GCF_963383645.1). Taxonomy (NCBI): domain Eukaryota; kingdom Metazoa; phylum Chordata; class Mammalia; order Rodentia; family Gliridae; genus Muscardinus; species Muscardinus avellanarius. The sequence continues at coordinate 178,650,925 of NC_137787.1, forward strand.
AGGTGCACAAAAATATTTGAAGGTTTTTGGCTTCTCTCATCTACTTTTGAGATTCCCTGTGGAAAATAATGTAAAATGTCCTTGAAATGTACCAGGCATATTATGAATTATTATTATTGTTATTTGTTTTTTGGTGGTACTGGGGTTCCTGGAAACCCTTTTACCTCCGGACCCCCAACAGGTGCCCACAAGTGTTGTGTGCATGTATATCACTGTCAATTAATGCACCAATGAAAACATATTAAAAATATTAAGGTTAAAATAAAACATTCAAATGACATATCAAAGAAGCCTTGATAATTTTAAAGCTTCAACATGAGAGGCCTTCCAGAGTTTTAAAATACTTTTATTGGTGCATTATAGTTTCACATTATAATGTAGTTCATACTGATAGCAACATACATGCACACAATACTTGGTAAGATTTACCCAGGTCCCTCCTCCTTCCCCACTTCTCCATACAGGATATTGAGATTGGCATTGGTATTCTTACATATGTATATAATAAAGTGATTATTTCAGTGATTCTCTCTCTCCTCCCTTTCCATAGACTTTCTCCCTGGATCCACGGGAGTTTCTCTTTCATTATCTATTGTCCCTCTGGTATCCCAAATCCTCCCTAGCTTCAGTATGAGAGAAAACATATAAATTCTCACTTTCTGTGACTGGCTAATCTCATTTAACATAATTTTCTTCAGGTCTAGTCATTTTCCAGCAAATGACATAATTTTGTTCTTCTTTATTGCTGAATAGAATTGTATTGTGTGTATATCTCATAATTTTGTAATCTGTTCATCTGTTGAAGAATACCTAGTTTGGTTTCATAATTTGGCTGTTATGAATGCTGCTGGTATAAACATGAACATGCATATATTAATATAATATTCTGGTTTCAGTCCCTTTGGAAAAATACTCAATAGTGGTATAAGTGGATCCACTGTTTAAGATAAAATGCAGATTTTTTAAGGAAAAATAATATGACAGTTAACAATAATACAGTGTGATGGCTAATTTTAGCTCTTTGTTTGGCTAGATTAAAATATATCTGAATAGCATGTGAACATTATTTCTGGATACATTTCTGAGAGTATTCATGAAAGAGATTGACATTTTAACAGTGAACTTATAAGAATGATTCACCTTCCTTCAATGCTGATAGACACCATTCAGTCCATTCATGAAATAAAAAGGTAGAGGAAAGGCAACTTTCTCCTCCGCTTCTTGTCTCTTGCTGTGTGTGTGTGTGTGTGTGTGTGTGTGTGTGTGTGTGTGTGTGTGTGTGAGTGTGCGTGCGCGCACGCTTGCGTCATACTGGGGATCGAACCTAGGGGCATTCTACATCTGAGCTACACTCCCAGCCCTATTTTTTATTCTTTATTTTTGAAACAGGGTCTCACTAAGTTGCGGAGGGCCTCACTGAGTAGCTGAGGCTGTCTGCAAACCATGACCCTCTGGTTTCAGCCTCCGGAATGCTGGGATTACAAGCGTGCGCTACCATGCCCAGCTTGTCTCTTGCTTTTGGACATCAGAACTTTAGCTTTTCCGTTCTTTATACCGTTTGATTTGCACCAGAACTCCCTCAGATTCTCAATACCTTTAGATTCTTCTGAATTTTCCTTATACCCCTGGCTTCTCTCATTCTCAGAAACTGAAGTTTGGACTGAGCTATAGTACTGACTTTTGTGATTTGCTAGTGTGCAGATAGCCTGTATTATATGAGCTAACCTCCATGATAAATACTAACTTCATTATCTATCATCTATCTCTCTATATATACTTCCCTCAAATTATTTCTCCTTTCACCTTCCCAACCTCCACAATATTATCTAATATCTTTTCTTACTACGACTATATAATCATCATGAATCTTTTTCATGATTCACCTTCCTTCATGATTCACCTTTCAGTTTCTACTATTTAATCTCTTACAAATCATTTCTACTTACTAGCCAATGTTATATTTTATAACAATAATTTGGAAAATGAAAATCTATAATATAAAGTTATTAACTGACTCTTCTTTGAAAAGAATCTATTATCTACCTATCTGTTATTATCTCTCATCTAATTTGTTTATTCTATTAATTTTTTTTCCTCTGGAAAACCAAGACTAATACAGATAGTCACTATTCATCTTACTCAACATGAAAACAAAAATTCACAAAATGACTCACAACAAATGAAAGTGGAAAACCTCTAGCCTCAAATGTGGGCTCAATTCTCTTGTTTATTATTTAAAATTCATGTGAACTCTATGAGTTTATATACAGAAATAATTCCACTTTACCAAAATTTGACTTAAGCCCTAAACTCTCATTTTATACTCCAGATGCCAATTGTGTTTCTTGCATGTCTAAAATGTATCATAAATAATTTGTGTGAAATTCATTCTGTCTTTTCTCTTCAAAATAGTACCACCCTAATGCTTGATTCCTCCCGTGTCTGAAATTCTTGCTTTCCTTTCACAAAAACCTATTTGGGTGTTTTACGGATGCTTTCTAAACAAATACTTTCTTCTATCATCAATGCTAGCTCCAGAATGTGACCCAACATCTATTCTTAGTTTGGCTCTTGCATAAACATCCTGACTTCCTTTTCAGTTTCTACTTTTTAATCTCTTACAGATAATTTTCTACTTACCAGCCAATGCGGTTTTTTAAAACTATAATTTAGAACATGAAACCCTACAATATAAAGTCATTAAAATACTCTTCTTTGAACTTTGAAAAAAATAAAATACTTTCCCATAAATAATCATGCCCTACATCCTGTAATTCTTATCTACTACATTTCTTATCTCACTAATCAAAGTTCAAAATAAATCCAGGCATTTTTGGTTTGATTTCTCTTTTAAATATTTCAATATCACCTAATAAGTGGAAATTTTCTTTTTGCTCTTTCTGATACATTTTTATTCATCACATTTCTAAATTTGTACTGTATTATGTGTGTGTGTGAGGGGGGGTTACTAGTAATTAAATCCAGGGCCATTTAAACTTTGAGCTATACCCTTAGCCCCATTTTATTTTTTTTAATGTGAAACAGAATCTCACTAAGTTGCTAAGTTGCTGAGGGCCTCACTAAGTTGTCATGGTTGACCTCAGACCTGTTACCCTCCTGTCTCAGCCTACCAAGTACTGGGATTGCAGGCATACTCCAGCACCCCTGGCTGGATGGTACAATCATCTTAACCACAACTGATGCCATTTCAAAGAATCCTTTGCTAACTTCTACAGTTAAAAATCTGTCTCCTGATCAAACTAGACACTTGCTAAAATCCTGCCTTTCGTTTACTTTAGAAATCACAACACCATGAAATTATTCCCATGGATGTCATTGCATTTTAAGTAAATCATTTTTATTTGCCTCCCAACTCTGCCAACGGCAACTTATGGCCAAAGTCAACAAGATTGCCCTAGGTCTTGCTTATACTCAGATCCCAGCACCAAAAATGTACATCATCTATTGTAGATGCTCAGTAAATGTAAGTTTAACAATGCATTAATGGAAGTCCCTGAACCCTCCCGCCTGCCCCAAGGTCGCCCATCACATACCTCTTTCCCTTTCTCTCCATGTTCTTGTCTTAGCGTCTTTTCCTGAAGACTCAGAGTTTGCACATACTTAAGGTTTGTTTTAATAAGAACCTACATTATTTACTAGATATAAATTTGAGAAAGTTGTAGGAGATAGTAAAAGAACTGTGATGTAAATATTAAATAGAAAGATCTGGAAGTGTAGCTCAATGGCTGGTAAAGTATTACTGGGTTCAATCTCTAGTACCAGGAAAGAAAAAATGGAGATGAAAATAAAATAGGAAAATATTGTCACTTGTCCCAAGGTAAGGATCTTTCTTTATAACCTTATATAATCTTATATAACTTGCTGAAGCATTATCATAGTTGCAATAGATGGACTTTTTAATAATTTATGTAATGTTTGTTTTGTAATGGTGACAGTTGGTTTCATTTAGCTTAGCATATGTTTGTCTAAAGTAAGTGTTCAATTGCCATGTTAAATGAAACAACAAATTGAAACCATTCAGACTCAATTACTTTGCAAGCTTGGATCTTACTGCTACTTTTTTTTTTGTTTGTTTGTTTTTTTAAATTTTATTTTATTGGTGCACTGTATTCATACATCATAGTGGGATACAAACTTTTGTAGACATACATGCACACATCGCCCAGTCAGCCCCCACCCAATCCCCACCCCATTCTCTCCCCATCCCTCCCTCCCATACTTGGCTTAGTGGTTGACATCTAGTATTATAGCAATTTATCCAAAATTAAAAATGATAATCTCACATAACAGTTTCATTTGTCTGATACCAAGCTTTTGATGACTTAAAGATAACATTTCAATATTTCTTTTTGCTTTCTTTCTTACCAGAGAATATTTTTTTCTTTTTTTTAGGTGAAACTATCATATATTTATTTTTCAGAAAAAAATCTATCCTGATATGGAATATGGACTCTAGATACCCAAAACAATCTCGAAGCAAAAACAAAGCTAGAAGATGTATATTTTCTGATTTCAAACCATATAAAGCTACAATAATTGAAACAGTGTAGTACTGTTCTAAAGGCAGATATATAGACCATTGGAGTTAAATACAAGCCTAGAGCTAACTTCTTCCCTATATTGTCAAGAAATTTTTGACAAGGTTTCCACGAAGATTTGGTGGTGGAAATAATAATCTTTTAACTAAATATTGTTGAAAAATAATAATTACATGGAAAAGAATAAAATTGGACCCTTACCTAATCCCACATACAAGTATTAACTCAAACTAGATAAAAGACCTAAATATAAATCTTAAGACTATAAACTTTTAGGAGAAAATCTGGGTCATAAAACCTCACAACATTGAAATTGGCAGTGATTTCTTGGATATGATTTCAATGGCACAGGCAACAGAAGAATATACAAACTCCCTAAAAAATAAAAGAAAATATTGTATATCCAAAGACAATGTAAACAGAGTTAAAAGTTACTAATAGAATTGGATAAAATATTTCCAAATGCTATATCTGAAGGTATATTAATATTCCAACTAGAAATCCTAAAAATTAACAACAATAAAGGCAAACAATACAATTTAGAGGTAGGTAAAAGACTAACATAAATAATGAATCTCCACAGATAACCAATCTTAGTTGTCTGTTGGATGGAAAGTCTTGTTTCTCTGGTTCTGGTGAGTGTTACCTATTTCTTCTTTGTAGTTAATCTCTTTGAGTATTTTCTCTAGCGCTGGTTTTGAAGACATAAATTCCTTCAGTTTCTGTTTGTCATGGAAGCTTCTTATTTCTCCATCTAAATTGATAGAAAGTTTTGCTGGATAGGAAATTTTTGGCTGGAAGTTGTTTTCTTTCAGAGTTTGGAATATGTTACTCCAAGCCCTTCTGGCTCTCATGACTTGGTTTGGGAAGTCTGGAGTGATTCTAATTGGTTTGCCTCTGAATGTCACTTGGCCCTTTGTTTTTGTTGCCTTTAAGATTCTCTGCTTGGCTTCCACATTGGTCATTTTGACAATTATATGGCGTGGGGATCCTCTTCTCGGATCCTGTCTAAAGGGAGTTCTATAAGTTTCCTGGATCTGTGTATCAACCTCTTGCTCTATATTTGGAAAATTTTCTGCTATTACTTCCTTGAAGAGATTGTTGATCCCTTTGGTATCACTTTCTTTTCCCTCCTCTATTCCAATTATTCTTAGGTTAGCTCTCTTAAGATGGGCCCATATTTCTTCAATGTCAGATTCCTGCTGTTGGATATCTTTTTCTAGATTAGAAACTATGCATTCATTTTTGGATTGCTCATCTTCTAAGAGCGAGATTCTGTTCTCCATGTGGTCTAATCGGTTGTTTGTGCTTTGAATTGAGGCCTTTACTTCATTAATTGCATCCTTTATCTCTTTTTGGCTCTCTCTGAGTTCTTTTCGAAGCACCTCTATTATTTCTACAGTTATTTTCCTGATTTGATCTTCTAGAAATCTCTGATTTTCTGTTTTATCAGGTTCTGATGTTGTGGGGTTGTGCACATTCATTACTTCAGTGTTATTCCTCTTTCCCATGATTTTGGAGGTTTGTGCCTTCTCTGGGTTCTTCCCTTGGGTCACTATGGCTTCACTTAATGTGCTCTGGATCTCGAGTCTGTATTATCTCAGACCCTACTACTCCTTTACTGGGTTGTATCACAGAGTCTCCGACCCAGAGAGTCGATAGAGGCTGCTTTAAACTATGGGGGGTGCCAGGTTGCACGCTCTCCTATGGTGTGATATCTCTGCCACCACCACTCCCTCACTGGGTCAAGTCCCAGGGGGCACAATACTGGGATTTCTCCTCTGTGGCCCGCAATTTGACTCACTGTTCTTGAGTACGTAGATGTAGCTGTACTGGACTCGGTGAATTCACTGCTGCTGCCGCCGCCGGTGGCAATATGGCACCTCTGCCATGCCCTCGGCCATGAGGCTGGCGTATTTTTTCTTCTCTGGTTTTGATTTCCACTCTGAATCCCTGCAGCGTGTGCTGAGCTCAGCCACTGGGAGCTTTAAATGCTGTCTGCGCCGAAAGATCCCGCCTGGCTGTTCCGCATCGGCTCACCTCGGCTTGCTGTAGCCGTCCGCTGAGTTCGCCGCTGCCGCCGGCAGTATGGCGCTGCTGCCGCGTCCTCGGGCGCGTGTGTCTCCTCTGTGGCCCTGAGCTCTGTTCTCAGTCTGCTTTCTCTCTGGAGCCTGGTGGTTTTTTTGTTTTTCTGGTGATGGTGTTTTCTGGCTATGAAAGGCGCTCTTTTTGTGGTAATGGAGATTGGTTGTTAGCGGGACTCTTAAGCCCCGCTTTTCTCGGTCGCCATCTTCCCCAGAGTTACTGCTACTTTTTATACTTAATAGAACAATTTTATTTTCCCTTCTTAAATTTTCCTTACTTTCTTTATGTTGCTCAATTTTACTTATAAAATATTCCCTAAATTTTCCACAGTTGATGTTCTAGCACATTTCATTCTAGCTGAAAATTTTACATGTCCTTTAAATCTATTTAATTTTTATTGGTATAGTGAATTTATTCTTCTTTCATAATTTTAAAAAGGTTTTATTCCATTTATTTGTACCCTAGAATGTTCCCTATATTGTTTGTGCATGGCTAGTTATTTTTCTAAGATAATAGTTTTTATGAGTGACTATAAGTATTATACCAATTATAGAATCAAAATATTATTATCATCATAAAATCATATCAAATTAATCACCTCATTTTTATTTTACAGACTATATTTGACACTTTATATAGTGCTCACTTTATTTACCTTCTTTCATGCTAGTCATCACTTAAATAGTATAGGTCTTCAAATATTAGAGGCTCCCCAAATTATTTTTGAGCAAAATATTTATATAGGAATATATACATTGATGAATATATAATTACATATATGTGCTATATATATGTGTGTATACATATATGTGTGTATGTGTGTGTGTGTGTGTGTGTGTGTGTGTGTGTGTTACAGTTAGATACAGAATGTCCCCTGAAGACCATATAAACTGGAGCTCAAGTGGCTGTAATTGAGTCATGAGGAATTTAATCTCTTTAGTAGATAAATGCATTGTACTGTGTACCTATGTAATAACCTAGTCTGATGGAGTGGGGCTAGAGAAGGTGGGTCTCAGGGTCTGCTCTTAAGAACTGTGTGTGTGTCTTTGAATACTCTTTCTTGCTTGTTCTCTTTGCTTCTAGCCTTTATGATATAAGGACCAGAGCTTATGTGTATTCCTTCCTCTGTTTCCCACTGGCATCCTTTGACACCCATACACTCTGGTTTCACATGAACTGAACCCAGAATTCCCAAGAAACAGAATCCTCCAAGATGTGTGTGTATTTGGAGGATCATTGAAGGACAGCTAACTACACAGGTTGATGTCTTATGTAGTAAATACAAGCTCTCTAACAGGCATCTTCTGCACAGTCATAGATATTAGATTCATATTCATTCTATCAGAACGTTCATTATAAGAGAGTAGCAGGATTTTCATGCATATACAAAGTAGAAGCTGTTAGGCAACAGAAGCCATGAAGTTGTTGGCTTTCTGAAGCATCTCATTAGAAAATGGAAAGTATAAGCTTAAAAATAACTTCTTTCAGGATAGTACATGTTTATGTAATTTATATATAATCTAGATAGATTAATGATAGATGCATAGATATATTAGTGAAGTCTCTCTTATTTTAAAAAATGAGACAAAAATAGAAAACAGATTTAATCACAAATCAAAAATTTCTCAACTAAAGACATCCCTCCTTTTGTTAAATATTTTCTCAACACTTTCCACTAGGTTGTGATACACATCCTAAAAAATCTCTGTCGCCAGTTTACCAGCCATCTAGTTAGCAACACAAGCTAGAGATCCTCCTAGCTTCAGATTATTGGTGGGCAAGATATTCTTGCAGGAGATTGGACATAGTGTATTCAGTATCTAATAGTTTTGTTTTAGATCTTTACATTTGAGAGGGATTAAATACATTTCACTGCTTGCTCTGTTTTTCAGTGCCTCATATTTTTTCACCTATGATGATTAAAAACTCAAAAGACAAATCAGCTCATAACTCAAGTGCAGTATTAGTCTATAGAATGGACTTATACTGAGCATACCTGAAAAAATTGCTCTCAGACACAGAAGTCACAAGAGAGCAATACTGAATAAATTTAAAGTAGTTTTTACCTTGAAGGAAATTTCAATTATAAAATTTATTTGACAAGTTTGAAGAACTCAAAGCTATTGAAGTTAAATGGAGGTGGTTTGTAGGGCAGAGTGACTCCATGTAAATGAAGTTCCAATCTACATCATTAATGAGATACCAATTTTCAGGAATAGTATGACTCAAATTGAGTTTCTAGAATTTTATCTTCAGCAAAAGGAAAAATTTTGTCATTTCCTTTATTATATATTGGGGTGATTTATGATAAAAACTCCACTTTATTAATGTTTTCACAAAGTATGCATAGCTTACATTTTAGAAGAATTGAGTTACTTGTTCTATATTGTGCTATTAAATGTTTCTTATTGAGAAATTATGTTTTAAACATTTTTTTTGTGTGTGGTACTAGGGTTCCTGGAAGCCCTTCTACCTCCGGGATACACTCGCAGACCTATTTTAAATATATATATATATATATATATATATATATATATATATATATATATATATATATAAATTTGGAAACAGGGTCTCTTAAGCCAGCACTGCTGGCTTCCAATCTTCCAATGTTCAGGATCCTCCTGTCTCTGCCTCCCAAGCACGGGGATTACAAGAGTGCGCCACCACGCCCAGCATGTTTTAAACATTTTAACCATATTCTTAACATTTTGAAAATACAACTTGACTCTTGGAATTCTTTTTTATTATATTCATTTTATAATCACTAAAATTAGTGAATAAAATGTTTCATTTATTTAAATATCTGAATTTGATTCATAGATGTTAATCAGGATGGATTTTTATCTCTTGATTAAATACCCTGTTGAGAGGGATGAAAGGCTGATAATTTAATGATTTTTATTACAATAAACTTTATAGTATGATTTTAAAATTTACCAAGAATTTTTTTTTGTTGGTATTTAGTCATTTTGACAATAAGCACAATTTGGTCATTATCTAATGAAACCAAAATGGCTATATGTATTTATATGATAATTTAACATTTTAGAGTTTAGACAATTGTTGGTGGGAGTCTAGCCAGAGAAAGACATTAAGATTTTATTTGGCCATGCATATTTTTTTCCTTTGTTTTCCTTTCTGAAGAAATATATAGTACAGACTTCTAAAATATTCCTTTATAAAAGATTTTATTTAAAATATAAGCTTAAAAACATGGTTAAGGTTATGAAATATTTTCAGTGCCCTTTGTAATAAAATAATAAAACAGGTGAGGCTTGTTTGACTTTTATAATATGAGTGGTTTATCCTTTCTTATTTATACTCTGATTGTTTGCTCTTCTCTGTACTATAATTCACCTCCATCTCACGCATAAGAATTTACAATAGCGGAACTTTACAAAAAGAAAACATACACTAGGAAAATCTCAAGTAATTTGAGATATTATACAGATTTTTTTTCAACTTGTTATGCTTCAAAAGAAATATTGTTAATTTAACATAAGTAAGGCACTCTTTTTATTCAAACATTTCAATGTGAAAGATAAAATAGAACCATTTGAATTCATTTCAGTGTCAAACACTCCATTTTACAAATTGAGATTTGTTGAATGAAACGGTCACAAAACTTTTCTAACACATTATACACTAAGAAGCAAAAGAGAAATTAGACTTGAGGTTTTCTATCCGATACTAATCCTTAGAAGATATATACTACATAAGATGACAATGCAATTCCTGGGGAACATATTGGGTTGGAGTTTAGATAAGAATTTAGGAATGTGATACAGGAATTTCCTTGAAATAAGTATAAGAAAGTCAGAATAGTAACAATAAACCTCAGTCCAATGAATTCAGTATGTAATAAATATGTAATGTATTCCAAGAACATTTTCAGGTTTTTGTGTCAAGAATTTTAGAGAGTCTAAGGCAGTATCAGGTCCTGTCATTTATGTCATATCTTTTTTCCTTTCTAAAGAAAAATGTGATTTCAAGATTATTCTGCACCACAAGCTATCAAGAGAAACTTGACATATTGATCTGAGCCTGCTGGTCTCATAATTTATAAGAAAACAATAACTCAATCTCATCGCATTTAGTATATTACATTCTTTTATGTTAACATTTATTAAGAATATTCTTTCTTCAAATATAATTTTAATTCACACTTTTCCTATTAAGGAATAAAATGTTGTTACTTATTCATTATCATTATATAGACAAAGTAATACATTATTAATTAATCAGGATTAGAAAAGAAAAGTATAACACTGATAAACTGAAATAGCAAAAAGGGATTATTTAGATGCTTCACTAGGACTGTGATATTTGGGTCCATGATGTCTTATAACAGAACACATGTTATTCTTTTATTTATGGCTAAAATTAGCCAGAAGTAAGTTGCTTAGAATCTCTTAGCTTAAATTTTATGATTTTAAAATACAATAAATGCTTGTGATTTATTGATTCTAATATATTAATGCTGAGGTAGGTGTGTTGGTACATACCTATAATCCCATTTAGGATTACAAGAGGATCTTGTATCTGCAGTGTCCCCCGCAAAAGTAGGTGTTGAAAGCTTAGTCAGAGGTGAAGAAGATTCAGAGATGGGGCCTCTATTGAATCATGAGCCCTCTAAACTCATCCGTCAATTAATCCAGTTGATGATTTAACCTACTAATAGCTGAATGGGTATTGGAAGGTGGGACTTAGCTAGAGGAAATCGGACACCTGTGGTGGTTGTGCAATAACAGTATTTATCTTGTTCCTGGCTCCCTGCTCTCTCTGCTTCTCAGTTGCAGGAGCTGAGCAGCTTTCCTCTGCCAGGCAGTTCTGCCATGATATTTCTGATTTGGAGCCAACTGCCCATGGACTGAGACCTCTGCAAATGTGAACCACAATAAACTTTTCCTCCTCAAAGTTCTTCTTGTCAGGTATTTTGGTCACAGCAATGAAAAGATGACAACACAAGGAGGGATACTGAATTGGGGACAGGTTTAAAAATGTAATCTGGGAGCTTTATCAACAAACTGTACTCTTTTGATATATTTTACCTTATTCATAAAACAACTGTGTAGCAGGACAAAATCGCATTCACATTTCAAACAACACTCTTCTTTTTTAATGTTGGCCATACTATGTTCTTTGCTTTATCTGTCAATTTCTCTCATTAGATATTTCCATTGGTAAACTATCATAACATACCACTTGGATTATTTTAACTTTTTATTTCATTTCTCCCTCAAATGGTTCAAACTCTTAAAAAAAAAGTGCAGGACAAGTAGCCATCATTTTCAGAATACTTACACTGATAATACGCTGGTTCTGTAATTTACTTTTTTCTCTGAATCAATTCACAGCCATGGCTGCGCAATCTTATCCTCTCCAGAATAAATAATTATTTCACTGGTGATATTCAATGAAGAATATAGTTTTGGGGAAATGGGAAAGAATTGCCTTTAGTGTTACATACATAAGGAAAAGTGACCTGTGGTGGTTGTTCTTTTAGACATTTAATCATGCAGATCAGTTAAATAACAGAACTTTTTAGAATTCAATTTTTCTTGACTTATTTTCCATTTATTCAAAATGACATTCATCTTTTGATGTGGTGTTTGCAACACTGGATTCTATAAAGATAAAATCAACTTTTCATCTCTTTCTTCCTGCTTTTCAGTAGTACTTGCCCTTTATATACATCTTTGTTATTTCCCAGGTGATATTCTAAAGGTTTTTATTACTTTAAAGTTTGTATGTTTGTCATGTAAGCTCATGTGATTTTCTTGAAGTTTTGTCTCTTTATTCTCTTGTATTCTTTTATCTTTGTACTGTGAGGGACATGTGCTGACTTATCTTCCTTTTAAAGGTAACTAAAATTAAATACATCAATCCAGTAATTCTTATTAATCTGAGTTAGAACAAATAGCTGGACCTTTGTCAACACAACTGTCCAGTATTGTTTTTAACTCAGAGTTGAGTGATACTCTCTTTTTAAACAGATTTTCTTATTTTTTATTATTTTTCATTTCTTATGGTACCATAGATAAAAGGAAAGGCAAAGTTTTTCATATTAATTATGTATATATTATTAATGTTTTGATAATACTTGTAACTTCAACATGACTAAATTTTGATAATTTGTATATATTAAGTGTAAAACATCTCTGTAGTCCATAAATATGGCTATAGACTTAACATTATTCAAAAAATCCTTATACCAAGGCTTAGTAGAAAGTGTTAAAGTGCTTTAATATTTTTATTGTTCTAATATATCAGAACTTTGTCCTAATTGAAGATACTTTATTGATTAGAAAATACAAAGACAATTCACAAAATCAAGTCTGCTTTGTAATTATTCAGGGCCTCAATTTTGGGGGAGGACTTGAAAAACTGAAATATTTTTATAGACTATTTTGGAGGATAGTTTTAAGTATATGAGAATATTTGGCAAAAGGTATAGAGATTTTCTATATGGTTCCCTTTTACCCAACATTGTTCTTGTATTATCAGTGTGATGCCTTAAAGCAATACATTTTTTACAATGGGCAGGCCAATATTGATAACATTGGCTTAACTAAAATCATTAAAGTTATGTTAGGACTGTGTGTGTGTGTGTGTGTGTGTGTGTGTGTGTGTTTGTGTGTGTGTTTGACAAATACATTCCCTTATGTTTTCACCATTACAATATAATTCAATATAATATAGAATAATATCATTGCTTTAAAATTTCTTGTTCTTCATCTATTTGTACATCATCTTTTCCCTATAGCATTGATCCTTTTACTGTCATATAGTTTAGCTCTTTTGAGAATGTCATGTAATTTAAGTTATATCATATGTAGTACTTTTATATTGCTTTCTTTCTTTTATTTATATGCATTTCATGATCCTCACATCACTTTATAGCTTGATAGTTCATTTATTTTTATTGCTGAATTATATTTTATATAGAAGTACCATATTTTCCTTATTCACTCACCTACTTAAGGACATTTTGAATACTTTCAATTTTTTGTGACTTGAAAATTGAAGGACTTCATCTCACCTGCAATAAAGAACATAAATATATGCTCAAAATGTTATTGTTTAAATTTTAAATTCAATATAGTTGTTTGGATATTTTTTCAGGCAGAAATACAACTATGTGTTTTAGGACTTATATCTGCATTTATTGTGAGAAAAGCTACTATAAGTCTTCATCGTGTGTGTGTGTGTGTGTGTGTGTGTGTGTGTGCGCATGCACGCATGCATGTGTGTGTATGTACACACAATGCTTCATTTTATTTTCGTTTCAAGGAACATTGTGGCTGGTGAGGCCATGCGCAGCCTTCTAAGAAGCTGCCAACCTGCCTTCCAAAGGGTTACACCAGTGTGCATCCTCACCTCCTGAACAGCAGTTTCTAAATGTTGCAGAATCCAATTGTTCCATGCATTTACCTGCATTTTAAGTTGTCAGTATTTAGGGTTTTAGCCATATTAATATCTATATAGTGTCTTCTTGCTATTATTTTAATTTACAATTTGATAAATACTTATGGGCATGTTTTCATATGCTTATTAGTCGCCTTTGTATATGCTTTTGTGAAATATTTGCAACTTTTCTCTATTTATAATTTTTTTCTTTCCATTTGTTGAGTTTTAAGAGTTATTTGTGTTTTATAAATAAAAGATTCTATCATGTGTAATTCCAAAGTTCTTTTGCCCCATCTGTCTTTTATTTATTTTGTATGAAAATGTCTTCTACAGAGCAGACATTTTTGATGTTAATAATATCCAACTTCTTAGGTATTTTTATAGACTTATACTTTTTAATATAATATCTGAAAAGCAATTTCCAACCTGAAGACCATCTAAATTGTCTTCTTGGTCATCCTTTAGTAGTTGTATAGTCTTTCATATTACTTGTAGATTTATAATACTTTTTTTTTGCAGTACTGAAGATGGAACCCAGGGGCATTCTTCTTCTGAGCTATACCCCCAGACCTATTTATTATTCTTTATTTTAAAACAGTTTCTCACTGAGTTGTAAAGGGCCTCACTAAGGAGCCTAGCCTTTTTTTTTGAACCATTATCCTCCTGTCGAAGTCTCCAGAATGCTGGGATTACAAGAGTATGCCACCATGCTTAACTCTCAAATACTTTGGGTTTTCATTTTTGGTGAAAGCTGTAGGGTTTGTGTCTAGATTGATTGTTTTACATGTGAATGTCTCTTTTTTCTAGGACCATTTGTTGAGAAGACACTCCTATTTTCATAATGTTGTCTTTGCCCCTTTATTAAAGATCATTTGACTATGTTTCTGTGCTCATTCTTTTATTTAATTTACCTACTTTTGCATTTTTTAGCAAATATCACACAACCTTGTTCATTGTAGCTTTAGAGTCTGAATGCAACAGCTGTGTGTTTTGCTTTTTCTCTCTCTCCTCTTTTTATCTTTTCTTTAGTTATATGTTAGTTATTTTGAAATTTTGATTTTCTGTAGGAACCTTAGAAACAATCACAAAATAATTCTCCAGGATTGTTTCTGGAATTGAATCTATAGATAATATCAGGAAGAACTAATACCTTAACAGTATTAAGTTCATATGTATGAAACTAGAACAGCTCTGCTTTTGTATAGATCTTTGATTTTCTTCAACAGAGTTACATTGTTTTTATCACATATGGTTTGCACATATACGTGCTTATACTTAAGCATTTCTTTATTTGGTACTAATGTAAATATCATTGCATTTTTAATTTCAAATTTCTACTTTTGTGTTGTATATAGCAAGGCAATTAGCTCTTTTGTCTAGCCTTTGAATTTTTCTCCATAAACTATGATATCATCTTTACCTGTAAATAAAGACAATATTATTTATTCTCTCTATTTAATTAGCATTAATTATGACTTAACTTGTATGTCTTTTCCCCTTAGGTATTTTTACAAAATTGAGGAAGTTTTTTTTACTATTCCTACTTATGTTACAGTCAACATAAATGGGTGCTGGGTTTTGTCAAATGACTTTTCTAATCTATCAATATATCAACTGTTTTGTTTTAGCCTATATTTTTTTTCTTTTTTGCACTATTGAGGATGGAACCCAGAGGCATTCTACCTCTAAGCTACATGCCCAGCCCGATTTTTTATCCTTTATTTTGAAACAGGATCTCACTAAGTTGCAGAGGGCCTCACTAAATAGTTGAAGCTGGCTGCGAACATGCGATCCTCCTGTTTCAGTGTGCACCACCATGCCCAGCTTTAGCCTATTAATGTGCTGCATTATACAAATCTTTTATTAATACTAAAGCACTTTTGTGTGTAGCTAGAATAAATCTCATTTGGAAAGAAGTTGTTTTTATTTATTCATTATTTATTTTCTTACAGTTCTGGGTATCAAATCCAGGGTGGCTCTATTGTTAAGCTATATCTTTAGTCCATATATATATTAATATATATATTTTATATATTTATATATTAATTATATATATTAATTATATATAATTTTATATATTATATATAAATATATATTAATATATATTTTTAAATTTTGAGACAGGCTAAATTGACCAGGTTAGCCTTGAAGTTATAATCCTTCTGCCTCAGGCTTCAAATCATTTGGATCACAGAAAAACTCCACAGGGAATTTCACTGGTAAATTGCTTTATATGAGGAAAAAAAAGAATATTAACATTATTTTCCTTTTAACTTATTGGGGTTTTTTTGTGTGTGGGTCTGGGGATGGAACCCAGGGGCATTCGACATCTGTATTGCACCTCCAGCCCTCTTTTTTATTCTTTATTTTGAAACCAGGTCTCACTGAGTTACAGAGGGCCTCACTAAGTAGCTGAGGCTGTCCTCGAACTGCCATCTGGTTTCAGCCTCCCGAATGCTGGGATTACAAGCGTGCGCCACCACACCCGGCTAATTGATAGGTTTTTAAATTTTAAAATATATTAAATTTGAGCACACAAATAATCTCATGTGTTTATATAACCTCTCAAAAAGTTATCATATAAATAAGCTAAAGAGAAATACTGTTCATCTATAATGATGTTATTTACTAGGGAAACTTTCTATGCTTCTCATTTTTTTGAAACAGGTTTTAAACAAATAGTGCTGAAAATATCTTTAAAAGATCCGTAGCAGTATTTTTTTTTTATAAATGGGAATGATAGTGTTAATACTTCACTGTCTATGAGGCTACTCTTTCCTTATGTGAAGAAGATATTACAAAAGCAAAAATCTGGTGGCTCCTCAGGGCTGTGATGTTGCATGCCTCCCTTCATGCTTATATGCCAGTCTTTCACTTGCTTTTTTGCTTCACTCCCTCGCAGTATGTTCTCTCTCCTCATGTGCTTCTTGTAATCACGAAAAAGCTGCCATCTAAATGAATAGTCTTTCTTCCAGATGATTAATGAAAAGCCATAAATTCTTTTAGCCACTGATGAACAGTAACAGATGTTTTACATCTTCTGGCATCAGAGCATTAGCGCAACCACTAGCTCAAAGATACTGGACCATTTAACAAATATGCCTGCATCTGGAGGCATATACTGCCGTATTTATAGATCTGAAGAGATGCTTAACTGTGGGAAACGTATTACTATTCTGCAAAGGTTCTGTATTGCGGAAATACCTTTGAAGAAAATCACGTTGGAAAAGTCAACAAAAATAAATTCAAGCCACATTTTTTTTTTCTAGAAGTGCTAGACCTCTAAGTCAAGCAATTGGTATATCCAAGCAACATATGCACTTCTGATCAGCATCAGGGTGAACACTCTGATAAACAAGATGGTGATCACTGAAGTGGGATATTGTGCAGCCTCCTGACCTACCAAGATTTTATTAAGTGCTCTTATCACATTCAGACTGTTTCTAAGAAAGAAACAGAATCTATTTGAATTGCATATTCTTGAATTATTCAGTGGCAGAAAATAAAAAATAATGAGTCTATATAGGCAGACTGGTTAGAAAGCTGGCAATCTTCTCTTATTTTCCAGAGAGTTATTTTTAATCAATTAAAAGAAATGTTTTTCATTTGAAGAATTCACCTGCCCCTTAATTTATAACTGATAAATCTAGGTTTTGTTGGTTTAGGATGGGTCACATGTATAGCTATCCACAGGCATCTTTCACCAAAACAGGGTATGAACTCATTTGATTTATGACTAGATAAAACCATGAATCCTCTTTACTGACTCCCATCAAGTTCAGCTCTGAGAATGACAGTTATAATATATGATTAGTCCTTATGATGATACAAAACTAATGAAGATATTTTAAAATGTCTTCAAATACAAAGAAAAAGCAAAATGCCTAATTGACATCTTTGAGAATGATTTGGAGTGAATTGTGAATACTGAAGTGGGATGTGAGAAATCAAATATTGTCATATGTAAATAAAATGCATTAATTAAACTTTGTTCATACTAACATCATTCATAAGCTGGGTATGGTAACCTATGCCTGCCTGTAATCCCATTACTTGGGAAGTTGAAACAGGAATATTGCAGGTTCCAGGTGAGCCTCTGCAACTGAGACCCTGTTTTGTTATTTTTTGTTGTTGTTGTTGTTTTGTGGTACTGGGGTTCCTGGAAGTCCTTCTACCTCTGGGCTACACTCCCAGAACTATTTTTTATATATATTTTTTATTTGGAAATATGGTCTCTTAAGCCAGTATGGCTGGCTTCAAACCTGCACGATCCTCCTGTCTCCGGCTCCCAAGAGCAGGGATTACAAGCCTGAGCCACCACACCCAGCGAGACCCTGTTTTAAAAATAAAAATAAAAGCTAGACATGGTGGCACTTGTTTGCAATCCTAGCATTCAGAAAGCTGAGACCAAAGAATCATGGTTTGAGGACAGCCTCAAATACTTAGTGAGGCCCTTTGCAACTCAGTGACACCGGTTTTAAAATTAAAAAGACTAAAAAAAAAATTTTTAAAAATGGCATTGGGATTGTAGCTTGGAGGCAGAATGCCTCTGGGTTTCATCCCCAGTACCAAAAAATTAAAAAATAAAAATAAATAAATAAAATATAAAATTAAAAAGTGCTGATAGTATAGCTCTGAATTCAATCTACAGTAACAAAAATTAAATAAATAATTAAGACCATTCTTAGAATCTTATTTGATAAGGTAATTCTGGTAAAACATAATTCAAAGTGTTCAAAATTACATAACTGATTGCATTTGGTTGGAAATGTAATTCCTAAGTCACCATTACCGATGGTGAACAGCCTCTGAAATGGCTACCAGTGATCTTTGGGTTGTGTTTTTGACATCCTATTATATTATGGAGTAATTAGTATGTTATTGAGGAAATAAGTGTGTGTTTCCAGTATTAAACAAAATAAGATATTGTGGTGTGTATTTTTTTTTTGTCTTAGATGAAATTTTTTCTGAGAAAATCAATTAAAATGCCTGAGGACCCTTCAAGAGTGCCATGGAAAGGTTTACATGGAAAAGGACTGAGGCTTATTGCCAACATGCACAAAGGCAAATTATTTAGGAAGGGATATACTTTAATCTTCAAACAACTATGCTCTTACTGGTCCTGGATTTAATAGGATAAAAGACCCAGTGACAGAACCATGAAGCTAATTTGGTTCTGAATTCCTAACATGAAGAAACATGGAGTAATACGTAATTATTGTTTTAAGCTTCTGGGTAACTTGTTATGCAGTAGAAAACAAATGCCCATTTCATTAGCAAATATTTTCATGAAAATAATTCTAGGCTTACACATAGACTTCAAATATTATTTCATGCAAATCAGCTAATTATCATTTCCTTAAATTGTATTGATTTTTTAAAATGTGTATTCTGATTACATGTTGTAAAGGCATTTTTTTGCATTATCTATGCTGAATCATAAGTTCTACGTTTCTTAGAATGGTCTAATGATATTGGGTTTAATTCACTTGACAGTATTACTTTCTGTTGCATATAATTTTATCTCTGATATCATTCCTGTGATAGCTATGTGCAGAATTCTATTTCTTTTCAGTATATGCACAATAGTATTTTTTTTAATTTTAGAAGAAAGTACATACATTATATATTCATTGAATTATTTGCTAACTTCTTATGACAGATTTAATATATATTTATTTTTATGTTCTCACAGTAATATGACTATACAGTACTTCTTTTAATTCTATTCCTATTTAAGAGTTGTTAGATTATACAACCCTCACTAAAAGCAAAGATAAAAGTTTAATTATAGATACAACATGGCAGCTATATTGGGTTGGCATTTGAACACACTGTTGATAATAATAGATATATTTATTAAGCTCTATATTTCAGACATGTTAATTATCTAAATTATCTTACTTAATACTCATAGCCCATTTCACTAATAAGTTTATCATTTCACTTTTAGAATTAATCAAATATTCAGAACTATTAAACTAGCATAAAAGAGCTAAGTCCATATTAGTAAAAAACCCTATTCCAAAACAATTTTTCCAAAAATATGACCATGGTTTTATTTTATTTGTATATTCTGGAATGTGAGCATTAATTTTATTTATATTTGTTAATTTTTAAAACTTTTCTTTTTTATTTAGTTTAATATATCTTTATGTTTATGCTCTTTTGATGCTTTGTAACTGTATATTACAGTGAGGTTCAAAGTCATACAGAATTGCATAGAGGTCTTGGTGTGTTTTCCTTTAGGTCTCACCCCTCTATCCACCTCTTCCATATTGATAGTGAGATTGGTAGTGATACCTTCAAGTGTCTCTTTCATCATTTCATTCTTTTCTGTCCCCACCTTTCTTCCCATTTCCCCTTCCACCATTCTCCTCGTCACCCTCTTCAATTATATTAAGTCCTTTTTGTTTCTTATTTTCTCCCTCGCTTTCACATAAGAGAAAATATTTTATCCTTGACTTTCTGAGACTGGTTGATCTCATTTAGCATCATATTTTTGAATCCCATCCAATTTTCTGCAAAAGATATAATTTTGTATATCTTCATAGCAATGAAGTAAATCTCAGTATGATTCCATTTTGTATAGGTGTTACATTTTTCTTGTCCTTTCATCTGTTGATGGACACCAGTGAATTGTATTGCTATATAAATATATATCATTTTAAGGCAGATTGTTGTACTCTATTTAATATCTAAATTTAGTAACAATCTAGAGGCAAGTTAGGTTTCTGTTTTTCTTAAAGTAATTCTGGTTATTTTATTTTATTAAAAGGACTAACTTGAGCAACTGTTACTATTGTAAACCTATACCAGGATGCCCAACTCTTGCCAAATGTTTCCCTATCATAAACAAGGCTTCTTAATAGTCTTGTCCAGTGTTTGTTTTGACACACATTGGGGACCTAAAGATGTGGATACACAAAAATGTATCCATTGCCTAGGAGAGACATGCTTCATGATGACAGTTAGGAATATCTAAACAGGTGAGTATATACATAATCATATGCTCACTTTTTAAATGTAATGGTCTTTATCTGCCATTATTTAAAATATGTCTCCTTAAGCAATCATAATTCCAAACAATTTTGACCAAACACCTCCATTAATAATCAAACCAAGGCAAAATCCTGTCTAGATTGGCAAAATTGCTTAAGACCAATGTAAAAAAGACAATTACAGGCATTATGTGTTCACATTATTAATATTTGCTTTTATTTTAAAATTTTAAGTAATGTAATCAAAGAGAGATTAAACCTTGTTCACCTCCTCAGTGGTTAAAGCAATTTCCTTAACAGCTCTTCAGTTTTTTAAAAAAGTAGAATAATTTTGAATATCTTTAACATGTTATGCCTTTTTATACCTTATGAAATATTATATTAATTTTAAATGCAATAAAATAAATTATATTTAATTTAATGTAGATGAAACATATTACTTGTGTGTTATATATATTAATTTTTCTTAGATACTGTATATACTTTCTATTTTATTACTTAAAATTTCTAAGATGGTGTTGCCTTAAACTAGTCAGATGTCTTGTAGACTATTTAGAAAAAGGATGTCTCCTTTCAGATTGCTCACAGGTTATCTGTATGTTTACATATCTTTTCTTACCAAAGTCTTTTTATCTATAAGCACCTTCAAATCTGGAAAAGGAATAAAAACAGATAAAACATAAAAGAGTCAATGACAGTTTTAGTAGCAGCTAAGATTTCTGTCTTTGTTTATAAAATTACTAAGAACTAAAATTAAGTTTGTGAGAACAAATTGACTTAATCTAACAATATTTTTTTTTCTTGTCAAAATAATGAATGAATGTAATCCAATAGTTAGGAGACTGAGACAGGGTGATTGTAGGTTCGCAGCAAGCCTTGGCTACTTAGTGAGACCCTCCTCAACTTAGTGCGACCCTGTTTCAAAAATAAATAATTAAATTAAAATAGGTCTTGGGGTGTAGCTCGGAGGTAGAATGCCCCAGATTCAATCCCCAGTACCAAAAATTTAATAAATAAAAATAAAAAACAATGAAAAATTGGGCATTTCTTAATACTACAGATCACTAATGATAATTTATGAGCCTTCTCATGAATATTATTTAAACTCAGTGAAATTTTACATGGTTCACTCTAATGAGTTTTTGAATATATAATAAAAATCTACAATTCTAAGAAATTAAGTTTCAGAAATCTTGAATATGTTCTGCATATTTCCTTTGTCTTCTTTATAATTTAAACATGATTGAACCTGATTATTCTTTTACTTTTTCTTTTAGATTTAACAATTTTCCATCTCTTATCATGATTATAATGATCGATAAAAGAAATGTTCATATTGCACTTCTCATATCTGTGCATTACACACATATTGTTTTACTCAGCCAAGCCACTATACTTTTTTAAAATATCCTAACAAACAATTGCTTTCTAAGTAATATCTACAAATAAGACTTTAATCTATATTCACATACCAGTTAGTAATTTCTCCTTTTTATAACTGAGGCATTGAAATTTGTTGAATTGTTTTTATTTTTATTCTATTTGACGTTTTATTGCTCTAAGAATATATGACTCATGCACTAGAAAAATAGTAACAAAGCTATGATTGTGAAAGACTGATTACACTGTGATAAAACACTAACCCTAGATCAATTCTTATTTTATTTTAACTTATTACTAATTGCCCAATTACATGCGATCACATTACCATTTTACTAAATTCTAAGGAAAAAAGGCTGAATATCAGAGAAGCCAACTTTGAAAGTAAAAAGGAAGGTCAAGGTCATTTGTAATTATTTCCTTTTGGATTTCTATTCCTTCAGGGTAAAGAACAAAATGGGAAAAAGAAACTTAAATAAGTCATGCTACTTTAGTCTGGAATTTGAAGAGATTGTTAGAAATTAAAAAAAAAAAGCAGTATGAACCCTAACAAAGGCAATAGGAAGTTGTTTAGTGAACCATGACCTCATAGTAAAACTCTAGCCTGATCATATCCAGATATACTGAAGATATGGATTTGGACATTACTTGATTCTGAATCTGTTGGGTATTAATAATAATGTGGTTTTGGACCTGTGGAATGAATGTGCTTTAGAAACTTTATTTTGATTTTATTTTAAATGACCTCTGAACTGTGATCCTTCTGTCTTAGTGAAAGATTCTTTCTATATTCACATGATTTATGTTCTCTATTTAAGTAGTTCTTATATATCTAAAACTAGTACTATAATAAAATAGTGATTTATAGGCAAGCAATTTGAAGCATATCTCTTTACATACTTTATTTAAAAATATTTTAAATCATTTATGTATTTATACTTTTAAATATCTACAAATATGCTTTACTTGTATTATTGAAGTGAATAAACATTAAATTACCCTATTTCTTATTTTGTAAATAAGAAATAGATGTATTTAGACATCTGATGAAGTAAATTTTAATTTTAGATAAGATAAAAGTATAAGTTACAAAGAAATGCCCTTAATTAATTTGTGCATGCCACTTCCCTATTCATACACAGACCTGATGTACATGAGCTTTATATAAAATTCTTGTTTTGGTATCCCACAGTTAGTAACTAATAATATTTTTATCTTTATCACAAAACTTCCTTAAAGTTTCCAGATTTTATTTGTTTACTGTTTTTACTCAACTCTTGTTTATTTTCTAAGAACATCACAGAGATTTTGGTCATATACTGTCCTTTGTATTTTTATTTATTTATTTATTTTGCAGTACTGGGGATGGAACTCAAGGACATTGTACCTCTGATATACACCCCCCCAGCCCTAATTTTATTCTTTATTTTTTGAAAAAGGATCTCATGTGAACGAACTTACCATATTATCCAGAAATACCACTCCTAGGTATCTACCCAAAAGAATGGAAACCAAACTAATGCATGTTTATCTATGTTTGTAGCTGCACAATTCACAATTACGATACTATGGAACCAGCCAAGATGTCCATCGACAGATGAATGGGTTATAAAACAATGGAATTTTACTCAGTCATAAAAAAACACAATTACATCATTTTAGAAGGAAATGGAGTCACAAAAAATATGCAAAAATCTAGGGAGAAGATGGGTCATCAGAGGAACTCTAAATGAATAAGATGATATTATAGATAAGCAAATAAGGCAAGGGGATGTGAGGGGGGCAAGGGAAATTCTTTAATGTTCATGATGCACATTAACAAACATATCAAAGTCAATCACTAAGCCAAGGATGAGAAGGAAGGAGGGGGAAGGAATGGGGCAGGAATTGAGTAAGGGCCAATTGGGTGGTGCATGCCTCCACCATCTTTTATGACTACAATGCATCAATAAAAAGTTTAAAATATATGGGAAATAAACACAATAGAATTCTACTCAACAATAAAGAAGAACAAAATTATGTCATTTTGCAAGAAAATGGAATGACCTGGAGAATATTATGCTAAGAGAGATCAGCAAGTCACAAATGATAAATATCTTATGTTTTCTCTCATATGCACAAGCTAGGGAGTAATTGAGATACAAGAGGGACTCCAGATAATGAAAGAGAAACCTTAGTGGAACATGGGAGGTGGTCTAAGAAAACTGAAAGAGGAAGATTGAGGCTCATTAATGGAAATACTACCATCTACTATGTGTACATATGTGAATATACCAATGTCAATCTCAGGATTTTTTAATGGAAAATTGGGAGGCAGAGGGGCACCAAGTTCTGTGTGCATTTAAGTCACTGTCAACATGATTTTCATTTTAATGTGAGACTATACTGTACCAATAAATACACATTATAAAACAACAACAACAACAAAAAAAGTAAAGGTTCTCACTGAGTTGAACAGGGTCTTACTAAGTAGCTGAGGCTCTTTGCGAATTGTGATCCTCCTGTCTCAGCCTTCCAAATGCTGGGATTACAAGCGTGCACTGCCATGCCTGCCTTGAAACCTTCATTTTTAAATGTTTAATATGCAAATAACTCAAAAGAGAATAGGGACAAAATACTGTAGGTCTTTGAGGATGAAACACAGTAGAAATATTAAGGCAATACTAGTTAATTCATCAAGTAAGTGATATATCACATTTCTCTCATTTTTTAGAAAAAAAGAAGAAATTATTACAATTCAACTACAACCCAAGAAATCAAGTATTGTTGACAATGACTAAAAGCTGGAAGAGAAAAGAAAAATATTTTTTGAATTTATGAAAAATTATTTGTATACTAATAGTTTGATTTCAAACCTCTTGGATCCATAAATGTGAAATAATGAATTACTCTATTTTTTTTTCTGAGTTATCTACTTTGTAGCATTTTAATTCATGAGTGCTAGGACACTATTATGTGTTTTGGTACTGAAAAGTAGAATGCTGATGTTACAAATACTTCATATGTTTTTCCTGATTCCTCATATGTCTTAGTCACTTTATGAGGAATAAATTTAGCATTCTTCTTTCTAGCAATATCCACTTTATGTTGATAAGTCTATTATCAGATAAACCATGAAGAAGGGAGATACAGGGTTTCCCAAACATTTTCCCAACAGGTTACACTGTTTTACAATAAACTTTTTATTTACATAGCAAGATTATACACTTAAGAGCAATAGAACATTGAGTATATTAAATATATAAAGCAGTAACAGTCATTTGTTATGATTATTAAGTATTATATATTGTACATAATTGCATATGATATAAGCCATACTTTTATACAACTGACAGTATAGTAAGATTGTTTACATTAGTATCACTGCAAATATGAGCAGTGTGTCAGGTTACCATGTTAGGACAGTTATATCAACTAGGTTACCAGGTGATAGAAGCTATTCAGTGTGATTATAATGTTATGGGCCCACAATGACATATAAAGTCTGTCTATGGCTGAAAAGGCATTACATAAATGCATATTGAATGTGGTCATTACTCCCAAAATGTCTTCATTTCAATTACACTTTAAAATTAATAGAAATAAATATATATTTATCTTACATTTTTACATGTAAAATGAAATAAACACAGATATTTCAATATTCCTTCATTATTGTTAAAATGGGATTTCAGAGATTTAACTGACTATAAGCATCATGTTAGCCCTAAACTGGTAGGGTTATTACATGCATATGTCTTTAAAGTTGTGGAAATTGAAACCAGAGGCATTCTACTTCTGAACTATACCTCCTGCACTACTTTTTATTTTTTACTTTGAAATAAAGTTTCACTAAAGAATGAAGTGCCTCACTAAGTAGCTGAAGAGGGCCATGGATGCATGATCTTTCTGTCTCAGCCTCCCAAGTCTAGTATTACAAGCATGTGCTACAATGTCTGTCTCAAACTATAGTTTATATTTAAAGAATAGTGCTATATTTGAGATCTTTTATGTCCCTAAGGGCTCATGTGTTGACAGTTTGATCCCCAAGGCAGCAGTTAGACATGAGGATTTGGAAGAGTGATTGAATCATGACTTCAGCAGTGAATTAATCCACTAAGGGTTTCATAACTGCAAATAGACTCCTGGGAGATAGAAGAGACTGAGAATAGGTAAAATATAGCTGGAGAAATTGGGACTTTGGTGGCATATCCTTGGGCACTATATTTTGGCCCTGGTCTCTCTCTCTCTCTCTCTCTCTCTCTCTCTCTCTCTCTCTCTCTCTCTCTCTTCCCTCCCTCCCTCCTTCCCTCCCTCCCTAATGGTTCTTTGGTCAAAGTGATTGTTAGTAATGTTACCAGTAGTATGATTGCCTAGCAAAAGAAGTATCAGGCCAAGAGAAGGACTAAGAATAAAAAGAAGCAAGAACTGATAGATAAGATCAACTTTATTTTCTCTTTCATCCTTCATTTTCTGGTTCTCCAATTATGTCTTACACGTTGATCAGTATAAACTCTTTCAACTACAATTCTCTTTGTTTTATAATACTTAGGAATTTTTCCATAAGGATTGCTAAATCTACCAGGGGGGAGTAGGTAAAGAAGGTTATGTGTTCCTGCCTGTTCAAAGGCAGGTGACAAATGAAAGATACTAGCTTTTAAAAGGGGCAAGTTTGCTTTCACATTATGTGGAAAAAGACTCCAGCGGTAGAAACTGACCTACGTACTCATAAACACTAAGTATATTAAATGTTACCTGAATGCCATTGGCTGTCAATCCACAGGGCAAAATCTGGGTAGAGCAATATCTGTTTATATAGTATGATTTGGGGGCAGGTTGAGAAAACATGACCTTCTTCTTAATGAAGGTGGCTGAACATTACCTGGAGTCAACTTTGTGGATGTGTATCCATATAAAAAGGGAACAGGCAGTTGAGTTAAATATCTAGATACAGTAGGAATATACCTTCCTACTGCAAATAAAAACAAGCTAGTCATGATAAAGCAATTATTATTATTATTATTATTATTATTATTATTATTATTATTATTTTGCTGGTCTGGGGATGAAACACAGGTATACTCTACTTTCAAGCTACACCTCCAGACCTATTTTTTTATTCTTCATTTTGACCTATGTCTCATTAAATAGCAGAGGGCCTCACTAAGTAGCTGAGGCTATCTGTGAACCACGATTCTCTGGTCTTAGCCTCCCAAATGCTGGGATTACAAGCATGCTCCACCATGCCTGGCTATTTTGTTATTTTGAATTACTTAAATTTACCAAAAAAATTAAATTTTCTACATTTATTTTTTGCTTAGTTCATACAGCCATCATTAATATGATTGTCAAAGGAGTTCTCAATAAGTGTTTGATTCAATAAATTCTAAACAAATATATAGATATGTAATGCATCTAAAATATTCAGTTACTACTTATACCTATGATACATTTAACATATAATATAAGCCAAAATGAACACATTTAAAATCAAAACAATATGATATCTATGAGTTAAGACTGAAATTTACAAATGTCAATTATATGCAATTTGTGTCAAACCAGTGGGAGGTATCCATAATTTAAACTGTTTTCCTAAAGTCATTGTGAGATGAAGACTGATAAAGCCTGATAAGATAATAAAAGAATAAATTTTCCAAGTAAGTAAAATCTGAGCTTGGACATTACTGTGTTTCTGGGAAATTTAACCTTTTGAGCTGAGCCTCACTTTCTTTATTGGGAAAATAGTGATAATAGTATTACTTGCAGATTTGCTATCAGGTTTAAACTGAATATATGCAAAGTACTTAGTAATTGGTATAGAAGTTTGACAGGCCAACAATAAATTTTATCTCTTTTTAATTAATGAAAATTAGTACATACAATTCAGGCTTCAAATATAACCATAGCTAATAGAAGTCGTTCTATGCCTATATTCATAGGTTTTATATTTCTAGTTTATATTCACAGTCAATATCCTGCATCTTGAGATATTTCAGTCCCGATGATGGCAATCTTTATTATTTGGCAATATGCTATTTTATATGTTATATTCTCTTAGATATGCAGTAATGTGTAACACAAGTGCACTCAATTATTAGCTATAAAGGCAAAATAATTTATACTTTAAATAAAG
Source organism: Muscardinus avellanarius (assembly GCF_963383645.1). NCBI lineage: Eukaryota > Metazoa > Chordata > Mammalia > Rodentia > Gliridae > Muscardinus > Muscardinus avellanarius. Next base: position 178,679,478 of record NC_137787.1, read on the forward strand.
TAATAATTTTCAAATTATATGTGATTTAAAAATTTCTATTATCTTTTCAATAAATGGTGTTAGAATAACTGGACATTCACTTGGAAATGAAGAAATCGAAATATATATATCATACCTGTTATAAAAATTAAATATTGCTGTATGTGGTGGTACACGCTTGTAATCCAATTAATTGGAAGGCTGACACAGGAAGATCACAGATTCAAAGCCAGCCCTAGGTACTTAGTAAGCCTTCCACAACTTAGTGAGAGTTTGTTTTATTTCTTTATTTATTTTTGTCTTTTTTTTTTTTTTTTTTTGGAACTGGGAATCAAACCCAGAGTGCCACACCTGCAAAGCAGGTGCTTTGCCACTGAGCTACATCCCGGCCCCAAGAGCTTGTTTTAAAATAAAGAATTAAAATACGTCTTGGGTGTAGCTTGGCAGTAGAATGTCCCTGGGTTCAATCCCCAATAACACACACACACACACACACAAAATTAGTTACAGATCTAAATTATAATTAAACATAAACATTTCTTGTCTATAACATAAGAGAAAATCATGATGATCTTGGGCATGATGAGAAATGTATAGCTACTCCGCTAATGGCCTGATCCATGAGAGAAATAATTTATAAGCTGAACTTGATTGAAATAAAAACATCTGCTTTGTGCAGGCCATTTAAAAATCAAACAAAAAGACATTGACTAGTATAGAATATTTGCAAAACGCCTATCTAATAAAGTCTTTTGATATAAGTTTTACAAAAAGGCTCAAAACCCAATAATAATACAATTAGTATTCATTTAAAAAATAAGCAACCTAAAATAAAATATACATATGACAAATACGTATATAATAAGATGACCCACATCTCATGTCATAAGGTAATTGCAAATTCAGACAACAATGGAGTGACATCACACATCTACTAGAATGGCCAAAAATCAGAACACTGCCAACACCAAACCTTGGTGAGGTGTGAAGTAACAGAAACTCTTCTTAGTTCCTTGTGGGAATGCAAAACCATGCAGCCGCTTTTTAAGACTGTTGCTTAGGAAGCAAGCAAGAGGCTAAATATATAACCCAGCAATCATGTTGCTTGAAATATACCCTGATGAATCAATACTTATAGCAACATAAAAATCTGCAGACAGATGGCTATACCAGTTTTATTTATATTCATCAAAACTTGAATGCAACCAAGATTTTTGTTCATGGGTGAATGAATAAATGAACTGCACTATATCCAGTGGGATATTATTCATTCCTGTAAAGAAAGGAGCTGTTAGGTAATGAAAGCACATAGAAGACACATAAATGAATATTAGTAAGTGAAAGAAGCTTCATACTATAAAATGCAAACTAAGCTATTCTGCAAAAGGTGAAACTATGGGACATTAAAGATCATTGGTTGCTGAGTGAAGATGGACAGGCAAAGCTCAAAAGAATCTCAGCAGGCAAAACTATCCTACAGGATACTCTAATTTGGAAGATATTTATTAAAACCCGCAGAATGTACAACGCCAAGAATAAATATATAGTTTTGGATAACAACAATGAATAAAGTAGACTCATCAGTTGTAATGAATGTAAAAGTTAGCCAGGTGTGGTGGCGCACACTTGTAATCCCAGCATTCGGGAGGCTGAGACCGGAGGATCACGGTTCGCAGACAGCCTCAGCTATTTAGTGAGGCCCTCTGCAACTCAGTGAGACCCTGTTTAAAAAAAAAAAAAAAAAAAAAAGAATAAAATATAGGGCAGGGGGTATAGCTCGGAGGTCCATCCCCAGTTCCATTCCCAGTTCCGCAAAATAAGCAAACAAACAAACAAATAAAAGTACAAGTTAGTGCTGTATATTGTGTAGTGGGAAAACCTATTTGTGTGGGAGAGGAATATATGGAAACTTTACCCTTTTGGGTTTTGTTATGGATCCCAAACTACTCTAAAAAATATCTATTTAAGTGGGGGGAAAAAGTCCTTTACCCTTTATTTCTCTCCTTATAGGTTTCAAATGATACATCCATTGAAACAAGGGTCTTTATTTGAATTTACATCTAATGTCATGTCAAAAAATCAGATCAGCTGAAGGTCTTAGAAATGGAAAAATGAAAATGTCTGTCACCTAACCTCCAAATGCTTGGTAATTAATTAAGAACTAAGTTATATATTAGTTGTAGAAGTTTTAAACCAATGTATCATGAGAACAGTTTTATTTAAATATTTGTCCATATTGTGTACTACAAAAAATAAAATAAATTTTAAAGATATTGTTTAAAAATGTAACTGAATATTAATTAATTATTCAAATTAGAAAAAAATACACAGTGATTTTCTGTCTACCACATGAACATGTGGTGCACCTTAATAAATTATTTAGTTTCTTAAAACTGTATTTAAAAAGCACTAATATATCATTTTGATTAATCTAGAATTATGTAATTCATGATTAGACGAATGTTTGACTTTATTTAAGTAAAACATTATAGTTAAAAACATAATACCTAAACACAAAAGCTGAATATACACAAAGGCAACACATATATTTTTCTGTGACTTTGTATGTTTGTAAATACTCATGACAGGGAGTCTGGTAAGGAGCATTGTTCTGAGACTAAAACTAAGAACATAAATTAACACCAACAATAAAACAGGGTTTCAATTCTCGCCTTGTAGCTCTGAATAGTTGTAAAGGTAAGGTAAACCTCTTTATTTATTTGTAAAATAACAAAGATTGGATAGACTCCAGAAGTTTATGATGCTTGCTGATATCTAGGAATTTCTTTGTTTTTATACCTTAATGCATTATTTTCTTAAAACATATATATAGTATATAATATATATTATACTATATATACATATATATTCTAAGCCAAAACATATAAGAATGCTAAGAATAGGTTTTAAACACGTTATGATAAAGTAAATTGTAGTGGCTAAAAGCATTTGAGCTAATCTTATTTTCTGAGAATCAGGACTACTCTAGACTCTAACATAACTTATTTCTTCTATCATATGTTGCTTTATTAACTTATGACATTGTACACCCTACGTACGTAATGACAGAGACGTACATGTCTTTAGATTATTCACAACACTGAAGAAATATATGGAAATTTACTATGTGTATATATGTAAATTGTGAATTCATTGCTGATAACAATGTAAATTTAAAATTATAGAGGCTTATTTGGGCAAGAAACTGAGTGTTTTCATACATACATTATTTCTTAAAGCCTTTTATAAAAAACCAAATATGATCAACTGACATTTTTCACAAGATAAATAAATAACTCAAAAATACCTCTTTCCTTCTGAGATAATTTTCTTTCTGGTAAAATACATAAGAGATGTGAAGAGGCACATAATTACTTTTTGAAGGTCACAATTTCTGCTTTCCACGTTTTAAAATTTAGAAACAAAAGCATCCTATTTTAAAAGCCTTTAATAATTTAAATTGGAATACATGAACATGTGTGTGTTTGCAATTTGTTGTTTTGAATTGTTTCCTTTCTTCATTCACTAATCTGAAAGACATTGACTAACAGAAGAGTATTTGTCTATTTGATTATGCTTTCAAAGCAGCTAGAAGAGGATTTTACATCTGGCAGTGTCCTCTGTTACATATACATAAGAATGAATGCATATGTAACAAGCATAAATCCACAATTAAAATAATTGTATCTGTGAAACGTAATTTTTACTATTCCACAAAAGATATAGTTGTTAAACAATATAAGTGAATAGTATAACTGCCTTATAATAACTCAGTGATAAAGAAGTATTATTTACTCCTATTTATTTGACACATAGCTAAGGTGAGGAGCCTCAGAGAAATGTTTGAGCAAATGTCTCCATTTTGCAGTGTGTAGAATTAAAAAGGCAAAAAGTAATTCTGTATTTTTAATCACATGTTCATTTCTCATTGATGAAGTTATTCTTGATTTGGTTGTCAGGTAGAAAACCTGAAAAAAATTGTAATTCTCTCTTATCATAAAATAAATGTTTGTCCTTTTATGATACTTTCTCTTCTTCATAAAAGTGCTCTGCAGGGAAAAGAAATTAAAAGGAATCCTCTCAGTCTTTGTGCAACCATTACCCAATTACCAGGAGAAACAGACGTTCTTTCCCAAATACTTGTCTACACATAGATAATTTTCTTTGCATTCAGACAGTCATATCTTATGATAACATTGCATTCTTACATGTTGAGTTTCCTTTCTTAGTTGAATTTTTTTTGGTTATTTATTTGCATGGCTTTATGATGAAACAATCCTGCAATTTAATAATACTCCTTTTCCCTTAAAACTCCTTTTAATTATGTATTTATCATTTATCAAAAAAGTAATGCAAATAAATTTTAAATATATTAAGACTATATAATCTTTATTTGTTACCATATATCATGCATACATATATATATATGTATTTATATATAATGTAGCTTTTCAAACATATTCCTTAATATTTATTGCATTTATCAACTAATAGATAGTAATAGGTTAGTTCTTCATAAATAAGGGCATAAAGGAAGTATACAAACCATCATGTTGGGCGTGGTGGCACAAGCTTGTAATCACAACATTTGGGAGGCTGAAACCAGAGGATCATGGTTCACAGACAGCCTCAGCTACTGAGTGAAACCCTTTTTCAAAATAAAGAATAAAATATAGGGCAGGGGGTGTAGCTACTGAGTGAAACCCTTTTTCAAAATAAAGAATAAAATATAGGGCAGGGGGTGTAGCTTGGAGGTCGAATATCCTTGGGTTCCATTCCCAGACCCAGAAAAAAAAGTTGCTTTACTTGGGGGGAGGGTAGCAAGGATGGAACCCAGGGGTATTCTACCTCCAAGCTACACCCCTGCCCTAATTTTTATTCTTTATTTTGAAACAAGGTCTCACTGACTTGCAAAGGGCCTCACTAAGTAGCTGAGGCTGTCCACAAACTGTGATTCTCTGGTCTCAGCCTCCCGAATGCTGAGTTTACAAGCATGTGCCACCATACCCAGCTAAAAGTTGTGTTAATGACAAGTTAGTACTCATATCACATTTTTCACTCCTGGATCAAACCTTAAATTCTTTCAATTAGTTGGGCCAATACATAAAACAGATTAAGGCAGCTTAGATGATGCTTCAGTTTCTTAATATTGGAACAGAAAGGAAAGGTTTTTATCTCTGTTAGAATATAAAAAATTTAAGCCGGGTGTGGTGCCGCATGCTTGTAATCCCAGCGCTTGGGAGGCGGAGACAGGAGTATTGTGCAGGTTGGAAGCCAGCCTCACGTGGTGGTGCAAGCTTGTAATTACAGTGCTTGGAAAGCTGAGAAAGGAGGATTGCACAGGTTAGAAGCCAGCCTCAGCTACTGAGTGAGGCCCTCAGCAACTTAGTGAGACCCTGTTTCCAAGTGAAGTATAAAATAGGTCTGGGAGGATAGACCGCAGGTAGAAAAGCCCCTGGGTTCCACTCTCAGAAAAAAAAAAAAAAAGCCTTCAATAAGTAATTTTGTGAAATAATTACTAGTTAATAAATATTATAATTTTCGTTTAATAGATAAACACAGAATCAAGAAGATTGGATGTAATACAACTACAAAATTCTACCACTCTGTTATAGAAATTTAATTTTTAGACATGAATCAGAATTTGCATTGATGTTCATTGAACAAAGAGTAATTTTTAATTAATTCAAGAAACAACTCTATGATAATCAAAATAATATTTAAAATAATGTTTATTTTTGTGACCAGTTAATGTGTATTAAGCTGAAAATTCTGAATAAACTAGAATAAAACTTTGGATTCTAAATATTTCTGTTAGTTTCCGAAAGAAACCAAGATTGTTGCTTAAATTATAAATCAAAGACAACATATAACAAACATTCTTTAGTAGGATGAAAAAGTAACAGGAGATGCAGGTGAAGCAGAATAATGAGAAATTCTTGCAGATCACAAAGTCCACTTTGAGATAAAGACCATTCTTTGTCAAACTTCAACTAGTAGGCAAACATATTACAGGAAAAAAATCCATCTTAAATATGACATTTTATTTTATTATTTATTTCTGTGGCTCTGGGGATGGAACCCAGAGGCATTAGATGTCCGAGCTACACTACACTCCCTGCCTTGTTTTTTTATTCCTTTTTTTTTTTTTGGTGGTATTGGGGGTGGAACCCAGGGGCTTTCTGCCTCTGTGCTGTACTCCCAGACCTATTTTGTATTTTATTTGGAAACAGGGTCTCACTAAGTTGCTGAGAGCCTCATTAAGTAGCTAGGCTGGCTTTGAACCTGTGCGATCCTCCTGTCTCAGCCTCCCAAAGGCAGGGATTACAAGCCTGTGCCACCACACCCAGATTATTCTTTATTTTGAAACAGGGTCTCACTAAATTGTGGAGGGCCTCACTAAATAGCTGAGGCTGTCCACGAACCATGCTCTTCTGGTCTCAGCCTCCTGAATGCTAGGATTACAAGTGTGCGCCACCACGTTCCGCTAAATGAGACATTTTAATCTCTAAATGTTATGTTCTTCGGGAATCAAATAACTTCTATGTACTTTTTAAGTTGCATCCAGATTCCTATTGGGTTTTACTATTGAGCATGTGCATTCATTGGGGGAAATATACTTACATGGCTTCACAACAACTTTGTTCCTCTCATAAATTGAAAAATGAACCTCATTACTATAGGCAACTAAAAATAAATAAAGATTAAAATTATTATCCCATCCAAAAGAAAAGAATGCTCTTAAGGGCATGTCTCTGTCTGAACTCAGGGAGAGATTCCAAAGATCCTTCAGGCACGGAAATTTCTTAAATCTTGTTAATACCTCTATGCACTTGATTGGAATAAAAACATTATTGGCAGACACTCAGATGAGTAAGAGTGGTATAATAATATGCTTATTTTTCTCTCTCTCCTCTTTCTCTCTCTCTCCTGCTGTCATTCTCTTCCTCTCCCCTTTGAACACAACTTTTAAATCATGCTTATACAATTTGCTTTTCACTAATATGCTGAATATTTTAAATAAATATAAAACATTCTATTTCACATATATTTTACCTTAAAAAGCATTATCCTTTGGTGTGTGTGTGTGTGTGTGTGTGTGTGTGTGTGTGTGTGTGTGTGTGGACTGAGGATTGAACTGAAGAACATTCTAACTTGGAGCAACACTCCGAACCCTTTTTTATATTTTTATTCTAAAATAATATCTCATGAAGTTGCTGAGACTAATCTCAAACCTGGGATCTTCTCAAGTGCTGGGATTACAGATATGCAGCATGGTGCCTGCCAGAAGGAGATACTTAAAAAAAAAGAAAAGATAATTTTTAACTTTGTACTCAGAAATTTGAGAAATGAATAAAGATATTTGTGTTTTCAGTGAAACTTTCATACCAAATTTTTATTGCTTTGTTTTTAAATAGCCAGTTATTTAAAGTAACAACCCAGTAACATGATTTCATCTTAGACTCAGTTTTTTTTATAGCTTGCAGCACATGTTTAACAAAATACTTCCTTGTGAAAAATAAAGAGAAACCCTCATTTTGAGTGTGTGCCTATGTGTGTTGCTCCCAATTCAATTACAAGTCAGACTAACTGAAAAAAGCACATTTGAAAATATAGTTTTCATTTTAGTTTTATTGTAGTGAGCAGTATTTTTAGTTTTCCTGAAAGGCACCAAAGAATAATCATATTTATGAACCAAAAATATACAAAACTGTACAGAATAAATAGTTTATAGAAATCTAGCTATACCTTCTTGTAAAATAAAGCTACGTTGTGCCCCTTTTGAGGCAACTTAAACCACTTACCTTTAGAAGTGCCTTTTGCTACCAACTTATGGCATCTATATGTGTACATCAATAAAAATAAAATAACAATTTTTACTATTTGTCTTATACCTTTGAATTACTTGCCACAAGAAATGTATTTCTATCATGGTCATTCAGATATACAAAGGATTAATACTATGAAAGAAAGCAATCTTAATAAGTGCTCTAGTCATATTTACAGTTGAGTCTCAGTAGCATTTTTCAAATATCCCAAGAAGAATTAAACTTGGAGCACAAATGACATACCTTAGTTCACAGCAGCATTGACATTAAGAATCTCCACACAAAATGTGTAGAAAACCCCAAAGTTTACCTATTTATTCCACCTGGATTATTGATCATCTTTGATTTTTAAATTCAGAAAGTATAAGAGTGACACTCTTTAACCCCTCCGTTGGTTCAAAGTTTGGAGCCACCGATGGCCCACATAATCACGATCTTTTCATTTGCTTTTTATTACTATTGTTTACGAATTTCAAGTTCCAGTTCTTTTTGCATTCATTGCAATTAAATTAAGTGTGTTTCCAATGCACATTTTTGAAGTATATACTGGTTATAAACAATATATTTCTTATATATTATAACTACATATACAGGAATCGTTTTTGAATGATGAAATCCAATTTTATTTGATCCATCCGTTAAGTAATTGGAGAAAATAAGGGTTGTTTAAATGTTCAACCCTTTTGGATGTGCAAGAGGACTTCTATGAAACACTTTTTAAGTATGTGGAGAAATATTCCTATAATCCTTGTATGGGTTACATGCAAGGATATATTTTATTTTAAACAGACAACATCGCCTGAACAGAATGCCATGGCTTCTCCCAGTGATCCCTGAGTTTCTTTCTCTTCTCTTTTTTTCCATAGAATTACTGCTGTGCTTAAGTTTTCCTTGATGATACACTCATATAAGGCACTTATTTTCAGTTTGGACTTAAGAAAGAATCACAGCATTTCTGCAAAAGCTCTCAAACTCTCTTTTTATGTTTGCTGCTCCAGGACTTCTAAATAGTCAGGTTCAGCATGTAAATTAGCTTTGAGCTCAAAATACTCATTTTTAGTCTGTTCCACCAATACCTTTCTTGGTCGTGAGTACATTAAGGTTTCCATTAATTTCAACTCCTCATGGGCTCCAGGATAATGCGCCTCTATGTCAGGCTGAAGCTGAGCGATGTTTTTTCTTAGGTACTCTGTGATTCCCAGTTGTTGAAGTTCTCTTTCTTTCTCTAAAATGTTCCTGTATAATGAACTGGCATCCTGGAAGGATAAAAATTCTGTCGACTGGTCTGTGGTTTTGTATTTCATATTTGACCCTGTGAGTGGAGAGTGGTTTTCTCTTTCTAAAAGACTTCTTTGGAGATGTTTTGCATCACTTCCTTCTTTCTCATTCCTTTCTTCTTCCTCTTCCAAATGCTTTGGACCAAAGGATGGGCTTCTATATACATGAACCATGGGGCTCACCATGTGCTGCTCGTAGAGAGAAGCAGAAGGTCTTTCAGTCGTGTGATGAGTTGTTTTATGGCCATACATGCTGTATTGAAGATGCACCGGACTGCTGTCTCTCATTTGTTCATCTGCTTGTTTCTTTTTGTATCTTCTCCTGCGGTGCAGAACAAGAACCACTATCCCTGCAGCACAGAACACAATAGTTATGAACACGATCAGAAGTCCTAATATTAGAACAGATAGAGGCACAGCTTCAGTAAGAGAGCTTAAAATAGTACCGGCTGTATTTGTTGTTGTGGCTGAAGTTGTGACAATGATGTAACTAGTCTGTGTTGACAGGGATGGGTTATTTACTAAACCTGGGCATAGAAGTTCACTATTGAGGGATTTTAATTCTTTTTTGTCCAAATGTCCTGGGGAAGCGCAGAGGATGTCATCTGTCATTGTGCTCTTGCTTAATTTTTGTATCCATTGCTGCAATCCAACGAGGTCACAGGAGCAGTCCCAGGGGTTATCCTCAAGGTCGATCTGGGTGAGTAAATCAAGATCATCCAAGATGTTACTCACAGGTAGATGAGTAAACTGGTTTGTTTTAAGATTTACTCTAGTTAAGGGAACTCCTAAAAATATATGGGGTGGTAAAACTTGTAGTAGGTTGTTATTTAAGTAGAGAACTTTAAGTTTAGGCATTGGGTTAAATGTCCCCGGTAGTATTTCCTTAACTGCATTGTACTCGAGATACAAGTACTCAAGACTGTGAAGACCAACAAACATCCCTCTGTTTAATTTGGTCAGATGGTTACCATTAAGATAAAGCTTTTGTAGTCTTGTTAGATTCATAAACGAGCCTTCCTCAAGAACTTCAATACGATTGTTTCCCAGGTGCAGCATTTCCAGAGTGAAGTACTCCGCCAGGTCAGATTTCATTAATGCATGAATAATATTCCCAGCTAGGATCAGCTTTCTAGGATTTTGCGGAGGAGGTTTTAGATCTGACACGCTTTCAATGTTACGCTCCTGGCAGTGTATGAGAAGTCCTGCTGGGGTGAGGGCTTTGCAGTCACAAGGGATAGGACAGTAGGGTGATGGAAGCTGAGTGGATGGCTTTGTAAGGTAAGGTATCAAACCTGGTGCTTTGGTAGGTGGTTTTAAAATGGATGTGGTCTTGGTAGACATGCGACTATCACTAACTGAAGATGTTCCTGGCAGATGCAATGATCCCGAGGGGTCCTCATGTTCTTCATACACTGGTGGAGTAGGGCAAATAGATTCCTTTTTTATTCGACTCAGTATATTTCCTTTGAACAACGGAGGACTGTTGCATACAACATCACCAATTACAGACTGTGGAGGCATATTTTCCAACCAAATTTTTAGCTGCAATAAATCACAATTGCATGCCCACTTATTGTCCTCCAGCTGCAGATCCAATATCCGGCCAATGTGTTCTAAGAACCCAACATAAGGCAATGTTTGCAACTGATTTCCACGAAGATCTAGATGAGTCAGAGGAACAAATCGAAATACATTTGGAGGCAGACTCTCGATAGCATTGTCATTCAAAATCAACACTTTAAGTCTGTTGAGCTTGCTAAAGGCACTTGGTTCGATCACTGTAATAAAATTGTTATCGGCTTGTAGGAATTCCAGGTTTTCCAGTCCATGAAAGGTATCCTCTTTAAGAATTTCCAGAGAGTTGTGATTGATGTGAAGCTGCTTGAGGAGGCCAAGGCCATTAAATGCACCAGTCTCAATATCTGCAATATTGTTAAATCCAAGGTGTATTGAGATTGCATTAGTGAGTCCAGAAAAGTCATTCGTGTGAAGCACTGTCAAGCCATTATTTAATAGGCTGAGGTGGAAAGGTCGTGATGGTGGCACACTTATTTGGGATAACTTCTTGATACCTTTTTCTTCACAGTTGATTAACATTGTGCCATCTTTTTCCTCGCAATTGCAAAGAGAATCACAGGAACCTCTGACTGAGGGGATGGGAGATTGGGACTGTAAAGATACACAGGCAAGGAGAGATGAGCATAAGAGGTGAATCCACAGCTTCATGGTGTCATGTGATGAAATCTGATTCTGGAAAATAAATGCAAGGACAAGGGATTTTATTGGGGAGGAGCAGGGAGATGAGTCTGACATTTAAAAAATGACAGATTTTCCTCTAAAAAGGAAATGACTAATTATTATGACAATATACATACCTTGCTGCATAAACATTTTTCTTTTATTTTTTTTCTAATACTCAGAAATGCTTGTCCTAAATTACTTTTAACTTGCATCATGATGAAATATAAAATTTAGAATAAGGGTAATTTATAATATTTTATTAGAATTTCCTTGCACATCTGCTAAGTAAACTGCATTTTACTAGATAAGAGAGGTAATCACTTCAGTATGATGCAAAATTGTATTTTTTAGAACACATTGATTTTTCTTTTTTATCATAAGTAAAGCAACTTAAGGCTAGAGGATTTTAGCATGTAATGAAATACGCAGGTATTAGCCATAAGCATAAAGACTATAGTCAATGAAAATATGATAGAAAAAATGTGTGTGTGATGTGTGTATATGTGCGTTTGTTTATATTTAAGTATGCATACTTGGATATTGCACTCACTTTATTTATAACTGTCTGTGTTTTAATCTGTGTTAATTTTGGAATAAGATACTTATTAGTTGATTATTTATTTAAAACCTTGAGGAAAATGTGTCCTCATTTATGTTATAAAGCTTTTACAAAATGAGCTCTGTTTTGACCCTTTAGTCCAGGGCAGTTTGAGTAGGCATACAAATATCAGATATATAAGCTTAATAGTATCCAAGCAAATGTCACTGAATCTATTTTGAAATTTCTAAGTATAGGATAGTTCCTACTACTTTTTAATTTTGTTATAGAGAAGGAGAAAATCACAAAAACTAAGAAAGATATAACTTTGGCACAACATTTCAGTCTATGGTAAAAGAATAAATAACACCTTCTACAAACTTCTAGCAAATGACCTTCTAACAGGGTCTTGAACAGGCTGCAGGGCACTGAATGTCATCACATAATAAAGTAGTCGATTCTCTTTATTATAAAGCCTAGAGTATCAAATAATGGGCTTTAAAACAAGCTGCACATTTAAAAAGAGTAAACAGTAAATAGTAATTTGATTAAAAAATCACCAGTCAACATAACAACATCCCATAATTCAAGTCCCTCACAATTTCCTACATGCAGGTAAGACAGCAGCTCTGAAGATTCTAACTTTAAAGTAACAGCAATGGTAAGAAAGCGTATCTAACTTTACTGTAGCTAAATTCAATTCCTTCCTTTCATTACACATTGTGCCTTAAATATAAAAATGTGTAAGTCAAACAGAAAGAGAATCACTACATCTTTTGACTATAGAGCACTTAAAAATGGTAAATAGTTTTATTTTTATTTTTCCTGGAAGAACTGGAAGAAGCGTGAGTAGTTACTTCCCTTTTGACCTAATTAAAATTCACAATCATATAGAATATCCCGGGACCAAATCAATAATCGTGACAGTAAACTTCCATTTACCCAAAATAGATTGTTTCCTTGAGAATATGTGTTGCCTCAGGATTTTGAGAGGCAAAAGGCACCAAAGGAATGAGACAGTATATTCTTTTTGTGCACGGAAAAAGTTAGCAGAATTTGTACTTCCTTAGAGAAGTAGTTTGATTTTTAAGCAGCTCTGAGTGTTGTTCTTGTGGCTGGAGTCTGCAACTTGTAGATTAGCTTTCCAAAATACTCTTAACTACTTCTCCATAAATTAGCACAATGCATTTGAAGCCTTTCATCAAACCGAGCATCTTAAGAACATAGTCAATAATTTATACTTGCTAACATCTTATTTTTATTTTATATACTTTTCATGCTCTGCGAAATCTGCTAGGAAACAGTGTCTAATCTTTTCAGAAATACACACAAATTTGAAGAGTGGTTCTACATCTGCTACATCTCCTACAATGTTGAAGAACTCCCTGTTTACATATCACCAAAGAATACACATTTAGAAGTCATAAAATAATAAAAATAGCATATAAAATACCAAGAACCAGGCCAGTGTTCTTCTTCCATATAAAATTCAACAATGGCATTTGGAAACGATGTTCCCTTCAGAAAGCACACAGATTTAGTTTCCAATAACAAACTGCATGTTGTAAAAGAAATAGTGGCATATTATTAAATTTGTCCTCTGCAGCCAGCTGTTGGACTAAATGTCTGCTACTCAGAAAAAAACAGGCATCTGCTACAGCATTAGCTTGTCCAGAAAGCAAAAATGAAACTGAACATCATTTAAAGAAAGTTTTCTTTAAAAAAAAAAAAGAGGCAAACATGTAAATCCAATCACTTTACAATAATGCAAAAAAAAAAAAAAAACAGT